>NC_059472.1:105684314-106035938 GCF_018139145.2 Gymnogyps californianus | reverse complement strand
AAAGTAAACCAGGTCAATGCACGTTTAATGTGCAAGGATGAGAGCCTACTACTGTGTAAGCACACATTTCTTTGTCTTTGCAAGATTGCTGAGAAACTACTGGTGATTCCTGAGAAACGACTGATTGCTTTGTCATCAGCTACATAAACCAAATGCTATCTTACCCATGGGTGTCACTGATGGGTTTGTGGAAGTGGCAGATGCTGCGGTACAGCTTGGCTAACGACATTAGCTCTCCAACATGCATCAATGGCGTGTCAGCCAAACTGGCAGAAAGAAACACTTCATGAATTTTACTGGTATTGACTGGCTTCTCCACTGGGCTCGCAGATCAATCAGCATGTCACTTCACTGTTTGTCACAGTACCTAACAGCCATCCTCAGTCTTCGTATACATGCATGCTGATCATTGGACCACAATCTACATAATAGTATATTTACCTTCAAAATAAACACCTGCTGTCCCCTCCTACCCTGATTCAGTCATTAACTCTTCAGAGACATAGAAACAGAAGGCTACCCATGAAGCACAGACAAGATGGAGTTTTTTTAGGTGAATTCAGGTATCTGCTGATTTAATATTGTATTCCTTCCTCCAGAGCCTCAGTAGCTGAAATGCAGACACATTTTTTATTCTTTATGCATCATCTCTGACATTAGTATGAACTGACTTTAGCAGGTATGATGCCAAGAGGAATGAAAATCAATGTTATGAGCAACAGATGTCCAAGAATCTGTTGAATTTGAAAGGTAAATAGGCCCACTTAAGTTTTTAAATTTTTTTATTTATTTATTTAGAAGACAGATACCCCACATTCTTCCATATTTGGTCTGACAGGAACATCTTTGATCACAAATATCACCCAAGCCAAGAATGAGAATAACAGCGTAAGACAACTCATTCATGTACCAGTTACATTTTAAATGTGAACAAATTATAAAGTATTCCCAATTTCTTTAATCTTTTATTGAATCAGCTAACAACCACAATTTTGTGATCTGATCTGATTGCTAGTTTGATGTATAAGCTAATATGTGTGAGAGCACTTCTAAGTGGCCACTGAGGCAATACTTTTTGTTTTGTTACAGTTTTTATTTTGGTAGAGATTATATTAGTCTATTATTATTATTGTTATTATTATTAAGCAATAATTATGCATGTTTGACTTGATAACATTCAGCTTCTAAACAGACTTAAATAATTAATCTGATTTCCAAAGGCATACAGAAATTTTTTAAATTAAATTAATTTTTTTTGCTGGCCATCATAGTTAAAAACTTATGCAAATAAGCTTTTTCAATATAATACAAAATGTTATAAAGCCCTGACAAAGTTGCTAGTTCTGAAAATGCCAGCACATTTCTTTTAAGTAAAGTTTAATTATGTCTTCATTATATTTTAAATTGATACTAAAACTTAGTGATATGACCAAAATATCGTACGGAGACAATATTTGAAAAATCTGATTAATGTAACTAGCCACAAGTCTGATCACATACATGAATGTCTTGGACTTTTAAAACAGGTCTGATCCAGTTAGAAAAACAGATCTCTTTCTGATATATTAAATATTTACAAGATCCGTACTCTATGCTTTAGACACATGGACATTCTCTTAGTTTCAAAATGTCCTAGCTTTCTGAAGTATTGTAAATATTACTGCATGTGGATGTTATTTCAGGCAAAAAAAAAATCTAGGCCAGATCTGTTAATCTCAGAGCCCCTTACAAGAACTTTATAACTCTGCTTAGACCCAGCTAAGCAACTTTTTCCATTAATGATTCCTCACTAATGTACCTGACTAATCCTGTTCCAACTTTCAAACTATATGCTTAAAATTTAATTTAATTTTTTTTAATAGAGTGGATGTGGCTTTCATCAGGATTCTTTGTTCTTCCATTGTCAGCACTGACGTTAGTCAAAGTATCTTTGCCTCAGTTTTACAGCTGGCATAGCTGGCTCCCAGAAGCACAGCAGAGGTAGTGAGCTTAGCTGGACTGTCTACTTCACTTCTATGGTTGCTCTAGAAAGTATGATCCTCCTGCAGTATAACACCTCCTAAGGTTTGGCCACAACCTCAGTGATAACCAGCTGGTTTTGTACTTGGGCTTACTTCTTTGTATTTGTTGCAGCAATTCACTCTCTGATGGCACCCCTCTAGTTTTGAAAAGGCTCATTAATTTCACCAGCTGAGAAAACAGCCCAGCACAGACAACTAAGCAAAATTCCTAAGGTACTTTTACAGATAGCCAAGCAGTGGTCAGAAGTGATCAAGTTTTTGTGAGGGGAAAGATTTCTCAGAATGTGTTAGTTTTTGCATTTACAGAAGTGGGACTGCCATCACTGTTACTCACTGCCAGCTTAAGGGAACCTGCCTCACTGAGTATCTTTGCTGGCTCCAGAGCTAAGGCAAAGACAAATAATGCTGTAGACTATTAACAGGAAGCAATAGAGCTGTGTCCAGGAAAGGGGGTCATAAAATTATAAAAATCATAGGGAAACACTATAGATACAACTTATAAATGATCCGTATATATTCATAAGTGTCTTGTGGATTTTACAGCATACCTCAAATATAATCAGTAATTAGCTTCCAATAAGTTGCTAATCACCATCTGCAGAATTTCTACTAATGTGCTAGTGAGTTATTCACCAACTGTGTATTCTGAGATATTAATTATCTTTTATTAGTGGCAATGTAAATCACATGGTATCTGCATCTACTATTTGAATAGCACACAGTGATGGACATTCATGAAAAGTCCATGAAAGCGAGTACCACATCTGTTTGCCCTTTGGAATCTACATGTTTCTCTGGAAAGGCTAACTTTCCTCTTTCCTACCTTAGCATGTACATACAAAGCCATGCCAGGCAGTCTCAGAAAATCTTTTCTGTAGCTTGGACAGCCCTGCTCTATTGTCTGAAGTCTCTGAGTACTGCTATGACCATCCTGAAAATCCTAGGTGAAAAAGTCTAATTTTTTTTTCTGAATCCTTGTTTAGTTATCCAGCCAGAAGGAAGCAGATGCTGGTTAGAGGTATAGCACTCTGTCTCCTGCCTGGTTTGCTGTGTTGAATCATGCCCTAAACATTCCAGTGCAGGCAGCTAAAATTTCAATTTTATTTTTGTCCAGAAAATAATTATAGCTGTCATGGTTTAAGCCCAGTCAACAGCTAAGCACCACACAGCCGCTTCCCCCTCCCCCTCCCAGTGGGGTGAGGAGGAGGAAAGGAAAAAAAAGTAAAACTCATGGGTTGAGATAAGAACAGTCTAATAACTAAAGTAAAATATAATACCAACAATAGCAATAATGAAATATAATAATAGTAATGAAAAGGAATATAACAAAAAAAAGGAAGGGGCGGGGGGAAGAAAAAAAAAAACAGTGATGCACAATGCAATTGCTCACCACCCACTGACCAATACCCAGTTAGTTCCCAAGCCACAATCCACCCCTCCCAGCCAACTCCTCCCTGTTTATATACTGGGCATGACGTTCCATGGTATGGAATACCCCTTTGGCTAGTTCAGGTCAGCTGCCCTGGCTATGTTCCCTCCCAGCTTCTTGCACCCCTGCTTGCTGGCAGAGCATGGGAAACTGAAAAGTCCTTGGCTTAAGATAAGCGCTACTTAGCAACAACTAAAACATCAGAGTGTTATCAACAGTATTCTCACACTAAATCCAAAACACAGCACTGTACCAGCTACTAAGAAGAGAGTTAACTCTGTCCCAGCTGAAACTAGGACATAGCCAAACTAAAATACCAGCAGTTTATTTGAAAAGAGAAGTTAAAGCAATAGTTGAGGAAGAGGAGAGCACTTTTGTCAGTCTAATGATTTCAGGAAAACTCAGTTGAAAGCCTGAAGGTTCAAGAATCCTCTCAATAAGCAAACACATCTCAGGAGCATCCTTTGGAAAATACTATTTAAAATGTAGAAACTCTTGCAAATGTCAGAAATATCTAGAGCAATTATCTACACTACACACCTGTGGCATAATTTATTGTGAACTGCAGGTGGATTTAACAGCTCAAAAGGTTGATCAGTTAATTTCTTTGACTCATGATCGAATAAGCAGAAATTCAGCAACCTGAGATTCATTCTAACTTGCATGACGGCAGCTGCAAAAGTGGCAAAGGCTGTCACATCACTTTTGTATGTTGTTGTTTCATCTAGCATAAACAGATGTGATTTTAAACTTCCGGCGTTGCAGTCCTGTCACCAAGGAGTAACAGGAAAATAAACAAATTTTCTATTGCTCTGCTGCTTGAAAAGGCAGTATTTTTTGACTTGAAGTACATCATCCTCCTTTACTTTTAATCAGCATAGCTTTGTTGCATGAAGCAGATGATCTGCCTTCTATGTTAAAATAAATTACTAGGCTCCGTATCTTTCCACCACCACCCAACAGGTTTTGTCTGCTTATGTCTTTCGTGTGGCTGATTTGATTTTTTTTTCCCCAGCATGGAATGAACTTTATGCAATATAGCACAGAGAAAATAACATAGATTCATGATGGCTTTTTTGCTTTGTATAGATGAAGTACATAGTAACTACATGTGCTTGCCTTTTGACTTTATTGGTGAATCACTTTTACCTGTGAATCATTGTTAACAACTAGTATACAATTCACAATATACTTCACAAGTATAACTGCTCATATACACTCTTGAGATGCTTTCTATCATGTCTTAATAATACTTTCATCTAACTTTTTAAAGTGAAGCAATTTGATGTATATAATCCATGTATTACTAGGATTTTTTATAGCAGTTTTTTGGATTTTGTCTGACCTGATTAAAAGATGTCATCTTGGCATCATCATGTGAACAATAACAAAAGAA
This sequence comes from Gymnogyps californianus, assembly GCF_018139145.2. Lineage (NCBI taxonomy): Eukaryota > Metazoa > Chordata > Aves > Accipitriformes > Cathartidae > Gymnogyps > Gymnogyps californianus. The sequence goes on along the minus strand of NC_059472.1, from coordinate 106,031,092 downwards.
GGCTACAGAGGGAAAAAAGTAAACTGAGTGAAGCAATAGGTCTAAAATTACTGCACTTAATTCTTTTTAATTTATTATTTCCAAATTGAAGTTCCATCTATATTTGTAGGAAATTTCCTTCTCTGCAAAGTTAATTTGATTTAATCACTCTGGTTAGGTCTATGTGAACATGCCACACTGTTCTCAGATTCTCCTTTTTTTCCAAACGTGTAAAATTTGTGTTTTCCACAGAGCACTTATGGCCCAATAAATCCATCCATACAGCTAGCATCTCCCTAGGATTTTTTTGCATCTGACTCTTCTAAAAATATCCAGTCCACTTTGTCTCAAGAAAGTTTTCATGGTCATTGTAAGTTGTCAGCTTTCTGGACTAATTCATTCTGAGGATATCTTTACTTAAGTGACCATATGCTTACCAGCCCTTATGGAGTGCTAGAGCTCTGACTCCTAAGCTCTAAGTAGTAACAGAAGAAGAGAGCTTTACAGTTAATGCAGGGCATGTGAAAACTTTTCCAACTGCTCAGACAAACTCTCTCCTTTGCTAGAGCACAGCAAGCAAAAATGTATTTGACAAAATTGTTCTAATTTGAAATGCCCCAAGTTAGGTGTCTGAGTCCATAGCTGGGCACACACTGATGATTTCTGCTTTCAAATTGACGACTACCTGCAGCTACTGCTGCTGGCATGACTAGGAGAGTCCAGAGTGGTCTTTGCTCTCAGTGGCTGACAGCTCCTACTGAGGAACTTAACTAGAGAGCTGAATGCATAACTTGGGCATTTCAGGTTTTAACACCTCAGATATACCTTAGCAGATCTGATTTAACAGATAGACACACAGCCTTTTGATGGAAGCTCTAGCTTGTATCTGGACAGGGGCTGATCTGTGCCTGAGACTTTGCATTGCACAAGTTGTTGGAATATATGCACCTTGACACTGGAAGTAAACTGCTAGTGTTACCACTCAGCAAACACAGACAGAGGAATGATGCTTGTGTTGCAGAGTGTGTTGCTCTACAGCTCTACATCTTCAGGATTGTTTCTGCAGTTGCTGTGAAGCTGCTAGTGCATCATCGTCAATGTGGCAGCCCGCAGCTTGGGCTGTCAGTGATGGTGAAATTAGTTATGTGCTCTAACATCGTTCTCCTCTCTTCTTTTTCTTCCTCCAGAAATGTGGAATCTGTAGAAGGGAGAAATGTAGGGTACTGGTATAAGATTTTCTCTGTTATTGATCTCCTAGAGATTGTTTTAGTTGTCACAGCTGCTAAAAACTTTTTCTACATCTGTGTCGAGAAAGTGACCATTCTGAATGTTAAGAGTTTGTCTCATAGAAGCTGTATTATTTACTGGTAAAAATCTCTGATATACCTTCCTGACAGACAGCTGAGGTGTGATAAGCAAAATATATCATAAGGGCATTAGAAAAGGATGGAAAAGCGAATGTCTGATGATTTTAACTGTAAGAATAATAAAAAAAAAAGATTTGCTCACCTATCTCAGGACAAAATGTCTTACAGATAGTAATGGAACAAACACTACTACCAAGAGGTATGGTCCTGCCTGTCTGAAGATAGAAAGCACAGACAGACATAGTGCTACAGCATTTATGGTTTCTGTAAATGTGTTTTGAATGTCATTAGTATCTTCTTTCCTGTGCCATTTTAAGCACTGCGGTTGAATATAGTGAGGGAAACAACAGTCTGCTGCTGTTTCTGAGAATCTCAGATAAGCACCAGTGAATCCCTTACCAGAGTATTACGTGAGATTCAAACACTGGGGTGTTTTCCCAGAATTTTAATCAGCGCTTGTTTGTTTTCTGCATACTTAGAGACACTCACAAAGCTGTAGATAGTCTGGCTGCTTTCAGAATGCTCTGTTAGAAAATCCCAGCTCTTAACCTTATTTGCCAGCTGTGTTGCAGCAAACAACCAACCTTTCCTAAAATTATGAAGCAAATGAACAGTGAACAAAAGAGATGATCCCAAAGGTCAAAAAGAAGTGTGAAAGTAAAATGCATTGACAAAATGAGCTGGAAAGAGAATGCTGCAGTCCAGCTTTCCTGTAATGATGGCCTGGGGCAAGTTCAGAGAAAAGGCAGAATGAAAGACATTGGGGTTGGGTTTTTCATTTGTTTGTTTGTTTGTTTTAAGTCTGTTTTAACAGACTGTACTGCATTTCTTGCCTTTATCAGAGGCTTACAGCAAAAGGTGAAATTACTTAAATATTCCACTCAGCAGTTCACTGCGTCAGAAGGGTAGTTCTGCTGTAAAATTAATAATAAAAAAGGGACATGATTTGTGAGATGAAAGTGGGAGAGAATTCCTTTGTTTGTATTTTTTATATTGTGGATATATAATAGTAGAATGGAAAATCCTCAGTTCCAGTGCAGAATCTATATGTCCTGCAACCACTAGATTAAAAAAAAAAAAAAGACTATATATAAAATTATACATGATCTGAGAACTGCCAGTATGCCCGACTTGTGTGTATTGCAATTCCCTTTGAGTGGTTAGTTCTTGGCCAACCACGAAAAACAGTAGCTATATGTTCCACACGTTTTCATAGCATTGCACAGTAGCTGAATTTGGAAGGGGCCTTTGGAGGTCACGTGGTCAATCTCCCTGCTCAAAGCAGGGCCAGTTTCGCAGTTAGACCCACTTTTGACATTGCAGGTTGTTCAGGACAACTCATCTGAGTGAGTGCTGAGTGTTTCCCTGGCTGGAGATTCGGCAGCCTCTCTGGGCAGCCTGCTCCAGTACATGATCATCCTCACGGTTAAAACTTCTGTTCTTTGTATCAAATAGGAATTTCCCTTTGTCTATCCTATGTTCATTGCCTCTTGTGCTTTTTCTGAGCATTTTTGGGATGAGTCTGGCTCTGTCTTCTCTCTAACTACTACTTAGGTGGCTGAAGACACCAATTAGATCCCTCTTTAGCCTTCTCTTCCTCCAACTAAATGAACTGAATTCCCTCAGGTTCTTCTCATATGTCGTATGCTTTAGAACCCTAATTGTTTAGGTGAACCTTTGCTGAACTCTCTCTAGTTTGTCACTGTTTTTCTTGTACTGGGGAGCCCAGAAGCAAACACACTACTCCATTTTTTTCAGTGACCTGAGTTGAAAAACTTCTATTTGACTCCCAAGACAGCTGGAAAACTCCCCTGTATCCTATTGATATATTATCTGCCAATAAGATTTATAAACAAAAAGAGCAGTCGATGATACAAGCTAAAAATGTTCTACCTACTTCTTTGAAGATATAGTCAGAAAACTGCATGAAAATATGTGTTTGAGGAAAAGTCATGTTGGTGGTAGGGCCACACTGCCTGAGCCAAACTGTATCCATTCCAAGTTTTCAAGTTGCAGGTTGTTCTCAGAAATGCATCTATTATAAGAAGCTTGCATCAAGGAAAGTCTAAATTCTTCTCTTTTCACAGGACTTCAAATCCTTGTAGGAGGATATAGTCATGCCCATGTGCTCACCTTTCTCAGTCATGCCTTCTTGAATCTTTTGCTAGTAAGATGTTCTACCTATTCTTTGCCACTCTTGCACCTTTACTGTGGCATTTCCATAATGAAAGCTCTCAGGCAGCTTCTGTAGCTCTCTCTACTTATTTAAGAGAGTCTTTTCCAGCCAATCTAATGGAGACCTAAACCCGAAGTTGGCCTAGTTAATGCAATGTCCACAGTGAAAGGTTTGAGCAAAGAAAGAGCTAATGATGTCTTGAGATATGGTCCACCTATAAACTTCTGTATATTCCCTTTTTATCTCTGTGTCTTTAAAAAAATGAAGCAAAATGCAAATAGTATTGTGAAGACTGGACAGCAAATCCTCAGCACCATTTGTGAGTTTTAGAGCATTTGAATAAAGTTTTTGGAGTGTGATTTGCTCTGTCTTTTGTACCTAGAAACAATAGGGACCAAATCCTCTGTGCTTCTTTATTTTGCTGTTCCAGAAAAGATTAATTTTACAAGCTTAAATTCCCATACTGTGGTGGCATGGGGTCCTTCCACATTTCCCTTGAACACTGCTTTACATGTTCCACATGCCAGAAGCATGAATAAGATGATTGGTATAAATACTGAGGGTAGAATAAAGGACACTCTTATTCTGATCTGTGAAAGCATCTGAACGTGTGCTAGGGGTTTACTAAAGTCAGCAAGAGTTAAATACATGCTTAAGAGTTAACCAAGAAAATATTCGTGCTTGCTGAACTGGGAGCCCCGTGGTAAAAGGAAAAGATTATACCCAACCCTTTGAGAATATTTCTCTGTGGTATAACACTTCTTGCTTTGAAGAAATAAGATGTAAGACATAACCTCAGTGCCTCACAGCCTCCTTTTAGGGCAGGTATATAAGTGTATCTTTAAAGCAAAAGCTATCCTCTTCTGATTTTAATGGGCTTACCAGTGGCTGAAGTAACAAAACGAGGAAATAAGAAAAAGACTGAAATTATATTTTTTAACATCAATTAATAGAAATGCTGATTTCCTCCTTATTTTTTCCTGTATTTTTCCAGACTTTATTTTAAGGTTAAAGAAATACAAATATTGCCTCTTTTATAAGTTTGTCATTAATAAGCTTTTTTTTATAGTCTACATTTCTATGTAGGAAACCATTCCCAAAATGTTAAGTATGTGTTTAAATACTGTCTGTTCAACAGATTCTTTATACCTCAGGTTAAAAAAAGATGAAGTAATCTTCATCTGCAAATATATGATGTTTATCAAAATGCATTGCTTCTTTATTAGAATATTGCTTTGTTCGGACCACTAGATGGTGCAAATATCTGCAGGTATGTATGTCTGCATGGGAATGTAATGACACAGTTATAAATATTATTTTTCTGACCAACAGATATTTCCTGGATTGATTCTCTCAGACATTAAGCCTGCCAAAAGAATGAAGTTCAAGACAGTCTGCTACCTTCTTGTTCAGCTCATGCACTGTCGTAAGATGTTCAAAGCGGAGATCCCTTTCTCCAATGTCATGACGTGTGAGGATGACGATAAGGTAATCCATGAGGGCTCTTTGGACATCGGTTCCAGGGCCGCATCGAGCAGACGTGCTCTGAGAACATATGGGGTGACCTGACCAACTGATAGAGGAGTTTCTGGTGTTCCTGCTGGAGCTAGAGCTATCTAATGCCCACAGCCTTCTCACAATAAAGACAAAACTTAATTATAACAGGCCTCAAATTTGGAGCTCCTCTTGAACAAGGCAGCACAGGTGGCCTATATGGCTTCTATTAAGGGCCTCCTTTACAGGAATTAGAGTTTCTGAGGCTTTTTCTGCACTTACCAAGAGCTGTTCTTTTGCATCATGAGTCCATCATAGTCTGAATCTGATGGCAGCAAATGCAAAATAACAGAATAATTTTGTATCTCTAGATGGTCCTCTAAAAAATGAAAGGTAACTGATTAGCCAAAAAACCTTTTAGTCCCTAATACAAATCCTAAATACAAAGGTCCCTGCTACAAATACGAATACCGCTTTCTTGAATGCCTTGTAATGCCATAACTCAAAATTGCTTTACATACTAGTAGCCTGGTTTACTTCCTTTTCTGTGTGTGGATCTACCCAGAAATTTATGGAGAAAAAACTCTTGAAGGGCTGCTTATGCCATTTTCTTTGCCAGCAGGTGGCAATATTACATAGGTCACTCCACCAGTGCTCCAAAGCAGGGCACGTGTGCGTTGGAATCAGTAATTCATCGACTGATTGCTCCACCTTTTTTTTTTTATAATGTACATTTATTGAAGATTCAGTCTAAATCTTACTTTCAGAAAGCATTCTAACTTCTATATTTTGGATTTTACATGTGCTTGTGTTTCTTCTGCAGGAAAAGAGGAGAAAAGCCCGTTAGTTCCTTTAAAACACAGTTTCAGTGAAGATTTTCAGAAACTCCAGATTTTATTTTGAAATTGGCCGTGTACAAGGTGAATTGGCCATGTACAATTGTGAATTAGTATTAGCCTTTGAGTATTTAAAAAAAGTAACCCACACATTCTTTGAAGCATATGCAATACTTTACAATGTGTCTTGTGTATTCATATGTGTAAATATGGTAGTATACACAGAAAATCCTGATATGGGTTTGCTAGGGATCTGATGAAAATTTTCTCATGTCAGAACATTTGCAGTGAAGTTCTACAATGCTATCTTTAACTGAACCAGTTGTTCTGAGCTTTTGTACCTAATATGTAACATTTACCGTGGAGCATGATATATGATTTTAATATAAATACACTGTGTTGCAATGCAGGGTTTCTTCAGAGATATCAGTCCTCAAATCATGTAAAACAATCTATGGCTATAAAGGCTTTGAAGCCAGCACATTACTGTAGCATGTATTTATTTATGTAATTTCTGAGAAATATAAATACTGGATCTTGATCACATATAAGACATAATGTAAGTCTACTGTATGAAATAATAATAGAGATAAAAATAAGAGACCTAGTGAAAATAATTATATATGAGCAACAGCTATTTTGATTAAGCACAGTAACTTTAACCCTATTTCAAAATGGCAGAATAGATAATATAATTTATTCCATATATCAGAATAACTCCCATCGTCTACCCTCTGTTCCAGATTTTAAAGCAAAGAAGCATTTTCTTTTTTTTTTTTAAATGCTGTTTTGCTCACCCCTATTATTATGCTATAGGCTTAAATTTGGATTATAAAAAATCCCCAAAGATGTACTTTCTGCTGCACCTTAAGCAATACATATGCTAACTAATTGTTGTTTATCTTTATGAAGGGCAAAATTGTATATTCCCGACAATATTCCTGAAAGCACTCAGTTTCCCTACAAACTTGTGGGACAAATGTCTTCTGCAAGAGGACAACTTTATCTCTGTTTAGAACCATTTAGAATAGTTGTTTGGCTGGCAATTTAAGATTTCTGTTACGGCTAACAGAACCCAGAAGATCGAATTTGAAAGCTCTAATCCGTGTATGTCCACAAGATTATTTTTCATGTGGAAACAATTAGTTCTTACACCACAGACAACTTAACAAGTAATAGGATCTGATAGTTTAAAGAAAAATGCTTCAAGTAGCCTCATAATTGTTTAATGCTGGTTTAACCTGCTCTCTACATATAAAGCCAGAAAAACAGGACTTGGAAAGTTATTTTATCTTTGCTAAGGTCCATTCCTCTTTATGATCAGAAAACTAAGGTATCAGTCAGCAGTTAACTTTTCCCACTGTTCATAAGTATTCAGGTATAACATACATATAACATAAGCTATGTAAGCTAATGAACTGCTGTAGTGCACTGTTTGTTCACTGATGAGGATCTCATGAGAACTACTTCTTGTGGAATAAGACAGGAAACTGCCTTTCCTGCAGAATTACTTAAATAGCGATCACCACCTCTTTTTACCATCTGGTTTAAAAGGATATTTTGTAGTATAGCCTTTAAAGAGTGGGCTATTAAGTACTGACTGCTCTGAAGAGAGAAATTTTGTGTGCTTTTGTAATAGCTTGCTGACAGACTCCACTGATTATATCCTGAGCCAATGTTGTCCTTATCTTGAGCAGACTTGTCATTTCGTAATGTTTTGAATTGTCTTCCTGAACTCTGCAGATGTTAGATAAAAAAGTATTCCTTTAACTGTATAAAAATAGTACAACTTGCCTGAGCTTGGTTATCAAACCTCTTCTGGGAAGTAAGGCTTGACCCCTTGTGAGGTGAAAAGGATATTCAATTGATGTCTCTTTCTTCCTGCTCAATGTGCTAACCATTAAGTGACTCTTTTTTCTTTTACAAGAATTGCCTACATCTTTCTCACTCTGTGTTTAAAAAATGCTGCATCTACAAGAGTATTTTGTGAAGGCCCTGATCCTTTCAGTGTGCTGTGGCATGGGCAGTCATACTAGTGTAGATCTAGCCATAAGAGTTTAGATTGCAGTGCCTTCAACTGAAGATTACCACCAGTGTGGCTGAGATGCTGCTCACAATCTTCTGAGTGCTCTCTGTAAAAAGTGAGACAGATTGTCTAAAATCCCTTTCAGATACGCTCTGTGATAAATCTTTTGCACTGAAAAGGACTATGAGTGATCATCTTGTCAGTTGTTCTATATCTCAGCCATGGAGGAATTAACCACAGTTAGGCACAGGTTAGCTCTGATATTTTATTGGACTGCTCCATCTGGATCTGCAAGTGTACTTGTTAAGACCCAAGAGGTCTTAACAAGGGAGCCACTTGGGTGAGTTAAAGATAGGAACACTTGAGATTTCAGACCCTCTGAAGTCACATATGGTCATTGTGCAAGAGGTTAAGGAAAATTATCTTTTCAAAATGTATATTGTTACCTAGACAGTCTTGGACAGTAGGACTTTTCTTGTATTATAAAGAACCTGGTTATCTTGTGTTCAAGATGTCCAGAGCTCCGTGTCTTCCATCAAGAAAAAAATTCTAATTATTTTTCTAGGTAAAGTCACACTGATTGGGATCAAACTGATTAGTTCCTCAGTGACAGAGAAGTGTCAGGGCAGTATGTGAAGAGAATTTCTGCGGATGAGGATTGAAATCCTGGAATGCAGTGGGGGTTTTCTCATTGATTTTAATGAGATCAGGATTTCAGCTAAGGAGTTTTTAAAAGACAGCAATCACGTGGAGATAAGATCTCTGTCTTTTGCAGTTGCTCTGCTTAATGAATTCCTCATCCTGGCTGTGAGCTTGAGATAATATGAACAGCAATGAAAAATTTCAATGTTAATAAAAGCTATACTTCTTTCTTCACCTGTGCTACAGAGGAGAGCATTAAGGACAGCCTCTGAAAAACTCAGGAATCGTTCCTCTTTTTCCACCAATGTTGTATACAACACTCCAGGAACTCGAGTAAACAGATACATCAGCCGTTTGATAGAGGCCCGGCAAACTGAGTCTGAGATGGCTGACTTGAACTTCATCACTCTGAAGTATAAGCAAATTGAGCGTGAAAATAAAGTAAGGCATTTTAAAATTGTTTTTACTGATTTCACTGACCATGAGCCAACTAGCATTGGTTTTCTGTTTGTTTTTAGACAATATTTAAATTCTACTCACCATCTTTAAATAATCCTCTGGACTGTCTCTCAGTTAAGAGGGAGAATTATCTCCACCTTCTATGGAAGCATTTGGAGGGATAAAAAGAAAGATCAGTATCTTTCTACTCGTCAAGATCCTCCCCCATAAAGTTACACGTCCTGTGTTTTGGTGTTCCTTTTGTTTCTCCAAACTGCTTGACCTGTGTCACCTGTTTAATGCTGTCTCGTGGCAATGTGGCTGCCTACTGACTCGTCTGCTCTGGAGAAGCATTAATGACAGGAGGATGCTTCCCTCTGCATATGTAGCCTGATAAGTATTGATCCCATCAATCCTAGAAAATATTAAAAAATCTTAAATCTCTGGGCAAGGTTGTGATCTTATGCCAGTGGGGCTGTGCTGAAAGCAGTGGCCTTACTCCAGACATATAAGCATGCATATAAGCTAACAAAGTAGAGCTGTTTATTCCTACCTTGTATGGTTTTGTTTGTAAATACAAATTGTTTTAATTGGAAAAAAAAAAAAGCCTTTGGTTTATGTATTTGAAAAAGCAAAAGTGATATGATTTTGGATTAATTTGGCAGTAGCATTTATTTTTCCACTGTAAGTTCACTTCGTAGTCTAAGATTTCATGTCACTACTGTTTCGAGTCAGAAGGCTGTGTGCCACATTTGACTCAATTCTTTCAAGGTTTTGAGCATTAACTTTGATTTCAAGTTTCCACAGTGATTTATTATTTAATTGTAATTGTTTTCTTTCAAAATAAGAAAGTCTTTTAGTGTAAATGAGAAGACTGTAATTTGGATCTTTCTGAGAAAACACTTGTGCGTTTCCACCCCTGAAAAGTGCTCTGTTGTAACTGTGGCTTAGTGGAATCAGGGACAGGAACTGCTCAAAACTGAGCCCATGTCTTTCATTAGCAGCTGCCTCCAGCCCACCTGTTAGTGTCCTGTCCTGAGCAGCTGAGGTGACAGGACTCCTTGAAGGCAGCACCAAGGGGGTTTTGGCCTTTTTTTGTGATGAATAAGTGGAGAGGAGGGAGTGCCACCTCCTTCTGGTTCAAAATGGCTGAATCCTTTTTGCTCCAAAAGATAAACTTATGTCTGAGCCTAACCCAGATTTGACTAGTTACAGAGTTAAAACTAAACAGCTAGGCCAACAGGAGCAGCTGAAACAGAAGGCTGTCAAGGAAAATGTTGTATAGACTTGCCTCATATTTTTTTTTCCATGTGAGTTAAGCAATGATTATTTGTATGTTTGTAAAATCAGTAGGGGCTTGTTTTATTTTAGGCTATAGTTCTTTCTTACTGACAATGGACAAGCATGGGTGGCTGGGTGTGTATAGAATGCTCACTGTCTTCATTTCTTCCTTTCTTTAACAGTACCACCAGCTTCAGGATGAGTACTTCACCAGTGCTGTAGTTCTCTCACTAATTCTAGCTGCCTTATTTGGCCTTGTCTACCTTCTGATAATACCACAGTAAGTTCCTGTCTTTTGCCATTATAGTTCAAAGTGGAACATCTTCAAGCATCCTGCACAGGTCAAAACATTAACGTCTTTGGAATGGGAATTAGCACCCAGGTCGGTATCGTCTCAAACAGGAGATTCTCTGTTGGTATACCCTCAGTCTAACTGTTATCTCTTCCATTTGTCCAAAGGAGCCACATTTTGCTATCTTATTTAAAACAATTTCTTCCCTGTTGTCTCTTTTTTCCTTTTTTTTCTTTTTTTTTCCTTTTTTTTTTTTTTTTTGGTAGAAGGATGCACTTAGAAGACAAAAACACTGAAATCTGCTCAACTTATTTAAAGCATTTCTGCACTACAAACAAAGGTGTTACTGCAGCTTTTCTAAGTGTATTTGTGCTGGCTTTGGATGAGGTACTTCAGGTATTGATAGCAACATAGATAAAACTATACAGAGCTTAACAGGAACTAAGTACTGAAGTATCCAGCCAGCTTTTCAACCCAAATTTATAGCCTGCATTGAGGTTTTTGGTATCAATGCTATCACAACACAAACTGCCTAGTGCATAGTTTGGCGATTCCCACATGAGTTGCAGTCAGACCTTGGCTGCAGTAAAGCAGAAATAACCAAATCCTCATGATGTATTTGGGGCATATCTGATGCCTATTGTTGAGTGATATAGTTTAGTGATGACTTCAGATTTTGTCAATTTTATGTCAATGCTTAGTAAATTAAAAAATAATTAGACTTCACTTTCAAGTCTAGGGGTTATAATAAGTAGATATAATTGTGTTCAAGGTATAAAAATGATTAGTAATAAGCTTTTTCAGATGAGAATATCAAAACACTCAAAATAAGATTCACTCACTTTTACTGATTATTAAGATTTCAATGGGAATAGAACTGGCCACAGGATAATGCTTTTGAAATTCTCCTTTTAAATTCTGGTCTTTTCTATTCACAAATCCCCAGTCAGAATAATACTTACTCCTATATTCTATTATTTCTAATTGAAAGTTTGAGAAACACCTTTTTTACTTTAATAATAACAATAATCATTTAAAGTTGTTATATAATACCTTTCATCTGAAGAACTCAAAGTCACTTACAAAAATCATCTAATTTCCAGACTAACGACCTCTGCTGACTAATTGGAGCATAGTTAAGAACTCTTTCACTTACTTCTGAAGTAAAACCCAGCTGAAGTATATGGCAATTTAGAACAAGGAGAGACAAAGAGTATGAGTATAGTTGAAACTAGAATGAATTTCCAAGAATCATATGGTATGGTAGTTGGTAACCTTTCCAAAAAGTACTGTTACTTAAAAAACAGCTGGACAGAGATTTAGTTTAAGCTCTGATCTGACAGACACACAAGCTTCAGCAGAACATGACCGCTGAAGGCCATGAAGATGGACTGGTTCATCACTGGGTTAGTTAGAAAAGCCACCCACTGAATGGTCTTAACTGCTCTCTTCCAGTGTCTGTTGGTGGTGGCTTCATACAACCAAATTACTAGTCTTCTCGGGCTCTTCCCTCACTGTGACACAGATGCAACCATAAGCTAGACTAAAACTTTTGAAGTATTGGAAAATTTCCCCTCTCCACAGAACTTAGAGCTTTAAGTTGTTCTTTAGATTGCCAAAGTAGTTATAAGTATGACAAGAGAATGCAAAAGCCAAGACAGGATGTGTAATGTGTTACTATAATGGGAGAAGTAATAATAGTGTTTGACATGTATCACAATATTCCAAGGAAGAGGTTCAAAATTTAGAGACAAGAAAATGTTGTAAGAAAGCCAGTTGCTGCATAAATACACAGAAAGCAATGGGCTTGACATTCTCACAATTCCTATGATCATCTGAGCAAAACAGCTTCTCAGCTAAAGACATATTTTATATCCCCAGATGGAGTTGGTGAAAGTAAGGCTATGTTCCTATTAACCTAAGATGTCCAATTATGGAGGCACACATGCAGCGTAGCCACTAAAAGCCCTGATGATGAACCTTTCTGATGTCTTATGCTGGGTTTATTTTTAAAAAACAATGTAGCCTTTTGTTACTGGTGCCAACCCAAATCTCTGTCAGGGTTCTACTCAGCACTAGTGTCAGTTGTTGGCTGTTGCTGCCTTAAAAGACGCTGTTGCAATCATGTTCCCTGCATTTTTTTCTAGCATACTAGCATCCTGAATACAAGCCAATTCTCTAAAAGCACAGGAGAGCCTGCTGTCTATTAATACTTGTATTCAGAATCCACACTGACAGCATCTAGAGTCACCTCCCCGTTCTGGATACACATACTACACCACAGAATTTTCCCTGTTTGTGTATTGGTGGAAATTGTTACACAAATTTGAAATCAAAGCCAAATACTGCGAAATTCTACAGCAGAAGAATTGCACTCTTCTACTGTTAGAAACCCTATATAAGCAATCTTTCCTCAGTGATGGTCAAGGGCACAGATACATACATGCCTGCAGCCATGGCTCACATCTTCTGGACTGGCTGGGTTGTTCTCACAAGACTAGAAAAGAAGGTGTGAAGATCATGTTATTCTGCTGTCATATGGCCCTGGTTCCATGGCTGGCTTGGGGCCAAGCTGTCCCTGAGCATAAATCAAAGCACCAGCACTGGTGGACTAATTTTTGCCAGATTGCTCACATGCGTAAGGTACTGTTCCAATAACACAGGTTTTCTGGAGAAGGGAAGTGCTTGGTCTGCACCCCTCTTCTCATGAAGAACAAGCCTATTTTGAAAGATCAGGAGAGGGAAGATTAAGAATGAAAAGAATTATTACAGCATCTTTGTGAAACCTAAGATTTTTCTAACCATTGAGGAAGACTCAAAAGGAGGGAGTTGCTCTGTTTCATTAGAAGAAGGAATCGCAGTCTGGTCTGATTTTATTTGACTTGATAAGTGACTGAGTTGACTGACCTCTGATTTCTGAATCTTTGAGAAGGAGAGATTAGAAGGGAAAAGCATCTGGTAAGGCCAAATAATTGGGTTACACAATCCACTTACAAGAGTCATCATGCTGAATATTCAACATTAGCCTACAATTAGAAAGTGTCTCTCCTGACACACCATACAGTTGAATTTCTGAGGTGCTTTGATCTCCTTGCTGAGGTCAGAGTGGGCACCATATACAAGAGCATTTACTGATTTCTCATTCTTGAGAGCAGTGCATTTCACTGTGAAATTTCCTCTGTGACGGTTAGTATTACAGCAAGGGTGAGGGGGAGATCCTCCACCATTCATCCAAAATACCATTTCAGAAGGACCCATGTGCTGTTTGTTCTCGTCTGCTATGGAGTTGCATTGCTTTACTTCTATTGTGCTTTGATCCTAGGAGTACCATAGTTCTTGTTCTCCTGGTGTTCTGCATATGCTTCCTAGTGGCTTGTATTATGTACCTACATGTCACACGAGTACAAGTAAGTGATTTAAGATTTTATGACTATTCTTCCTTTTGGTGGCTGTGCTTTGTTTGTCGTTTGGAATATGAAGCCGCCAGCTCATGCTTCACAGATTTCATAGAGTCTGAAATCTATGTGCTTTTCAAGTTCATTGCTAAGTAATGGATTAGGCACTTCAAAAACAAAGATGGTTCACCTGAAAGTAGACTTTTTACATGAGTAATCATTACAGCAGTGTAGCATTCAGTGCCATTAATGCTATGCTTTTTGGTTTTTTTGCTACGTCTTCCCTGAACACCTACCACTAGCTACTGAATCTTTCCAGTGTTCAGATAAACAGCTGCTTTAACCTGACTTTTTCTCCTTTCTGACTACGGAGCACACTAGTTCTCCCTTCCAGTTCGACTGGTATCTGGGTGTAAAGTCCTGCTAACTTCCCCTCTGTTTTCAAAACTTTTAGTGCCAAAGCAGCAGCTGTTTTGATGGTAAAGCACAATGTTTTGCACACACAACCCTTGGCCTTTTCAAAACCTTTAGTAATGATTAATTCTCCTGCATTACATTTTCACAACAGTAATGATGCAGAAGGACATTTGGTTGTTGTAGGAGAGAACTAGGTCTGCCAGATCAGAATAAAGCATCTACAGACTAATTTTCTGATGAAAGAAGTCTGTGGTGGCTTAATCTAAATTTAGTCTTTTCAGACAAATATCAGGAGAAAACACCTACACAGTTAATAAGCTTTGCTGATTAGCACACACTAATTTTTAGTTAAGAAAAAATGCCCTTGGCAGGAGGAAAGTAATTGTTTTCATGGAAACATAAATAGTATATTAGCAGAGTATCTGGTACAGAGCAGATCTTTATTTATAAACTTACACAATTATTTGGGAGTAATTTTGATGATCTCTTTTGTTTCATAAAGGCACAGTAGTTTATCATGTGTTGTTCTGTCTGTGGACGGTAGAAACACAGATGAAGCTTGTAGGAAATTGCTCCTCTTTATGCCATTTCCCGGGGGCTAGTGCAAACTTAAGGTTTGTTCCAGCTGTTTTGGCAGTCAACAGAATTTGAATTTATTCCAGGTTCCTCTAGAGATTCAGTACTTTACAGGATCAAATCCAGCATTAGAAAAATAAAGAAATATAAAAACTCAGAATATCACAGTTTGAAATTTTGGGGTGCAAATTTTTCTTCTATAATAAATAAAAGATAATGAATATTCTATGTGTAATGAATATAGAATTGTGAACCGGTCATTCCTCTATTTTAATCAGTCTTCTGCACTTATTTGCTATTTTACACTGGACAAGTGACTCAACTTCTCCATGCTTTAGCATCAAATGCCTCACTCATAAAACCACTACAGTAATGTTTTACTGTACCAGTTACCCAGCATTTTGGGGATCTGACAGTACTTATTTAGTTAATAAAAATTCCACCAATAAAAGAAAACAAAGAAAATGAAGCCCAAAATGCTATGCTATCAAAAAAGAGCAGATGCAATCTTAGAATGACCAAAAGTCAGAAGTATAAAACTTCTAAGTGTCAGTCAGAGTTTTAATTCAGACATGTCTCATACCTTACCTTTTAAAGGTTTATTTTCTTTTTTAACCCAATAGCCTAGCATGTCAACATTTAGAACATATAAGTACCACACACACAAAAATGTCTGTGCAATGTGTCAGGACACCTTGTCTTTGAATCTGCATTTTGCTTTGTCACTATTAACCATGCAGCATTATCTTTGAACTATGGGGATTGTCTCTTTAACAAGCAGTAGATAACTTATTTGGTTGCAAACTGAATTAATGAAATATATACATTTCCTTCAAACAAAATTATTATTTTGTATTTTATTTATATGGATAAGAACACACAAATTCCACCTCATGTGCATGGGATTTTGGTCTAGTTGGGTGGAAAACTTGATGGGTAAACTGTCTGAATGATCACATTCAGAGCATAGCAGTTTATGGTCATACTCTACCTGGAAGCCAGTAATAAGTGGAGTACCACAGGAGTTTATCCTGGGACCTGTCCTGTTAAACATTTTTATCAACGACCTGGAGAAGGACATGGAGTAGGTTTCAGGTGACTCAAATTTCGGGGGAACAGACAACACATTAGCAGGATGACCATTGAGGGGGACCTAGATAGGTTGGCAGGATGGGCCAACGGGAATCTTATGAAATACAGCATGGAGAAATGCAAAGTCCAGGCCCTGAGAAGGAAGAACCCCCTGCAATGACACAGGCTGGGGACTGACCAGCTCTGCAAAAATGGCCATGAGGGCCAAGGCAGACAGTACTTTTGGGCCCGTTGAGGTCCCTTCCAACCTGAACTGTATGATAGTGATGAATAAATGCAGAAATAGTCTATCTCTTTTTTTCATAGTGTAATTTTGGACACTGCTATATCCCCTCCCTTGAGACATAGCTTTTCAATGTGAGATTCTTACAATTCGAAGTATTTGTTCCACAATATGCTCACTGTTTTATTAAAGGTGATATACCTTGGGTATCCCAATATATTTTACTGATGCTGACTAATAGCTAAACTCGTTTCTGGTGTAGCCAATTAACTCAGGTCCATAACATGCTTATATAAATCTACTATTGATATTATGTTGGTTGTTTCCCACCTACATTTACATGGACTTAATCCATACTGAAGCCAGAATGTATTTGCAGATCACATATGGTTTTTATTTTTTCTGTAATTGCTGTATTCTCATGTTTCACAGCCCAGATGAAGTTGATTCACCTATAACTATCTCAAACTTTTAATTTGTGGTCACACATACAGGGAAAATGTCTCTGCATATGTGAAAGGAAGGGGAGGAGTTTCAATACATGATTTCTGTTGTGCCAAGGCCACAGAAGCCCCTCTCTGTGGGTACTTTGCTGCCTGCTGGAAGCTATGCTTTTGATGTTGATGATACCCATGAAGTGAACAGCTTTTCTTCAGGACTGGTGACCTTCATCCAAAAATTTGGTGTTTGCTTGCTCCATTTGATCTTCAGTCAAATCCAGCGTTGATAAGTCTGAGTCCCCTCCTTTTAAGGGACACAAGATTGTTCCCACTTCAAATCTGATTGTTTCCTGGAGTTGCTTCTTGCCCCTTGAAGTCACTGGAAGAAGTCCTGTGGTCTGAAAGACGTATCATGGATGCAGTAGATAATAGATGCCCCAAATATTCTTAATGCAAGGGGAAAAGAAGGAAAGCAGCTTTCCCTGAAAACAGAGTAGATCAGTAAGACCGGAACAAGCATAAGTACTAGAGCCTGACAGACTTATCCTTCCTCTCTCACCTTCTGTCACTGGCTTTGTATATGCTCACAGCAGCAAGCACTTCACGCTTCACAGTGATGGAATCAGGGTAAAAATGGAGATGAGCAAGAGATTCACAAGACACTGTCACAAGACATTTTTATTCTCTACTGCTCTTTCTGCTCTGACAAATTCAATATTTTTAATAAGTCCTGATAATTAAAACTACCCTGGCATTTAATGTGACTATTATAGCAGAAGACACAAATACCACTCCAAAATTCTATGCTACCACAGTGTGTTCTCTTGGATCACTATTTGTAGCTGATAATTTGCAAGGCAAAAGATGCTTTGAGTATTTTCCCCATGAGAACAAAATGAAATGCCATCCTAATTTATTATTTGCATTATGAGCAGACATCCTACTAACCTTTCAATGAGTTTTAATTATAGTGAGAAATAATGTATAGTAATAATAATTTCACATTTATTACCCCCAAAAATGCAATTAACATTAAAACACATGCACACAGTAATAACTGCATGCTTGTTTCATAATTTGCAGTGGAGGCAAAATTTCTGTATCCTTTATTCACTTCTTTTTATAGACTACTAAAAAATTACAACGCCACTTTAAAAAATATTTTTAAATCTTTATGTATAAATCTTTTTTTTTCTTCCTTAGTGTTTTCCAGGGTGCCTGACAATACAAATTCGTACCATTTTGTGTATTTTTATTGTGATCTTAATATACTCTGTGGCTCAAGGATGTGTGGTGAGTATTTAAATCAAGTATCACTTAATTTAGCATTCTGTTTAAAGAACAACCTAGTATGGATCCATTAAACACATACCATATTCTCGTCTGCTGAATTCCTACTCTTTTTATTATTCATAGTTGCAGAGCATGTTTCTTCAAAATTAAAGCCCTTTGCTATAATTTGAACTTTCACTGGCCTGAGTCAGGGTGTTGAATTAAGAATGGCAAAGCTATTAGCAAATTACACAGATAATAGTTAGTCAATACCTATAGAAATTTTTATATCAAACCTTAGTATCACATAGTCTGCTGATGTCATGTACTTTATAGGAAAACTATTTTTAAATGTTCAGCTTACTTACTAGTTCAATGGCTAATATTTTGTGACAGACAAGGCATGGTGTCAAACATCATTACTTATTTCTATGTGGCAACTTATAGAACATATTTCTGTGTAGTAACGGGGATATTTTTAGTGCAGGCAGATCAGAAAAGATAACGAGATCTTAAAACATGGACAGTATTGCGTAACGAGAAGAGATGCTTACACTGTGCTACTTACATGATCCATTCACATCTAATGTCTAGGAAGCTTTTCTTGTATGAAGTGAACTTGCTCAATACTTCTGAAAATTGAACTTCTTTTACTGTAGATTAGCAGCTAGTTCTCCATGGTGGACTTGAATGTCAAATGGAATTTAAACTTCCACCTAAGTATTTTGCATTTAGTTGCCTTGTCAAATTCCTAGCACTCAATTTCAGCATTTTGACTGCTAATGCCAATAAATTAAACATGTTAGGGTAGCCAAAGGAAAGAATTCACACAAAAATAGCACGCTAAACACAATTGGAAATGCTGAGGAGGCAGATGTCTCAAATCATGCCTCTGCGGGATTTAGGCAATTTGTTCTGACCAATAGGAAGACAGTGATTTCATGAGCGATTCACAGTGCTAACTGAGATGCCAAGCCCCTTATTTTGTATTTTGTGTATTCACTCGTCCCTGGACCTGCCCTGAGAACATCTACCAGGCTGATCCCCATGAACTGAATGGGCAGAGGATCCCTTGTCTGCGAATTCCAATGTCCTGAGAGGTACCAAGAATAACTGATGTTCAGACATTTCTGGGGATTCCTGAACATCAGTTGTGTGAGTAACGCAGTCGTAATAGCACGCAGACATATACGTGGTTCTTAATGTGCGTATAAGCCCAAAATGTATAGAGATGTGCAGTGCCTCCAGGCTAGCTAGCATCTCAGCAAGTTCTGTGTATCTGACTTTGGGATTGAGATGAATATTATGACAGCTGGAACCTTTGTGGATCAGCTCCCATAGATCTGACACTTACTTTGACCAAATGAAAAAAGCACCATTATTGTCACTTAAAGACGGTGAAAATGAGAAACAGACATCATGAGGTCTAAGGCAACGTTGAACATCGGTGGAAGAAGGCAGATTAGAATTCAGAAGTTCTGGCCTCCTACAAGGCAGTGATCATTCACTTACAACTTAGAATAGGTCACAAATATAACTTTATCCTTTATTGAAGCAAAAAGAGCCTGTAACCATTGAAATGTTTAGGAGAAATCTTTAATCAGTAGAAATTATAAGTTCCTACTAAGTAATGTCTCTAGAATTCTCAGCTATCAGAGGAGTTGGTTGTTGAGGTTTCACTCTTAGTTGTAGAGCAGATGGTGTTTTCCCAGATGGATTGCACATCATTTATGAAGCCCTCATGCATGCCTATGTTTTCGGATGAGTTTAGTATGAACAGCATTTTTAAGGACATTGAACAAAATCACATTAAATGGATTTTTCACTTCCCTCTTTCTCATCTCATTTCATAATGTTAGCCATTATGAGTTTAACTCACATTTTATCTGTTATGTCTCATCTTTTTAAATGACTACAACCCCCTGTAAAATACATTGCTTAATCACCTTTTAGGTTGTCAGTTATTTTACTGCATGCTATAAAATTTCATTATCAGTGGTTAGGATGAAATAAAAAGGTCTAATAACACACTTCAAAAGAGAAGCTTAAGTACAGGGCAGGGCTTATGTGGCAGTGCCTGTTAAAATCAATTTCACACTACCATCCCACTCTCTCTGTTTATGCTAACTCTTATTCTCTCCCTTCATAAGGGGTGAAGGTTGAAGTGTAATTAAAACTGGAGCTTTAGGGACTTGCACTGTTTGCCAGAAATTCCTCCCTTCCTTGGGTAACAGCTCTAAGATGTGTACATGACATTGCCTTTGGAAGAAGCAGTTAAATTTCCTCAAATATCCCATAAGAAATGCACTAATTTTTTTTTTTTGTTTCCCAGTCTAGGGAGGAAATGGAACTCCTTGGATAATTAAAGGGATCATTAAAGATGAGGCCTTGTGTTTGAATCATATGTGATAGCAGAAGTAGCTCTGAGGTGGAAAAAAGATACTATTCATGTTTAGCTTTTCAAGCAAAGATTAAAATATGTTTTATTTTATATTTGATTAATTGAAATTGATACAATTTACTTAGTCAATAAAACAAACACATTTCTTTCTGTGCTCTGTGCAAGAACCTTTCTCACCCACATGGCCACATAAAATGTTTACTAAAGTTCCTTAATTTTGCAGGAATATGTTGGCTTGAGAATCTCTTGGTTTTGAGCACTGAGAGGGAAAGTATTCAACTAAGCCCAGACTTTTATTGGTTAGCCTTACTGACATCTAATGAACAAAGAATGTCTCCCACCTGAAGCTGAGTAAAGCATTACAGGAAAAGGAGAGAGATTTTATTAGAGCAGTGAGCTGGATGGGAACTCCACAGCCATATTTTCCCAATTAGAAACAAACTACAGTCAGCCCCCATAGCAGCTGTATTTCTGGTTATTTCATATTTAACTTTCTTACCTTCTTGTCTCTCCTGTCTTTTCTAGGTTGGCTGTATGCCTTGGGTTTGGAACACCAATTCCAGCAGTTCAATAGTTATCATTTCTCCTGGTGGAACAAACAAAACAATGAATGAACTTCCATGTGACACAGCCCACTATGCTTTCCTTTCCTGTGTAGTGGGGACTCTCACCTTGGCAATATTTCTACGTGTATCTTCCTTGCCAAAAATGATTCTCCTGCTTTTTGTTACAATTTTGTACATAGTTATTCTGGAACTCAGTGGTTACAGAAAAGCAGTGGGGTAGGTATCTTGCAAAGTTAAAGCAATGGGTATTTCTGTATAGATAGTCACGACATTGACTACTCATCTGTGAATTGTCCTCTAGCATTCAGTGCTGCTTGTACTCCATAGAGGGCTATATACTCCATAGAGCATAAGAAATACCTAAGCCATCCTCTCCCCAGCAATTGTAGGATCTAGTAATATCCATCAACAGATCAGCTTTTGGGAACTAACAACTGTTGCCCCATTATTCTGTAGTTTTATGCTAACATACCTCAGCTGAACACACTGCAGTCTAATTATAATATGAAATAGAAAAATACAGTTAAAAACTTCACTTCCTTATTTCAGCAGCCCTCAACCAATTCCAATTTCATTTAAGCTTTTGAGCTTTTGAGTGGTTTTATATTTCCTAATTAAAAGCATGCACACACATTACAATAATGTGTAGCATTATAAAATCCTCAAGAAGTTGAATGTTGGTGTGATGCAGTGATCAGATTTGCTGTCACCCATCTCCCTGCCCATATGAGCCTCTTCAGAAAAGGCTAGCGATTAGGGGGTACCCACATGTTCTAAACTAAAGTTCTGGTATTAAAAATATGCAGTGTTAGGTATTAGAAAACCTGGAATAACCCTTTTACTTTCCTTTTATTTTTAAGGGGTGGCTCCTTTTATATGCGTGGCTATGAACCAATACTAGCCATTTTGCTATTTTCTTGTGCTTTGGCACTGCATTCCAGACAGGTGGACTTGAAGCTGCGTCTGGACTACCTCTGGGCTGTGCAGGTAAGTCATAGGACTTTTCTTTCTAGTATCCATGCACACAAAATAATGTCTGACTTTTTGAATTGGCTTGCAAATGCTTTCAGAACAAATTAGTTGGACTAAGACACTTCCAAAATTTTTCATGTCTGTTGGATTTTACAGAGAAAAATTATTAGAGCTTTCTTTCCACAGACCTATAAAATTAATTTGCTCTGGAGAAGTGATTTTTTTTGTTGTTTGTAGTTATTCCAGAACAGTACATCACTAATGAAGTAATATATTTATATCTAAGATGCATTATGGATAGAATTTCAAACATGGGAAATTGACTGTTAGCAATATAAACTTGAGATAAAGGAATTAAATCCATGGGGGTTTTTCATCTTATAATACAAAAAGGGGTGAAAATAAGTTGATGTTCAGGTAAAAATGATGTTCAGGTACCTAAAGGGGGCCTATAAGAAAGCTGGAGAGGGACTTTTTATGAGGACATGTAGTGATAGGACAAGGGGTAATGGCTTTAAACTGAAGGAGGGTTGATTTAGATTAGATGTAAGGAAGAAGTTCTTCACTGTGAGGGTGGTGAGGCACTGGAACAGGTTGCCCAGAGAGGTTGCGGATGCCCCATCCCTGGAAGTGTTCAAGGGCAGGTTGGATGGGGCTTTGAGCAAGCTGGTCTAGTGGAAGGTGTCCCTGGCCATGGCAGGTGTGTTGGAACTAGATGATCTTTAAGGTCCCTTCCAACCCAAACCATTCTATGATTCTGTTATTCTATAAACTGAAAAGAAGCAAATAAAACTGATAAACGGAAATACTTATACCCATATCATGCAATGAAACTGTGGAACTCTTTCCTAAGCAAGATCAGAAATATATTTAGATACCAAGTGCATGGACTTTTTTTTTTTAAATATATTTCCTAACTATCATAATCACAGCAAAACATATAGAAATTATATTAGCCATAAGCAGGGGCATCAGGAAACGTCTATCTCCTGTCATGCCTCTCAGCAGTCCTATTCCCACCTCCAAGGTGTTTCACACTGGCCCCTGAGGGAAGGAGAAAGTTGAAGAAGACATAGGTTTGTTTTGGTGGAATTTGGAAGTTGCCTTTATGATAAATCTTATACTCTTACACTCTTGTAGTTCACAGAGGTCACATCCTGTTCTCACCTACACCCTGTTAACTATGTTTTTAAGAGGACTGTATAAATCATCACAGTGCTTGCTTTTACATGTAAGATCAAGACTGGTACACATGGGTTAAACACATCCCTAGCTCTACGGTGTTACCTAGAATGGAGACTTCAGGAATGACTTAGCTCTATTATCTTCTAATCTTCAAGTTTTTCTACTTAACAGTTAAGTTCTGTTGGGATTTTTTGTTTGTCTTGATGTCCAAGACCATGTCCACCTCCTTTATGATTTAAGTTTATCTTGTTCTATAATTTCTGTGGACTCTGTGCTGTTTAACTGAGTCAACAACACGTGATCACTTCATTTAATTTTTGTCCTATGACCTGCAGTATTGATAGGTGCTGTGCCTGTCAGCCTCAGAAGTTTGTTTTGGACAAACTGATGATACTTTGCGCTTGCTGTGGTGCCAAATATAGTTTTCAGGTGGAAAAAAAAAATCCCCTGACTTTGAAACTCAGAGCAGCACATGACAAACTGTATAGTGGCTATCTTTATATGGGTTGGCACATGGTGGAGGTATGTGAGTGCCATATGATCCATGAATACGAGACTTTCTGTATGTTATTCCTAGCCATGAAATAGAGTAGCAAGCAGGAAGATACTGTTTTGCTATCCTGTGGCCTTTCAACAGGTCAAGAGTGAGTTCCAGCATCTTAAATGCTTTTCATCATTCCAGCTACTGTGACTTGCACAGTGAATTGTGCATCCCTAAGGAATGTACTGCTTAAAGAGTCTTAGTTTTAAGTTGGCTTTTAATTAGAAATCAATTAGTTTTAAAAATTCAAGTACAGGAAACCAATGGGATGCTTGCCTGCTAAAAGACAGAACTGGACAATAGTAAAGGAAGAAATATAAACTTTTTCTGTTTTCTTGGGGCCATGTTTTACAGAAATATCTAGTCGTCTACCACTATTGTTAAAACCATTGTGCACTTACTCCAAAGGACAATAAAGGGAGTTAAGACATGTGGATGCCTATCAAATTTCAGTAATGTCCAGCGGCATCTTCAGGTACCTTTTCAAAAAGTGCTTCTCATCTGAGAAGATCAAATGCCATTTTCAGATCTTTTCAATTGCAAATCAGGTACTTATGTGGTACCATCTTGTCTGTGAGATCTGCATGATAATAATCAGAAAGGAAAAAAAATCAGTGTAGGTAGAAAATTCAGAAATTAGGGATCAACATAACTACCACTCCTCGAAATCAGTATGCTGGGTAGACGCCTGGCCTCTTTGATGATCTGGGCATATACCTTTGTTCTTCTTGATTCCACATGGAAGATCTATTCCCTGTACAATAAATAATAGTGGATAACATGTTGTAAGGAATGTTGTCCTGGTTTCCACTCTGTGTATTGGTTGTAAATGATATTGAATACAAGGGCTAATTAACATAACATGCAGAAGTACCATCATGATGGATGTTACGGAAGTGCTTATGGTGCTTACCTATTCAAATAGATAAGTAAAAAAAACATTATCTTTGCACTTATTAGGCTCTTTGGCATAGAAAAATCTGAGTATTAAAAGCTTTGAGAAGATTGTTGGTTGGAAATATCTATATGTTAAAACTGCCTTTGAATAGTTAGCAAACTCCAAGATACTAATTGTTTAACAATCTTTAAGAGGAGACAAGGGTAAAAACCACGTTCCCGAGTGACAGTTTTCTCTAGCTGCTGGACTGCAGGAGCCCTGTATAAGGTGTGTTGGGTTTGTGTGGTAGGGTTTTGGTAGCGGGGGAGGGGCTACAGGGGTGGCTCCTGGGAGAAGCTGCTAGAACCTTCCCCGGCTACAAGTCGGACTCGCTTCTGGCCAAGGCTGAGCCAATCAGCGATGGTGGTAGCGCCTCTGTGATAGCATATTTAAGAAGGGGAAAGACTGCTGAAAAACCTGCAGTGGAGAGAGGAGTGGGATGTGAGAGAAACAACCATGCAGACACCGAGGTCAGTGAAGAAGGAGAGGGAGGAGGTGTGCTGGAGCAGAGATTCCCCTGCAGCCTGTGGTGAGACGGCAGGCTGTCCCCCTGCAGCCCATGGAGGTTAATGGTGGAGCAGAGATTCCCCTGCAGCCCATGGAGGACCCCATGCCACAGCAGGTGGCTGGGCCCGGAAAAGGCCATGACTGTGTGGGAAAGCCCACGCTGGAGCAGTTTGCGGAGGACTGCAGTGCATGGAAAGGACTCGCGTTGGAGAAACTCATGGAGGGCTGACTCCCGTGAGAGGGACCCCACGCTGGAGGAGGGGAAGAGTGTGAGGAGTCCTCCCCCTGAGGAGGAAGGAGCGGCAGAGACAATGTGGCACAAACTGACCGCAACCCCCATTCCCGCCCCCTGCGCTACTGGGCGGGGAGGAGGTAGAGGAATCAGGGGCAAAGCTGAGCCCAGGAAGACGGGAGGGGTAGGAGGAAGGTGTGTTTTTAAGTTATGGTTCTATTTCTCATCATCCTACTCTGATTTGATTGGTAACAAATTAGATTGATTTATTTTTTCCCCAAGTCGAGTCTGTTTTGCCTGTGACCATAATTGGTGAGTGATCCCTCCCTGTCCTTGTCTCTACTCACAAGTCTTTTATTATATTTTCTCCTCCCCATCCCACCGGGGGGGAGGAGTGAGCGAGCGGCCGCATGGTGCTTTGTTGCCAGCTGGGCCTAAACCAGGACAATGGTTAAACAGCATTCTTGGTCATGTTTCTCTACAACCGCAGTACTACTTACCATTGAATCATGTTGGCTTAACTTGGTTACATTCTTGGTAGCAGAAGTTTTAAAAAGACCACTGACTCAGTGTACAGGAACTGTGGAGATTTTCTTCTGTTTTACAGAGTGAGTGTGCTGGTTCTTTGTGCAAACAGTGAATTGCATGAACCACTGCTAGAGCTGGAGACTCACATCTCCCAGTAGCCAGCCGCTGCTGTGTGAAAGATGTGCCAACATGGTACAACAGGTATTTTTAGGAAGCTTCTCAGTTGTTGGCTTACAACTGGGAGAATTTCAGACTCAAGGGCTATTCTGGAAGCTGTAAGCACTTTGTTTGCATAATTTTAGTAAGGCTCGTTGTGGGGCTAATCCTGTAAAAATGTTCTCAGGTGGATAAAACCATTTGTGGCATAAGCTGCAATAAAAAGGATTTCATAGATAACTTTCATTTACTTCATCATGAACAACAAACAGTCTAGTTAGTACTAAGTAAATGATATTTTAAACACTGAAAGTATCCTGCAATCAATACCATTATTAAGAATATATAGACAGATGCTCAGTAGTCTATGCTAAGGTCTGAGAAAACGCATTTCCATAGATTTTGTCTGCCACATCAGGAAATAAATGTGTTTTGAGGACAAGCAGATTTCAAACAAGAAAAACTGATTTAGAAAAATGATAGTTTCAAGAAAAGTTACTCTAATTTCCATGCATCTAGGTTACATAACCAGAACAGAGACAATACAGTATGATTTATGTACATTGTGTGGAAAAAATACATTTTTCTGATTGATGATAAGTTGTTAAAACATTCATATTTGTACTTACTGTTCACACGTCAATGGTGTTACAGGTTCTTGTTGATTTTGCTAGGGTTTTTTCTGTGCCAAATTTAACCTTTCTGAATATCACAGTATTTCCAGAAAATCTGTCTTGGTTGTTTTTTTTTAACAGGCAGTGGGAGGAGAATTTCATTTTCTGCATAACATTGAGTAACTCTGTGTGCCTCATATGACAATAACTGTGAATAGCAAATATAGGAGCATTTTACTTATTTGTGACTGATAATCACTTTTGCTTATGCAAATTATTCAACAAAACTGGAAAAAAAGAATGGACAAATAAATACAAGCAATAAATTTATGAAGAAGCTAAAACTGCCAAAAAAAATGGAGTTGCTCACTCAGGATTTGTCAGGGGAGTAAAATAAGAATAATACAATGATATGACTGATTGTTGCATTCTTTAGGGAATACTAGAGTATCATTCAGCTATCTTTTCTAATCTGTGACACTTGTTAGAAATATGTATTTTACAGTCGGCAGGCAAGACTTGCCAGGTGTGCTTGCACTTCCTCTTAAAAATCTGGCCCTACAGAAGCAGTGTGATGGGTCTCTTCCCTGTGGTTTTAGTGCCACCTTCAGGTACAAAGATGATGTTTCCGCTGCACCGGTGCCCGGTTTTTTTTTAGCTGTATCTTGAAACACCGGATTTTCATGTGATAACACTTCAGTCAGTGACATTGCTACAGCATTTTTATGCTTATTAAACAGTCACCTGATAGGTCAGGTGATACAACAGCTCAGACCACTTCCTGAACAGAGGATGTGTAACCAGTTACCAGCATTGTAAAAACTGTGGGATGCTGTGTAACTTTGTAAAATGCAATAGCTGTTAATTACATTGATGTCAAAAGCCATACTACCAAAGAACATTTTAAATTTTGTCACCAGGTCCGAAACAAAAACAAAGCCTGCTTTTAAATACTGCATCTCTGCAAGTACAGTTAAGTTCTGCAAAATGACCTAGCTGCCACAAACACCAAACAGGTATAAGCAAAAAGCAGAATGTGAGAAATGATGTTCCTCATGCTTATGTATTTTCTTTCTTGTTTATTTTCACAATAATCTGCCTTGTTTTTTGAGCCAGCAGCTATTGCATAAATATCATGCTGGCAGCTTTCCTTAATTAACCGATAGGAATAGGGGCAAATAGACAAAGGTTTGGATGCTATTTAGCTGTCTGGATAGTATTTCCACCAGGAATGTAAATACCTGTGACCTGTGCTATTTTAATCTTCTTTCTCCAGCCCCAAGTACTCCTTCTCCCTTCTCAGTGTCTGTTTTGCCCGGGAAAGGGTGATGCCTACAGGTTTGTTATCTCAGCTGCTCAAAGAGTAGGCACTAGGAGTTCATGAGTCACAAGGAGGAAAGACAGTTTTCATTGCATTCTCCTGAAGGGCAGAAAGCAGGAAGCTGGAAAAAGGTCCAGAAAATATCAGTAATCGGTTCACTTCCCTTCCCATAGAGCCGTGTGATGGGATAGTTTTAGAGTCCTCACTGCTGAACATGACCAAGTCTTTTTTTACCTCATCTTCACTCCTTATCTGCCTTTGCAAGAGACACAAGGAGATCTTTCCTCTTTCCCCAGGCAGCTCCTGAGGAGTTGCATATATGAGAGCTGTCTTAGGCAGTGCAGGGTGAGAGAATGGATACTCAAACTCTATGCAGTAGTAGCAGACAAGGTACACTTCAGTTCGTATTCCAAGCAGATCACTTTAATAAAGGCAGGATGTTAGACATTTGGTATGTCTGGACGGTGTAAGTGCAGTCCATGCAGAGACTCCAGCTAGGGTACCAGCAACAATATAGAAGTATTAACCAGGTGTGTTGTCTAAGCTAATATACCTTCCTTTTCAATACAACTAAGAAGCTCAGAAGGAGTGCTATGCTAATTCCATGAATGTTCTCCTTTTAGGTCTAGGGCTAGGTCAGGCAGAGCTAACACAGCTTATTCTTCATGGCACTGCATTGCCCCACATAGGCATTGCCAGTGCAAATGTCTCCCTGAACCACAGGGAGAGAGTGCACTCCTCTCTCCCTGTTGGCTAGGAAGGGCCTGAACTGAAATAGGCCAGGGCACAATAAGCTAAGAGCACTTGACCTACATTCCCCTTGTTCTGCTGTTCGCGTAATTTGTCTCTATTTAGGGTTTGCTACCATTACCCACCATGGTATTATTCAAGGCCCTTCCATGACCTTAGTGGCTTTCATCTCATTTCTAGCAACTGAACCTTCTCAGAGTCAAAATTGTAGTTAACAGTTTTGCATCTGAAGAGGGGAAGAGACGCTTGCTAGGTGTGTTGGAAATGTAGCATTCTACTGTTGTTTCTTAGCAATGGTGACATCCATGATGCCCTTCCCTGCTCTCAGAGGATTTTGCCACCCCTTCAGTCATGACTTTGGTGGTTTGGTTTGAGCCACTAGCTCTTCACTCAAGAGCTCAGTTCTCAGCCTCTTAGTCATGGCTGTGGTCCCATCATTGTGAACGTTGTCACACCCATACCTGCACACACACAGTAGTGTCACTGGCATTTCTCTCCCAGTAGTTTCATGACTGTATCAAAGTGAGACAGAAAGGAGGAGAAAAGCCATCACATGCCTTAAAGTTCTGTCAGAATGAAACAACCAGAAAACCAACAGGCTAGAGTATCCTTTCTTATTTATTTTATGTTGATATATTAGAATTGCCTTTTATTTCTGTGTGTCAAAGGCTGGACAGAAGTCCAGCAACATGACCAAGGTCACAAGGGTCTGCTTCAGTGCTGGCAGCTTTGTCCTTGTGCTGTGACTTGCTCTGAAACCTTTGTTGTGAGTCATACACAATGGTAAGAAACACTACATATTGCTGATGAAACTTCTCAGTCATGTCTTCCAAAATGAACGCTTTGGTCCACGACTGGGCAAGGCAGAGGAATCTGATCACACATTTCCAGATCAGAAATGAACAGCAGCTGCCAGTGATTGAGCAACATCACTATCCATGCAACACGTCAAATGGATTACTCCACTTACCTACCCCTGCTTGATTACATTGACTTGTCCGGAAATCTCTACGCGCTGGCCCAAAGGTGTATTGTTCCTTAGGCTGCTATTCTGCCCCATATTATATTGAGAGCTTAACTGAGAACCTTAAACATTCCTAGGAAGAAAGTAACAAAAAAGTTCTTATTAAAAAAATAGAGGAATGGATAAGCAAGCCCAAAATGGATTTTTTATTCAGAGCATGAATTCAGTTTGCAAATCTCTTTGCTGTTGTCAGACTAAAATTTACCATATTACAGTATAATGTAAAAATGGAGTTGTAAGCTTGGTTTGGATTTTCAGCTGGAAAAAGCTTTTTATTTTTGCTATTAGAACATTTAAATTCCAACAGTCAGACTAAACGCAAGACGCCATTACAGATGTTTATAGACAACAATAAGTCAAAGACGGAGTTATACCACCAAAATAGGGGAAGGATATTTTAAGAAAACAGCATATGAAATTTCCACAGCAAAAAACGTGTCAGGAAAACAGCTCACAAACAGGAAATAGATACTTGCTTAGAATAAAACTTTCGGGTATATTTCTTGCAGAGCTTAACTGCTATTTAATGTTTGCTGATATTTCACTTATGGAATAAATTCTGATTCTTATTACGCAAATTAGAGGAGGAGCTGAGAATTTATCTCAAAAGGGAATGATTCCTGAAGAAGTTATGTTTATAAAACCAGTTATCTTTCAGCATTCTTTCTACTTGTAGAGAAATTTAAGAATACAGAAGTAAACTGCAAGGTAAAGTGGACTGTGTTATTTGAATAAAAATATTGTTTCCTAAATTTTGTCATGGAAAGCAAAAATTAGCTTCCTGGGGAAAAAAAAAATCACATGAATATTGTAAGATTATACAAAGGCAAGAGGTGACTGATTTTCTCCTACTTAGACAGGAATGGATAGTGAGAAAAGTATGTGGACTTTGTAATAGATCAGGGTAGCAAATTCTAGATACAAAAGGGAGACCGACAAAGAGCAGATTCTTCAGTGGTTTACATGATTGTAGTTTCTCAACAATGCCTGAGAATTTGGCCTTCCAGTCTTCTACTGACTGTAATTAGATAAACAAAATCATATTGGGATCATGGCAGAAGATTTGTGTTACAGTTCTGTGAGTGTGATTGAAGAGCAAAGAATAAGCTGTGATTTCTGTGAGATGAATTATATGATACTGATCAAATGCTTTCTAATTGAAATCAGAATGTGGGGCCAAAAGTTACTGTACCAACAAGGAGCAAATTCCAGAGAATTAATTTTGCAGAAGAGTCTACTAAGGACTAGGCTGGAATTTGCAAACCTAGGAGTCCCAAATGAGATCCCTAGATATTCAGTATTTTTCCAATAAGGGGTCTGATTTTTAGAATTGTTTCCTAATGCGTGACTCCCACTAACTCCTGTGAGTCAAGACACTTGTAGTAAGATACCAGTATCTTGGGTTAAGGACCTCAGCTGTGTTAACTTCTAGGCACTCTTTCTGAATGCTGTCATTCACATGAATGATAGAATTTCTGTTGCTGTTGCACACAGAAATTTCTGTGTGCAGGAACTGTATATGTTTTCATGACAAATACCAGAGTAATTAAAACCACCTCTACAAATGCTAATTATTTTTATATTAAAAAAATTTTTTTAAATTGCATATCATTCTTGAGGATGTTCAATTTTAAAACCTTTTTCTCTGTTGAAGTTACCAGGTCTGTTTCCATTTTACTGCAAAATGACATAGGTTTGCTTTAAACACTAGTGATTCTCCAGGCTTCTCTTTTTTGAAAGGTGGATCAAATACTGCTGTCACTGTCTCCACCTACCTGGGAAGTAAATGACCTCCAAGGCCAATGTGACTTAAGTGGGATTATTCTAGCTTTTTACTCTGTAAAATTATCAAGGACCTATTTAAAAGAACAGAGAACTACAGAAGACACCAATACACTTAGCTGATCAAGCCCTGAAAGTAGTCATCGGTCCAGAGACTTTAGCTTGAATTACTAAGGACTTAAAGGGATTTTGCCCCAATGTAAAAGCATGGTATAGGAGAACTGTTGCCAGTCTACTTTGCAGGCATTGTTTTGCTCAGTTTAATTTCAAAGGATGAATTAATAGAAGCTATTTGATGGCGTCAGCTAATTTTTTTCTTTTTGGAAAGGTTTTTCTTTTCCTCTATCCCCACAGGCAGAAGAAGAGAGAGATGATATGGAGAGAGTCAAGCTGGATAATAAAAGAATTCTCTTCAACCTGTTGCCAGCACATGTTGCACAGCACTTTCTTATGTCTAACCCAAGAAATATGGTAAACCAAGATAAAATGTAAATACATGGTGATGTTGTATGGGTGTGATCCTGTGTAGCTTGGGTCACCTTTGAACTGTATGTTTTCAAGAAAGGCTTGGACTTATAAAATTTCATTCATGTTAAAAGGAATAGTTTTGTAAAAACTTGTGTTCAAGAATTAGATTGGGATTATTTCTTTCACTGTAGTGTCCTCCTTCTCTGAAGAATTTTAATAAAAAGCAGGGTAAGGGAATTTTGTGTCATTGTTCTGCCTGTGTCCCCTCCCAGCTTCTTGTGCCCCTCCAGCCTTCTTGCTGGCAGGGCATGAGAAGCTGAAAAATCCTTGACTTAGTATAAACAGTACTTAGCAACAACTAAAAACAGCAGTGTGTTATCAACATTGTTCTCATACTAAATCCAAAATACAATATTATGCCAGCTACTAGGAAGAAAATTAACTCTATCCCAGCCGAAACCAGGGCAAATGTCAATGCAGCCAAGTGTCTGCATGCAAATCACTATTTTTTTTTTCAATCAATTTAGAATATTGGGATTTATCACAGTATTTCATGAGCTCAGTTTGGTTCTGAATGGTGAAGTGTGCAAACTGCCAGGCACTTCCATATGAACCACTCTAGTTCTGGAAATACGCTGCCATTACCAAACCCATCCATTTAAAGTTAAAAACAGAGAATTGTACACACACGAGGAAGACACAGTAGCTTTTAACATCAAAGGCTGCAGTGATTAAATAGATTGATTCAGGAAGCCCTTTCCAGAGTCCTTCTGGTGCAGCTGCAATACCTGCAGCACTGGAGTAGCCGTAATGGCCATGATACTGCTCTTGGGAGTTTGGATCAATGTATTTGAACCACAGAAGAGTGGTTTTACTTTCCATGAGTCCTCCGAATTCTTAAGCAGAAACCTTACCGTACAGAACAGCATTATATTGTTAATGTTGAATACAGGACTCCACAACTCGGGGAAAGACATGAAGGAGCGAGGCTGGTTTTGTGCTGCAGGGTAAAATTGTTCCATCTCCTATTTTAGTTATAAAACAAAATTGAGAAAATGCAATTATATTTCTCATACAATAAAAGTTCTACAACTGTTAAGACTTTCTACAAAATTTTTACTCACTGCTTCCATGTCTAAACAGAGAAAAAGACTAAGTTGTTTTAAATGGGTTTAATAGCTCAGATGTTAGTCTTCTTTTGTGTTTTTGAGTGGAGAGATCTTTCAACATTTTTTTAATAAAGCTGGCTTTCTGTCTACCAGAAATGATGGGTTTTGTCCTAGCTGTTGCTTAGCAGTAGAATAGATATCATAATAATGATGCCTGGTTTAAATGAATCTTTTAAAATAAAAATTCTATCTGCTCATGAACTGCAGGACCTTTATTACCAGTCATATTCACAAGTGGGAGTGATGTTTGCTTCCATCCCAAATTTCAACGATTTCTACATCGAATTGGATGGCAATAATATGGGAGTGGAATGTTTACGCCTGTTAAATGAAATTATTGCTGATTTTGATGAGGTAAGGTCTAAACACTTTGTCTTTTGACTACATCAGTTCTACCAAATTACTATCAACAGAGATTAGCTGTAGCAACTCAGCGTTTCTTGAACTGCCTAATAAAACAGTACTGTAAACTTCCTATTTAATTGTAGTTGGTGTCCACTGGGCTTCTCCAAAGTGCCCAGTTTGTGCTTTTAGGCACGTGAGTCTGGCCTCAAATTCCTTTAAGATAGGAAGAGTATTAAAATGCGAGTTAATGGTAGTTTTTTCAATGACCTCAAAGTGGGCAAGCTTAATATGGTTTAATCAACTTGCACATATTATATAATAACTATGGTTGCTTGTCTAAAAAATTATGTAATATTTAACAGTTTTATGTTTTAAACAAAGCTTATGGACAAAGAATATTATAAGGACATAGAAAAGATCAAGACAATTGGAAGTACATATATGGCAGCTGTGGGACTTGTACCTACTTCAGGAACTAAGGTAAGAAGATTTTACATGACGGTCATTTGTGGAGCCATTCTCCTTCAATTTCCAGAGGAACATCAGAAACACAACTAACTCTATGTGATTATAGATAACCAGTATTACTTCTTTACAACAATTTAAATCTGAAATTCAAAGAACAACTGTAACCTGAAAAGAAAAATTGCTATCGTAGCAGTTGCTCATGTGGCTTCATTTGGGATTTCATTGTCTGCAGCTCTGGATTCTCTGCAAATTGGCATATAAAGCTCCTAAGTCAGAGTGGTAGTGTTTTAAACCCGGTATCTCAGATGACCTCGTAAGATGCAGGGAAGGGGAGACTCTAGGTGTAATGAATTGCTGCAAAACTAACACAAGAATATTAAAATGTGATTTTATTTTTTTTTATATTGAAATCTGGGTGCAACCTAGAATCAAAACAAACAGCCTCTCCCAACCCCCATCATGGACAGGAACTTAGTGCTAAGTACATTGGTGCACTTTACCCTGGTCCCTCCAAATCAGCTCTTCTTTGTCTCTACTGCTAGCATTCTTTTTATCCCTTTAATTACTCAGCAATAAAAAAAGTCAAAGTCATTTCAAACCCACTAGTTCTGGGGCACAGTTCTTCTATATCCTCATTACTACTCTTGTGTGTGTTTCTTACTTAAAGACAAAAACTTAAGTTTGTGTCTTGGGACAGAGATTTCCTAGATTTGCATGCAGCATCTGGAAAAGCAGAAAACCCTGTGGACAGTATACTGAATAAGTTGTATACAGAGTACTATGCACATTAATATTCATATTAATAAAATTAATTTATGAAAAATTAATAATATGAGGAATATAATGAAAATTAAAGCAGTCCATGCACCTAGTCTGCCCAGAATTTCCAGACACCTCTCCCCTGTTCTGATATGCATGTACATATGTTGTAGAGGTAACACTCATGCATATGGTTTAGCATTGCAAAATAACACCAAATTAGCGGGCAAAAGCAAAAAAGACCAGAAGATGGCCTGTGAACTTTCTAGCAACAATTATCCTTGTTAAGTAAATAAAAAACAAGGCCACATTGAAATCAACTGTTAGAATCATGTTGGAGTATATCAGATGCAACTAATTTTCTGGTCTGCAGGTTATTTACAACTGATGCTTTCCTTTGTATCATTCCTAGAAATCTACACATTACAAAAAGGTATTTTTAAAACTCTGTTTATGCTGAAATGTTTGACTCCTGGGTCCTGAGACAGGCAACAAAATTGATCCTTTGAATTTTGTTTGGTGTGATCTCAGGCAAACAGGCAATGGCATACTTGTGTGTCTGCTATAAATGCTCTTTGAACTATAATGCTGAAAAGAAGTGTGTTATTGGGTAACTTGGGCAGCATATGTTCCAAAAGCTAAACATGTTTATCTCTTGTATTTTATAGTTGCTAACTGAAGGGTCAGCTGAGTTAGCCCAGTACGGAAGATACTGCTCTGAGCTTATGATAGTAATGCATTTTAAATCACTGCAGAAGGTCTTGTACAGGACTCTGCCTTTCTCTGAAATCTTGGTGCAAATTTTGATCTTTTTTGTACAGGTAGAATTTATTTAACATTCTGTATTCCAGAAAACCTAAAGATCTTGTATGAAACAGCCAAATTTTTTTACTTTAATTTGGGGTTTCAGCTCTTCTGTGATCTCTTCCCACTGCTCGTGTAATGCAAACAAGTGGAAATTATTCATATCCTCTTGTCAGTTTCCCACTAGGTCTTCAGCATGCAGCTATGTATTAGAAGTCCGATGATCCTGGGTAGCCCATCACGCACAGACGATCACTGCCAGCCATCACACAGTCCCTGGGCTGCCCTATGGAGTCATATGTGTCCACGGGGAGCCATAAGAGACTCAAGTGCTTCTGGTCTCCCCTCTGCCAGGGGTGTCCCAGCTTCATCAGAAAATCTGGCACAGCCTCTGATTGTGAGCCACCAATTTCATACTAGGATTTGCACATGAGCAGAAAGCAATGGATGGGGTTAACTGTGCTTTTAACTGAGGATATTTACACACATAAGAACCCAGTAACCTGATGAAGTTAAATATTTAAATCCCATATTTTACAGGACCGCTGTTTCTGCAGCTTGACTTCAGCAGGTGACTATAGCAAATGCACATTGCCTCTGTCAGAGTGGTTTTGCTGTGGTGCTCTGGGCAGTTTTTCCAGTAACTATTCCTCTGACGTTTAAATAAATAACTGCTTGCCAGTTGCACCATCAGGGCAGCACACAAACGAAGCTTTTTGTAGATCTTTTGCACAATATAAGTTCATTGTGTGTGTGGAGTCCTTTGAAATTATGTCTGTGATTTCACCAAGGTCCTAACTTCACCAGGGTCCTAACTTTGTGGTGTTCTTCAGTGCAGGTTCAAAAGAGTTTGCCAGTAATCCTTTTGAGAGGCATCAGTCACCTGCAGCGCATCCAGTATTTGTGACCAGTCCTCTCTCCTGCAGCCCTGAGGGGCATTGCAGGAAACTAAAGCATTCATCGGGCAGCAAGGAAATGGAAGGATAAGGAATATAAAGAAGATTAGAGGATTAAATAAAACTATCCACTCCTCCCTCCCTCCTCCAGACATTCAGTCTTCTTCTCCTTCTCTGTTGGAAGTGTAGCCATCAGCTCTTTAAACTTAATTCTTGTTCTTCCTTTGTCTTGGTGAGGCTGGAAAAGATTAGAGCTAGTTGACATTGCAAGAAGCAGAATGCCAGAGACCCAGGCAGGTAAATAAAAATACCCTTTCTAAAAATTGGGACTGGCCCAAGGATGACTTTCATAATTTTTTGTTAGCACTTTGCTCTAATTCTTGTAAATTTCCCAGCCACATGAAGGAACCCTTTCAAACTGAGCCGAATAAAGCAAATAAATGGCAACCTGTTTCTCAGGTTTCTCAGCCACTGTCAAGTACTCCATTTATAAAATCTCACTATCATGACAAGAACCCAGTGAGCTCTCATCTCATGCCAGCTGCCACAGCTTTGTTGTGCAACACCCTACTGAAGCTAGACTGCCACTGACCTTGCATTTCTTTCACCATATCCTACCTTTCGCCCACTTTCACTTTGCAAATCTGTTCAAGAATTCATATTTATTATTCAAATAAGAGCACAACATAAGAGCAACCATACTGAGTCAGGTCAAAGGTTTATTCTAGTAACCTGTCTTTAACTAGCCAACGGTAGATCCTGGGGAAGGGCATGAGTTACAGGACAAACATGCAAACCTCTCTTTTCCACTTTCTGATGATATGCTGCGTAAGAAATTCTAGAGCTACAAATAATATCTTTTTACTACTTTGTAGCAAATATTTCTTCCATGAGTTTTAACTTTCAGAATCCACAATATCCTCTGAAAATGAGTTCCACAGTTTAATTAATCTGAAGTTGTAAAAATTATTTTCTTATGTTTTGGGGTTTTTTTACAAGTTGATACTTCAGCATTTCATTTGATCCCTTCTGGTTCTTTTGCTTTAGTTCATTTAGATACGTTTTATAACAACTCACTTCAGCTTGCCTGGAAAGAAAAGAAAATAGGGGTGTTCTGCATCTCACAGGATTAAACCTAACAGGAATTTTGTCAATGGGAACAGCATGCACCCCATGGAGCTGGGAGCTAGCAAAAGCCCCAAAGGGAGAAGAGGGTAGAAACTATAGTTATTAATAATCATCAGAGAAAGCAGTTTTGTAAGAAAGCAGGTTATATTCCCTGCCACGCTCACAACAAACAACTGCAGCTCTCTAGCAACAGAACCACTTTACCATGGGAACTTTGGTTTCCATTCTACCCAGAAATCAAAAAGAAAGAGAAAAGGAAAAAAAAAAAATCAGTACTTGAGAAAATAAAGCATGTGCTGTAGCCACCATCAGAAGTTTCTTTTCACAAATAGCAAAATGGGTTAGATTCTTTTCCTAGGCCATCTAGTCTGAGCTTTTCATTGTTTTTCTCTTTGGTATTTCACCTGCCTCTCAGTACCATACAAATCTAATGTGCAATACTGTTTTGTTTCTAGGCCAAAAAATCAATTTATTCCCATCTGAGTACACTGGCAGATTTTGCAATAGAGATGTTTGACGTTCTTGATGAAATCAACTATCAGTCTTACAACGACTTTGTCCTACGAGTTGGTAAGTCACGTTTCTACAATTATCACACAAGCAGAACATTGTTATTTGTTGGCTTTCCCTGTGCTGTCTGCAAAGGATTACCTGTCCTGCACTCATGATTAAAACTGAAAAGCCTCCTTTAGCGGGAGAGTCACATCCATGTGGAAGGTCAGCAGGCTGGATGGTGAGCCATCAGTATTAAGGAATTATAATTGTGTCCAATTCCAGTGTGTTTACTTAATCTACGCACCCCTAAAAGGAAACTGCACCAATAATTTTATACAATATTATTAGTGTACCCAGTCTTGTGGCTTACACTGCTTTGCATTGCTAAATTGTTGAAAACTGGGTCTGACTGTACTTAACTATTAAGTTGCATCTGCAAAAGCTTTTTTGGCATTAAACAAATGTGATGGGAGCTTTTTGTCCACAGGTGCCACATCACCTCAAACAGTCCTGTTTTCTCCAACAAATCAAATCCTCTGGTCTTCACAACACAAACCTTCCCATGCAATCCTTTACATGTTATTACATGTCTTACCTCTTAGACTCCTTTCTCCCAGCCTTCTTAGAGAGCAAGTCCCCCTCTTCCCTTCCTTCCCTGCATCCCGCTCCTCTCCAGTGGTACTTCCACTGCTGTTCTCATTTCATTGCATATTCTAACACAGATAGTTTTCTCTAGCTTCTTTCTCTATACATTTTCATGGCTGAATTGTGAGAATGGGCTGGACAAGGGGAAAAGTGAAGTTGCTAGCAGCAGAAGATTGAGAAAGACCAAAGACATCAAGGGTAGCAATAGGAGAGTTATACATCTTTGCCCTCCTGTACATCCTAATAATTATAAACTCCAAATTCTCTTTGAACTCTGTTATAACTGGTCTTTCCAGGTTCACAAAGGAGCAGAAGACAAATATCTAGCCCCCATTTTTCTGCATAACTTGCCTGGGAAAGCCCTTGCACAGAACCTCATGCAGGGTTTAGCATCTGCAGCTCTTCAGGGAACTCAGAAGAAGGAACATCCTCTTTTATCTTCCAAACAAGATGTCAAAATCAGTCAGAAATGTAGAATCGAGCCCTCTGGTTTCCCAAAAAAGATGCTTGAGCCATTTTCATATACTCGTCTTCTTCCAGTGTCTCCCTGATCTAAGTTGTCCAGTACTGACAACCAATGTAACATGCTTCCTTTACCCCATACCTTGTGTCTTCCAGGCCACTATTTCTGTTCCAATTGGAAAACCTCCATTAAAAGGCTTTATATGAGCAACCACAGTGGAAGTTGTAGCAAACAATTAAAGATCTTTAATAGTTTGTCCTGAATTGTTCTACAGCTAAACTCTGCACTACCACTGCTTTTCTTCTTTTCTTAAAACAAACAAAAAGAGAAAATCCACAGATGAGTCAAATTTTTATGTTGTCTATCATATTGCATTTCCAGTAAGGTATCTCCGTGTATGTCTTTATTTTGTTTCTAAACCTCTTACAAATACA
Organism: Gymnogyps californianus; assembly: GCF_018139145.2. NCBI lineage: Eukaryota > Metazoa > Chordata > Aves > Accipitriformes > Cathartidae > Gymnogyps > Gymnogyps californianus. The sequence goes on along the minus strand of NC_059472.1, from coordinate 105,991,556 downwards.
GAAGTCCAATTGGCATTAATTTAACATATATTATGTCCTATGACCAGAAAAATTCTAGGGCACTTGTGTTAAATCTGTTTTGCAGGATTCACGTTTCCCTTGGATAATATGCTGTAGTGTTTGAAACCAAACTCATTGTTTTGATTTTAGGTATTAATGTCGGGCCAGTAGTGGCTGGAGTCATTGGAGCCAGAAGACCACAGTATGATATCTGGGGGAACACTGTAAATGTTGCCAGCCGGATGGATAGTACTGGGGTGCAGGGGAAAATTCAGGTGAGTGCATTCTGAGACAATTTTGCAAACTTTACATACCTCCTGTTTTATATGTGGTTAGATTTTCAAGACCACTTAGAAAAAATAGCCTCACTTGATCTTGTGGTTCTTATGAAAAGGGCAACATTCTCCAGGTGATTCAAGTGTTAGAGGTATAGTTGTTTTCCATTATATACGCTTCACTACTTGGAGGCAGCGAAATCCTCAAATAACTCATTTCCCATCGGAAGAAATGGAGTCCTCTGCTGCATTGCACACAGTTGGAGGCAAGCCTGGGAATGCCAACACTGCATGGGCCAGTCCTTGTGCTGTAGGAATTCTGGCTGAATAAGGACTACAAGGAAAGGATCTATGTCCATTTGCATCCTGGTGCATTTTATGTAGCTTTAAAAATTCCTTGGATACTTTGGATCGGAGAGGCTACTCAGACAGAGAATGTTGTTTTACTAGAGCTTGGCTAGAAGCTATGCTGCACCTCTCAAAATCTCAATGAACTCTTGCAGTCCTGTATCCAAAATACCTGTCTAGTCTCCAGGGATCAAAAGTTCTTCTGGAGTAAATTAATGTCACTGGAACTGATCCAGCTTACAACAGTGGAAAATTTGGTTACATATTTCTGTTGGACGGAGCTTAATCTGGCTGTGTAATTATTCAGCTCAAGACCAGAAGTTCTACTTCTCAGATTCCAGTTTGGTCAGTGATTTTTAATTCCTTAAGAAAATTCTAAGTGAGTCTGAGAGCAGCAGTAGGTGCTAATTGATTCTGCTTATGAGTATTTTGTGACAGAGAAGTAAAATGGAGAGGGTTCAGCTGTTCTAGGATTAACCTTATATGAACAGGAAAAGCTAATAGTTCTTTTTTTCTGTCTTCAGGTGACAGAAGAAGTTCAGCGGATATTAAAAAGGTGCAGTTACGAATTCATGTGCAGGGGTAAAGTCAGTGTAAAGGGAAAAGGCGAAATGTTGACCTATTTCCTGGAAGGAAAGGCCGATGGAAATAATTCACAAACACGGTCTTTAAACTTAGAGCGGAAAATGTACCCTTACGGGAGAGCAAACATTCAAACAAAACTGGGCACCAGCTGTCCGTCTGTGTCCTCAGTTGCTAGCTTTACTGTAAAAGCTGGGCTTGGATCAGGTCAAGCATCTGCCACTCACACAAATCAAACACTGCATTATCTTCCTTCTGTGCCAGCTGTGAAGGAGGCATAGAGCAAAGGACGTTTGGTTGTGCCATTTGCAGTGAACTTGGAGAGCAATGATTGCCTGAATTTTTACCAAGAGATCAGAGGTCATAGGCCATGGCATTAACCAAGGACCACTACAACACAACCAAAGAGAACTTGGGGACTGTGTAACGAACTCTTGGGGTGGAACATATAAGGGCTAGCAATTCTGTTAGGAAAAGTCAAAAACTGATTTTCTGCAAATGAGGAATATTTTCTTGGCATTTTTAAAGGGTAAATGAAAAAAAAGAGATAAACGTGCAAGCAATTATGTATGTGTGTGTGTGTGTATATATGTTTTAATCTATATATGCACATATACAAACAGTCCTGTGTAGACTTAATAGAGATTTATAGAGATAAACATAAAAATATGTATTTATTTACACATCCACCTGCAATGACATAGCAAAGAGATTTCTCTTTCTGTCATAACCAGCATTGTTGGGTCTGGGATTAGCAAAGCTGCATTTAACCGTGGAGTGTGGGGCAGCTGGAGACTCTCCAGGGCTACAGCAGGAGTTAGAGAAACGGTGCTCCCAGTGCATGAGTTAAAGCAATGAGAAGAGTGTTCATTGTGCTGTCAATGGCAGATTGATAAAGGCTAAACCCTATGTATTTTTTAAAATTCTCTTTGCATGCTCCAAAAACTTCAAAAAAATTCCAATTCAGACCATAACACTAGGATATGAAGTAGATAAACCACAGAGCTTAAAGGTTTGGCAGAAGAACAATATATATTCTTTCCATTAAAAAAAAAAGGGTGGTAGAGTTTAGAAGTTGCTGCCTCTTCACAGGTCATTTGACTCTGTGCAAGACAGAGGAGCCACCCTGCAAGCACAGCAATATAGTTATGCAATATAGAAACATTCCTTTATGTACAGTGCTGATTTTATTGAAGAGCAGAAGGATGGTATTATTTCAGGCTTTTACAAACAGCACAGGTCCTGTGGCTCAGTTCCAGGATTTAGCTTTACCTTTCTAAACAGCTCAAAGAATAGTCCTGTACTGGTGACAAACATGCTGTTGCTAGCTTTGTGACATTTGTATGTTTGCCAACATAGTCTTAAATCTTAACTGATTTTTAAATTTATGCCACAGTTTTATTATATTTTGATTCTACCCAGGCTTCCTCTTCAAAGCTGTACAATTATAGAAAGCTATAATTCTGAGAAACAAGCACAGTCAAACTTTGCCCAAATGAGGAGCACACTGGTAAGCGTGCCAGGAGAGTGAGGCCTGCTCTTAATCTGCATAAAAGGGAACATATTTTGACTGCTTTTTCCTTTAATGCAGCCCACATCCTATTGTTCATGGTTTCATCTTGAAATACTGATCTGGATGTGAAACGTGGAGTGTAGCTCCATACTCGAGGTGGGGGCAGTTGGAGGTCATCCTGCTGAGTGACATGTGCTCCATGGACAGGTGCCATACTGTCCTGATGGGGATGCACAAGATAACCAGCCTCACTGCTTTCCAAAAGAGAAGCAAAACTTTACGTTGTCTAAAAACATGCAAAACTTCCTTTTAACTAAAACAAACAAACAAATAAACAAAAAAAAAACCCCAAACCCCAAACAAACTAAAAAAAAACAAACCCGAAAAACTGACCCAAGACTGCAGAAGTTGTCCAGATAGTACAGCAGAAAACTTGCATGTACTATATGTCACATTTCCCTTTAGTGGGCCTATTTTATTACTGATTTCAGTGGAAAAAAGATTCTGAGCGATCCTCCTGCAATCAGCATTTGCTTTGGAGCAGTCACTGTTTGTGTTAAAAGTATATGGACAAATACTGTGTCAACAGATGCAAATGGTTAAAGAAACGTTGCAGGAGTTTCCATTCTCCGTGTAGCCATATCATGCTGCTGTGGGACTCCAGTGGTTTTCAGCATGGTTTTTAATTAATTTTTATGTACCCTGTCAGCTAGGTGCTTCATTACAAAGCTAGCAAAATTAGTGTTGTGATTAAAGTGACTATAAAAAACTGAGAATTTCCTAGTGCAGTCCTAACTGCACTAGGTGTATGCAACCTGGCTGATCTGTGGAAAGTCACTGCATTTCTTTATCTCCCTAACAGCTATCCAGTTCACAGGTATTCTTCTAGAATAATTTAATTCTGGTTTTGAGGCATTCAAAGCCATTTAAATAAATACATGTAGAGAATACAGATTTAAAAGAACAAATATTTACATAATTAAACTGAATAAGTGGTATCCATGTAAAGCACACTGCATATTTATGTTTTCTAATAGGTTTGTAAGAACTAAATCATCACACAGGTAAGTTAAATATTTAACCAAAATGGAAAGCATTATGTGCAATAGCATTAATTACTCTGTTCCACTCACAAAGAGCCCAAGTTAAACAATTTTTGAATCCGTGAATTTGGTATAATTTCACCAATAATAATACAACATTATTTTTACATGTACTATTATTAAAAACATCTTCACATCCTAGCAGTCGATCTGGTAGTATGTGAACACATAGACCAAATACAGCCATTGACCCACCCCAAAAGCTTACAGTGAAATTATTTCTTTGTTACTTTTTTAATAGGTCCAAGATATAGGCATATTGCCATTGTTTCTTTTATCACTAAATGGACAGTGAGCAGAAATTAATTGTCCCCTGTGCTAGTATTTTCGGGACTGTTCTCATTCCCAGACTCATTCCCAGCCTAGTCCTGGAGCAATGTCAGTGGAAGATCATGTAGCAAGGTAAATTTGGATTATTCATTTTAATATTTTAAACGATTAGCAGGTGCTAGTAGAATTACCCCAAAGTTTTTCTAAACCTGATCCTCCTCTCCAACAGTCAAATGAGGCATGTGACTTTTGTAATAATGTTTTCCATGTTGAATGGAAAGGACCAGACAGGCGCAGCCCATCATCAGCTTCTCATTCGGCCCTTTTTCAGAAGGTCTGTGCCTCCAGAGCAGGTTGAGTGGACCAGGATGGCTTCTTGGTGCTGCAGCCAGTCCAGTGTGCGTGTGCTAGCTTACAGAATCAATGATGGTGTATTTGGAGTCAGTTTCCAGACTTTGTTTGAGTCCTACCATTAACATTTTTCATATTTTTGTTGTGGTTGTTGCTGGTTTTACTATGGGGAAAACTATATTTTACTATGTAGTCCTGGACTGAGCAGTACAGAATCATGAAGAAAGTTCAGCCAAGACACAAATTAGTAAAAAGCCATATGAAAATGATAGGCAGTGTTCAGCAGCCATTCCAACAGGGAAAACTAAACGCCCATTGAAATCATGATATAATGAAGCTGTGCTCTTGCCTTTGTGCTTTCCCTCCCTATTCATATCATTTTTCCCCATTTTCCTTTTCTGTGTACATTTGTTTTATTTCAGTTCTCGTGTGATAGCTTTAAATGACAGACCTCTCTGCTCTTCTGCGTTCTTTGATATGTTCAGTAAGTTTTATACATGGAAAGAGGTAATAGTAATACTTCTGATAACCCCACAAATGGACGTTTTCTGCCAAATTAGAGAAGCTTGTCATCAAATTTTTATTGGCAATTGGCTGAAGATAATCGGTGGCCCACTCCAGTATCCCTGAAAATCATCTGAAGGATTTCCTTGGATTTCTGTGGGATTTGGGTGTGTCCACCATAATGCATGCAGTTGTATTTCCTATCTTGCATTTATTAATTTTCTGGTCAAGCTCTGTAACTTTTGCCTGAGTGACCTTGCTGTAGCCCCAGCAAGGAGTCAGTTCTGCACCACAGTACCCAAAAGTCCCTCATGTTTAACTGAGGATAGTAACTTGTTGCATTGTGGGCAGAATAGCCTCCTGCACTTCTCTTCACTGTTTTGTGCAGCTGTTAGCTTGAAACAATTGACAGATACAAGCCTACAACAAAGTGACGCCATTTTGGCATGTCAATGTCTGTCAATAGCAAGCACAATATATCACATCAGTTTGCACGTTTTCTCTTTCAGATAATAGTAATAATCAAAGTCTTTCGTTCTTTATATAAGGAGATAACTATCAGAGATCTTTAGACTTCACTGTCTTGGGAGCTAATTTCAAAGTGTTCCTATGCTACCTTTATCTTTAAATGATTTTTTAATTATTATTCTCTGTTGAGATTACAAACTGGCATTCAGTTGAATTACTGGCTAGATATTTCCAAACATTTTCCATTTGCATTGACTAGAAAGCTATTTTATCCAGCCTGTAAAATGCATTGGTTTTTGTAGCTGCTTCCCGCTGTGGCAAGTTGCACTCCCTTGTCTTCACTAAAACACACACAAATTCTCCCTTGCTTTCTCTAGGTAAGACTGAGAGTCAAAAGCTTCAGCTCGTTAGGGCTGAATCTGCATCCCTTATGTACCCACAACGCCTGCAGAAATCACCAGTTTAGCATGCTTATGAAGGTCAGGAGTTGAGCTTCTGTATGCCAAGTTCTGCTTTGGGTTACAGCAATGTCTTGCATTGGTACTGAACTGAATATTTTACAACAGTGTAACCGAGAGTAGGTCATGCGCCTAAATCTCTTTCACACTTTTGCCTGTAATTTATCTGTAAGGCAAAAGAAAGTACTTGGGAGTCACTGTTCAAAGGGAAACAGTATATGACCTGTGCTATTTCAGTGCTTTGAGGAGTCTGAACACATTAGTAAGTAGTGTGAATCATTTTCATGTGTTGAATTCCTGCTTGTAGCAGAAACAAAGCGTTTTCTTTGCATCAGCAAGTCCAGATTCTGTATGTGTTCTGCCCAGGCAGGAGGACTATTTAGCCATAATGTTCTTTCAAGTTAGAGTTTTGTATTACAGTGAAAACCAACATTTTTTAATTTGTGATAAACCTGTATTATAATGCCTTATTTATTTTTAATCTTGTACAGCGTTACAAAACAACAGAAAACATTGGCCTTTCATGTATTATTCACTTTAAAAGATGTATTGTATTATGAAATTTTGTAAATAGTTTTAGCTCGAACAGGTAATTGCATGTACACTTGTACAAAAAGAGGCAAAAAGGCACACTTTTAACAAATGTTAATGACTTTTGTAAGAGACATTTTACATGTGCATGGAGATTATAAATCCTTTGGAAATGGATGTCCTTTTGCTTTTCCTTGCAATCTACTGCATGCCACTCATGCCTGACTTCAGTAAAACAAAAAAAACAGTAATTTTTCCTAAATGTTTTTGACATATCACTTCTGGCACTAGTTGCATGTGCGTTCAGCAAAGCAAAATCAAAATGCAAACAGCAAATAAAGAAGAAAAATAATTTAATGATTGTGATCTGCCAACCTCAGTGTTCCAAGATCCATAATACAGTATATGAAAAGTGTTATAAACATCTATGCTGTCTTCATAAGGTACCTTCTGGTCATTAGAAGCAATAAACTCTACTTACTGTAATATAAAAAGCAAGCAGATATTCTAGTTCATAATGGTGTAATATCTGACATTCAATGGGTATTGCCTAATACTGCATTTGATGTAGTATTGTCATCAAGAAGGACCAAGCGTCAAATCCATCATTGCTGTATGCAGGTGCAACACTATGGAAGGTAAAGGAAGTGAATTTGGCCCATTGACGTTACCCAGAGTATATTTCTAATGTGGTAATAAGTTATTGTATATGAAAAGTACACAATGCAAATAGATTGTTTTCCTGGACACATACATACATGTATATATATGTATGTATATATATAAAAAATAATTTTGTTGCCTTATTTTTGTTAGCTTTTTTGACTCATTTTCCAAATAACTTCTATTGCTAAGCAGAAAGTATTTAACAGAACTATTAGGAGAAGGTTCACTGGATTGTCTGGCTTTGAGCCATCTGGGTTCTGTGCTGATGCTAGTCCTGCTCCCACTAAAGCTATGCTTACAGGGATGCCTCCCTTAGGCATCACAGCCTAACCCACATTTTGAGGCCCATGTCAGTTAGTGACAATTGGATATTGGCTCAATATCCAATCCTCTAGCTAAGTTTTCCCATATTGCTGCTGAACAAAACTTTAAATTCTGGAGGTATTTTGCATGCATCATTTTTAAAGTTGTCATATCTGTGTCACTACAGCTCGGGGCTACTTCTCAAATTACTTATATAATTGCTGTATGATAAATGAGGAGTATTGTAGGAGCATAACACTGAGGTTGGTGGCAGAGAAAAAGGGTATGGACTGTGAATACTTTCTACTATGGATTAATAAGGACTTCTTGTATTTTACAGATTTGAGCTAGTTTTATAATAGGACTTAGAAATCTGTTAATTTGTTTGTTTAATCAGGTGACTGTGGGGTTAACTAAGCAGTACAGCTTCTGCAAGTACTTCTGTCATCATAAGTTAAGATGTAGATTCATACAATGTATCCCAGTTGCCTGCATACAAGAACAACTATCTTGTACTGATGATTGGCTTCATACAGCAGTTAAGGGTTTCTAACAGTCATAAACTAACTCATCTCAAATTCAGTGGGTTTTACATCTCAGTGTGGCATAATTGTTGTGACTAATGACAATCTGGACTCTGCTTCTCTACCCCAACCCTGTTTATGATTGGCTTTTTCCAGAACTCTGTATAGGCTTTTTTTAGCTCTTCATTCCTTTTAATCCCATGTCTCACTGAGTTTTCAGGTGAAATCTAAATCATGAATAAATATGTAAATGTAAAGAAATGGAAAAAAGTACCTGTAAGGGGGGGCGCTGCCTGTTGCTCTTTACTCTTCAAAATGTCACACTGCTTGGGTGGCCTGGTGTGAGTTATAATCTGATCAGTGCAAGGACAAAAACAGGAAAAGAAGAAAAAAAAAAGCACAAAGTTAGCAGGAGTACAGAATAAGAAAAAGAGAAGAAGCCTGTGAGATAGCAATTGCTGAAAGGAAAAGGTGAAAAGCCAGTACCCCTTATGAAGTCAGTGGTAAAGCTCTCAGTGACATGGGACAGGTCTTGAGTATCTGGGCTGGCAGAGTACTCAACAAGATTCCTAGTGCAACAAAAATAAGGCTTGTGTTTAACTGCACGGCCAGATCAATTTCTGAGTTTTCGTGTCTGTTCACATTCACAAGAGTGTGCAAGATCTCTTGGTGAACTGCTTTCAGGATTTCAGAAGGAATTATTAGAAATGGTTGGGGGTTGTCACCTTTAATGCCTATTTTCTGATCATGAGGAAGCACCTTGAAATTTGAATTAGCATTGATTAACGTACATAGCCTATGTGCTGAAAGGACTTGGTTTTTCTTGTGCCTTACTGCATGCTGGAGGATCTGTTTCTTTATATTAGGATCCCTGTTTTATGCCTTCTGTGGCGTCAGACATGTCACACCTGCATAAAACTGAAGGAACAGTGCTGCATCACTGTGAAGCTTTTTTACTACTTCCTTTCCTACTTTGGTTTACTACCAGCACAGCTATGTGGCTGCAAAGAGTGCTCCAAGTGTTTATGGAGGGAGGCCATACACAGGTATATGTGGGTCCAAGCTAAATAAGAACAGATTTCCTAGAAAGCTCAGCACACACAGTGAGCTGAGTTCTGCAGAAAATCTGTCCAGATAGCTTGGAGCTCCTTTGAAAAAGCTGGCTGCCCTCCTCCTCAGAACAGGCTTACACAACACATTGATTAAAAACATCCAGAACACTTACCTATAGCTTGTGACTGCACTGCCACGTTTGCTAGACATAGGTTAGCCTGCTGGTGGTAAAACAGCTAACAGTTCTTGTCATGGGCAAGGCTAAGGTGTGCTTTAAGTACTGCGGTTGTGCACACTGTCGTGTCTTACTTTCAAGTGCCTGACCTGCTGCTTTGATCCTAGACCTGTCAATGGTGGCATCAGTTATGAAAAATTTGAGCTGGCACATTGAAGTTATTTAGGTGATTTTTCATGTCTTTTACTCCTTAGTGCACATGGGCGCAAAGGTGGTCTGTTCTTAAATTTCAAATATATCAAGAATTTTCAATGAAATGTAGATGAAAATGAATGACCTGTGCTATCACAAAATTGCTTCATGATAATTACATTTTTAAATTGTTGCAGTAGAAATCCTTCTTCACGTATAATTCCTGCTTTTTTTACAGTAACATTACTAGAGTTCAATTAAGGAAAAAGAAGTAAAGTGATTGTGTAACTTGCTCCCATTTACAAGTACAATTGTCTGCACAAATTTGGACTTAGACAAAACAAATGGTGAGTTTCTTTTCTGCATTCAAGCAGCTGGTTATTACACAGAGGTAGCTTTGGAAAATGTTACTGAATACAGTAAGAATTAAAGTAATGCTTTCAGAGTTACTGGTGTAAAAACCAGAGTCCAAGAGCAGTTACCACTTCTAGCGTAATTTAACCCAATACAGAGAATTCTAGAGCAGTGATATTATTTTCAGTGACATTCTGACAGAGGTTAAAAACTTCTTCTTGGAGGTTCTTGTTCCATAATATACTTGTGTGTAGATTTGTCTGTGTGCAAATCATCGGTTTGTACACAGAATACGGATAATGGTGCAAAACAGTAGTAATACACACATTTCACAGTTTCAAGCAGATTCAGCCAAATTTGACCCATCTCTTAAAATCCCTGCCACTAAAACTTGTGCTGCAACTCACATCAGTCTGGGTTTTATCCTGCTGATTAGTCCTTGTACTCTGTGCTGTCAGGAGGTTGATTTTTGCCCTTCTGGTTTATGTCCATAAGTTCTGCTTGGAAATGAGATGTTAAGTATTTTTCTGATCTGTTAATTGAAAAGATTTAAAAGTGTATGTGATTCCTTTTTATAATGAAATGTTCAGCAGCGTAAGGTAGGAAGCAAAAAACTACATGGAGCATGTGTTCTACAATCGAAATTGGTTTGCCTACACATGATGGCACAGTGTCCATTGTAGGCTTACCCATAATTTTAAGCATCCTAGAAATATTTAAATGTAATAAGCACCATAGCACTAGGAGGAAAAGGAGCTAGGCATGCCTGCCTGCCTCTTAACACCACATAATTCTTCTTTGGATGTAAAAATGTGACCTGCAGCTCATAAAACACTGCTTCTTAAGAAATCGGTGCCCCTGCTGCCCTTAACTCACCTTCAGTTGTTCAGTGCCATCACATTTTTGTTGCAGGCGGTTACTGTCCACTCAGGCCTGCTTACCGTCTCCCTCTGTAGGTCCTCCATCACATGGTTGTCAAACATCTTCTTTTGCAAAGAGAAAGTATATTTTCAAAAAGCAGATTTTTCATATAATAGGTGTTTAGGGGAAACAAAATAGCTTTGGCATAATCTGGTTAGGAAGCAGTACATGTGACAGCAAACCTGAAAGGGCAAATAAACATAACCTGTGGTGGGAGTGCAGGCACCAGGAGCTGGCAGCAAGTTGGGCAGTGAGGCTTGACCCTGCCAGCTGCAGGCAGAGCAGCGTCTCTGCTCGTGTCCCCAAAGAAGAGATACAGATAAGCAAGAGTGGGGTAGCCTAGTTCATGTTCCCTAGCAGTTTACTAAACACATGCAAACCCATTCCAAGGGCAGTCATGTTGTCTGTGTCTGGATGCCACTCTTTATTAAAAAATAAGAGCAAGAAAAGATACAGTCTTGGGGTTTTATAAGGTTCGTTGAATTGAAGTATTCAGTAAGAAGACCGTGCAAGAGGAATCTTATCAGCTGCTTGACCTGCAGATGTTTGCAGCAAATTCTGCATTGCTTCTGAACTAACTTGAATATTCGGCTTAGACTTTGAAAAAAAATTTATTTGCATCAGGTAGAGATATTCCATTCCTCAAAGGGAAAACCAAATGTATTCTTCTCTCTATTTAATTGGCATACGAGATTTCAGAAGATCTTTTAGTCTGACTTACAGCCCAGTAAATTTAATGGAAATATTAACTTCAATGATTGTTGAATTGTTATATCAGGCCTTATACTAATGTCTGTTCCTCTCCCACTGATGTCAAATGGGGTGTTGCCAGTGACTTCAAAGGGACCAGGAGGAAGCCTACTGTATCACAGTAGAAACATCTGCATAGGTAAATAAAATGAATAGTCCTAACTTTAAGAAATGAACTAGTACGTCAAGATGTCATTTTTCCAACTATTGTAGCCCACTGAACCTATAAATAATTTTTATATCTATATAGCTATACACTATATATATATATGTATGTATATACCTATATAATACAATAACTTAACACTGGGTAACTTCTAATGATAGATTTGCATTAATAATACGGGTCTATTTTTATGTAAATAGAATATTGTAGAGTATCTTCCAGTCTTTTTCAGGATTGTTAAATTGAGAAGAGCAATTGAATATTTGTCTTATTTTTATGTTAAAAAGTGAATGGACTGAAATGTTAAATGTGAATGTAAATTTCTTATTGCAACTTTTATACTGAGTGTTTGCACTATTATAATTTCTGGAATCTAATTAAAAATAAAGCAAAAAAATTTGCTTGCATAAACAGCTGTTTGGGATTGTTGTTTTGTTTTTGTTTTTAAACCAAGTTGCATTCATTATTCTATACCAAGCTGCCTTTCAGAGTGTCCAACTACAGCTTCTCAGTTTTCAGGCTAAGCATATGCATCTAGAAATCCCACAATTTTGCTTTCACAATTGCTTTGAACTAAAGAACCCTACGGGAACAATTCAGCTCCCTTGTGAGTCTTGTTGACTTTCTGCATTGACCACGGTGGAAGCCAGCTTGGGCCAAGTACTCCATCCATTGTGCAAGCAGAGGAAAGTAAAATTGTGCAAATACTGGCAAAATACTGGCCACATAGACCAGAAGAAGGGGAGGGGAAGCTCATCTCTCCCTTTTCACAAGCCAGAAATAATTGGCCAACTTGGGCCAAGTGTAGATTGTGTAGGCAGTTTATATTGTGCAAGATACAGAACAAACCTAAGTGCAAAATTGCATAGGTTAACTTAAAATTTATTTGAAAACTGATAAAGTTACAGAAGGTAACATGTCTCTCGAGGCTCTGTAAGCTTGGGCACAGTACCAAAGTAATTTGATAGTACCGCTTCCAAATGACAGCAGACTCCCATCTGGCCAGCTCAGAGCAAAAGCAGAGGTGCTCAGGTCTGTCACTCCTGTGCATGCAGATATGCCCTGAGATAACTTGGAAATGCACAGTTCCTTGTGATGGAAAACAGCCTGGGCTCAGATGCAAGCGTTTTTATTCCAAATGCTAGACTAAGGCTCCCCAGCTGTTTCTCTTGAAGGTTAGAGAGCACAGTGTGAGTTGTACAGAATTATTGTGATGACAGTGAGTGTGATGGAACTGTTTTTGGTTTGCCCTTACACCAGTGAGAAGAAGTGTTTGAGGCCTTAGGTAGCCATTTTTTGTTTTCTCCTTCCCCTCTGAAAGACAGCATGCCAGATCTTCATAAGTGTTAATCAGAATAGCTGCGCTAAAGTCAAAAGGACATAAATAAACTGAAAATCTGGATTTCATCTTTCATGGGACCTATTCTGTCACATTGATATTTTAAGTCTTTCTCTTAATACTAAAATGTGCAACCCTCCCTGCGTTGTTTTGGGGGATTTTATGTATATAAATACACACAGAGCTATATATACTTGTATATAAAATATGTACATACACACACATATGTTAATGAGCTAGTGTACATTCTGGATTAATGACCCAGGTCAGGTACTTGGAAACATTTTTCTGCCATGCCCCATTACACAGCCGAATCACTTCAGAGACATAATCACACAGTATGAGAATTCTTTTTGCTTGAAGAATGAGGTAGCATCAGCGGTGGGTTGCTTATATTCTTCGGTAACATTTTTGGACAAGAACACCAGTTCCATTTGTGGGTGGTTTATGCTATAGAAATGCAGTTCCTGAATGAGAAATTCCAGAGAGATTGCATTTCTACAGCATAAACCACCCAGGACTGGAACTGGTGTTATTGTCCAAAAATGTTACCAGAAAATATTGTCAATTTGAAAGTGGGGGAAGGGGAGAACAGAAAATGAGAACATTGTGTACATTGTTCAGGCATTATTGGTGCATTGCCATCGTATCCATGTCAAAGCCTTCCAGTTTTGCAGCCATTCCCTAGGGCAGTGGGTCACCTAATGCACTGTTCCTGCTGGCAGAACATGATGTTCAATGGAAGGAAACAATTATACAGGTACCAGTCATGGACCATATTCTCATTTGGGCCGTTCTGATGGAAAAAAAGCCATAGATGGAAAGTGAGCCATGTAGTGGAAATTGTCTGTGACAATTCTGGCTCTCATTGAACCCACTGAACTGTGGAGAGAACATTTGAGGATGGGGATCTTGAGGTATAGCCAGGCTACTTAGGAGTCCTGATCTGATCCTAAACATCCAGTCCTGTGCAGATTATTTCTGCTATCAATTGCAGCAGCAGTTTGCGTAGGTTTTCAGGCTTAGCGCTCAGAGAATAGAAACTGGCTTTTAATATTACGGTAATATAAGCCTCCCAGGCTGTTTCTATACTTATAACCAGACATTGGTCCACTATTATTAGATTTAGCCATAGCGAGCTAGCAATGAAGAAGTAGAAGGAGCTAGTGATAAAGAAATAGTCATGATAATTATGAATGTTTACCTTTCCATTTACTAGGCATAGTCTGAAAATGCCAATGAGGGCTTTCATAGAGACAGTGTAACATATCAATTACTACACCACCACAGACGAAGCAGATGAGCTTTCCTATCACAAATGCTCTGCTTCACTAAGTCAGTGGGACTCCGATGACTTCATTAGCATTCCCTCATCTCAGACCACCTGGGGATTCATCTGCGCAATTCTAATACAACAAGAAAAAGGCATTGATATTCATCTGGCCTGACCTCCTGCACAGGACTACACTCAGTCTGGCCACGCTACTGCACTGCACAAACACAGCATTTTTTGTTTATTATTAGATGTAATAAAGTAAACCAAATCCATCATTTTCTGGTCACTGAGAGACTTGAAGTTAGACATTTGTTTGGCATTGGCCAAACTGTGCTCATACTGTTGCCAAAGGTCATGAAAGCACCACCGACTGTTTTCCCCCAAACTCTATAGTTACTCTGTATGTTTATTGAACTTTGGCAATAATATTATGTGCTCCTCAGCAGCACTGCCAACATAATTAGAAAGGAGCAGTCATATCAGAAAACACACAGCAAGTTACTGAGGAAAGGTCCCAGTTGAATATTAACTCAGATCGACTTCTGGGGTGTAGAAACACGTAGAAAGTGTATAGGACACCGTCTAGTGAATAAACAACATGCAGATAGAACACATTGTGGCACTCTGGTAAGACTGAAGTGGATAAGCATATAATGAAGAGGAGTCATTGACGTAATTACAAAGGTAGGTGGTGGCACATTGATTTTATCAAGGTCAATGACCTCTACTGCTATTAAAGTGTACCTAGTTTCTTACTACTGAAGTAATTAGACTTTTTGAAGTCAAATATTAATCCACCAGACCTTTGGATAAAAAAGATACTTTTCTCAATTTAGTGTTCCCCACAATTGTTTTAGAGTGGCGACTTGTATATTATAACCTTGTTTAACCAAGAGAGGCAACAATTTTTAATGCCTTAAGATTTTATAATTGATCTTAAGATAGTACCATCATTAAATATGTACAACCTAATCCTCCTCTCACATAGACACCAAGCACTGCATCTGAGGGCAGACCTGGTCCATCCTGAGGGAGGATGTGGCACTGAACTTGTCTATAAGGGATAAAGGTGTGTTCCTCAAGGCTTTCATTTACTCAGTCCTAATGTTACATTAAAGCAGAAAAACATTTAGCTGTTACAATACTACTTTCAATTGCCTGCAATTAGTGGACCTAGATGAAAATTTTATATCATCAACATCTAAATTAAAAGCATTTAAGAATATTTGCAATGGTTCAGAGACAAAGAGCCAAGTCTCGTTCCTCAGACCCGCACTGAAATGAATCATATGGACGGTGATTTAGACATTTAAATAAGGGTTTGACTTTCTGAGCAGCCATGAAACCCAGTTAGTATATCAAGATTGTGGTTGTGAGTGTGCAAAATCAGATTTGTTGTCCAGCTGAACAGATCCAGTCATAGCAGAGGTACACTACCAAAAATCTGCAGAAATATATAACCTGAAGTACACATCATGACTCAGTGTATTGCTAGTACAGAGCCATTTTTTTCTGATAGGTTTTAGGATTCCCTAAAGCCTTCCTCTCAGGCTGCTTATGAGATGCTCCTATGACAGGAGTTGGAGTAGGAATTATACCACATTTAGGTCTGTTTCTGGACACTGTAGCCAAAGACTTTGACCTTGCCTCTGGCCAGAAAAAAGGTCATTGCCACACTGAAAAATGGGATGTTCCAACAGTTGCAAAGGTACCACTTCCACCCTACTACCATAAATAATGCCGTATTTTTCTCCAGTGATCATAACATCATCATTTGGCAGAATTCTACCAACTACGAGGAAAGTCTTCCAAAAGGCGAACACTTTAAAGTTTCTGAAGAGCAAGTTCATAAATGTACGTAAGTGCTTTTCAGGCACTGAAAAGCTTGTTCAATAGATCACAAAGGATTTATACAGTCCTTGGTTTCTGAAGATTTCAGCAAAGGTTTTGCTGGTGAAAGGGCTGGAACGCATGTCCTCCGAGGAGCAGCTAAGGACTTTGGGTTTGTCTAGTTTGGAGAGAAGGAGGCTGAGGGGCAACCTCATTGCTCTCTACAGCTTCCTGAGGAGGGGAAGTGGAGAAGGAGGTGCAGATCTCTTCTCCCTGGTACCCAGTGCCAGGATGCATGGGAATGGCTCAAAGCTGCACCAGAGGAGGTTTATACTGGACATTAGGAAGCATTTCTTTACTGAGAGGGTGGTCAAACACTGGAACAGGCTTCCTAGAGACGTGGTTGATGCCCCATGCTTGTCAGTGTTTAAGAGGCATTTGGACAATGCCCTTAATAACTTGCTTTAACATTTGGTCAGCCCTGAAGTGGTCAGGCAGTTGGACTCGATGGTCATTGTATGTCCCTTCCAATTGAAAAAAATATTCTATTCTATTCTAGTCTAGTCTATTCTATTCTATTCTAAAGTGTTTTCAAAACACATATATAAAATGACTGTCCCCATTGTATACCCTGTCATGAATCTCAGAATTTTCAGTAGTGCCCAGGCATGTAATTCCTACTGAAATAAGTGCAAATAAAGTGCTAAGGTGCTTTTAGAAAGTCCCACTGGGTTCCGCTGTGCAGCTTTATGTACCTAAAGAGGCTAAGTCCACAAGGAATGTTGGACTGTCTCCATTTCAATGTCTGTGGCTGCCCAAGGAGCTTATGATTCACTGGGACAGAGGCTCTGCTCCTTTTCCACGCCTCACTGTACCATAATGCTGGAAAGACCAAGGGAGGCACTGTTCTGCAGAGGTTAGTTCATGATGAGGCCCCTGCTGGTTTCAGCCTTCATGTCAACAAATTAGATGTTCCACTCCTATTTTCACTGAGGAGTTCAGCCTTATCAGCAGTCTTAGAGTGCTCCTGTTTGACTTGCCTATACACAAAACAGATACAGGATGAATAGGTTATGGGAATTTGAATCAGATTTGCATTTTAATAGAGTTTCATCCATAAACAACTCATAATCTGGGCCTAAGTCTTCTAAATCATTTAGGAAATACAGTTTAATTTCCTTTCTTTTTTATTTTTTCCTTTGTCTTGCCCATTCCTTTAATCTTTCTTCTAATTTATTCTTTCCATAAGGCTCTAAATTTAGGAAAGCATTTTCACCTTTGTGTCCCTCTCTTCATTCTTCTTCTTTTTACCCTCCTTTTACTCCCCACCACCATTTGTGGAGTTCTTCTTTTGGCTCTTCCTTCTTCCTTCCAGTTCTCCAAACAAGGGTCATCCCACCATGGGTCATCAGACAGAGTGCTGAGCTCCACTTACCAGCTCCTACTGCCTATTATGTACTTCTTTGTGGAATCACCCTCTGCACCAAAAAACATCAGACTAGTTGCAAGAGCAAGGAGAAGGCCTGATACTGTTCTGCCCAGGAAAGACTGCACTTAGCTCCTTACTTCTTGGACACTTTTGCAAGATTTGTGACTTCTCAAACTAGAATTACATATCCAATCCAATATAATTTGTTAGGGAAGCACATGAGCTAAGGGCTGGTTCAACGTCCAAGTTCCCTTCAGGAGAACTGTTTGGTGACACTGTCAGAGTGGGAAATGAAGAAATGAATAGAGCAGCAATTGAAGAAGTGCAGTCTCTCAGATTAGACCAGAACACTAAGGGAAAAAGGTGTCCGTTTATGTCCCTGTATGTATGTTATTCCTTGGTAAACTGAAAAATAATTCCAGTTTTGCCCTCTTCCAGATGAGGCCTCCTCAAACTCCTATGTCATTGAAGTGAATTCATGCATTTGAACTGGAATGAAAGGGCTGAAATTTGAACAAAACACTGTGCTGTTCAGTTTTTCCCACTTTCATTGGTTTTGGACGTAAAAATATTAAGAATTAATGTTTCCCACAAGGGAATGCAGTAAAAACATTTAAATCATTTCCTATATGGGTTTTGTATTTTTGGAACAAATTTAGAAATCGAGATGAAGTTATCTCCTAAAATGAGATCAACAAAAGACTCTTTCAAGCCATAAACATAAAGCAGTGGAGGTTTGATATAATATATATACAGGTGCATAATAATATTGATAGAATTCTGTGCCATCTTGCATCACACAGCAAAAGAGAGGAAGGTGTGTAAACATAGACTGAACAGCTGGATCCAGACCTATGGAGTTATTGCTCCAAAATATCAGGTAGACAATGCTGAGGAGGAAGACGGTCATACCAAGGAATGTAATTTTAGTGAAGGAATGGTTCATAATGAATAGGTGTGAGTGCAGGACACAGTATATGTCATTCTTTGAAAGATGTAAGAAGCCTTCAAGGTGCCACTCATGCCAGAGCTTGGGTGTTTCGTGTACAGGCTGCAGATACACCACAGCTAAGGTAATATCACTGCAGCTAGTCTGCTGAGCTCCGCATGCTTACATTAATTTTGGACTCTTTTCTGTCTGATCTCTGCATAGTCATGTCCTTCCTGTTCTCTGTAACATCCTGCCACCACTTCATAAAAAGCTAAATCTGTAGGACATAAGAGAAACCACGGCTAACAGTAAGAACAACTTGCAAATCTCCTAATTTATATCTTGAGAACATTTGGCAAGGAACTAGAGGAAACAGCAAGTAATGGCTTTGCAAGAAAGGAGAAGGTTATTTTTTAAGAGGTTCGCAGGAAAAGGCCATGGAAGGTAGGCATAAAGATGATGCAGCTACAGACAGCACTGGTGGACTGTGAGATGCCACAAAAAGGATACACTAGAAAGTGAGAGCAAGCATGGCGAGGAGGGCAAACCATAAGCTGGAAGCCAAGGCCAGGAGTTTTTGAAGGGGTCCAGAGAAATGATGTCAATTTTGCTCAGACCCACCAAAAAGCTTCTTGTGCAGGTTCATGCTGCTCAGCGTTGTTTGCATCACTGCCTTGCTGGGAGAGGCAATATTATGTCCCACTGACACAGCAGGACAATGCAAACAGTGCAACACTATGTCAAGACATCACTCTCCGCTCTGTGCTATATAAGGAACTGGCTTGCCGAGCTCTGCAAGGTATAGTATGGCTGACCTGGTGGGTTTGCTCACCAAGCCACATGGCCACTAGTTTGAAAACTAACTACTAATATTCAAAATGAGGTAAGGGTTGGTCTAGCCTCTTCTATGTTTATAAAGGACTGAGAAATTTTTTTTTTTTTTTTTTTTTTTGCCCAGCCACAAATATCTCAAAATAGTTTTTGTTTAGTTCTCAAAATATTCCTGTAGGAACCTCCCCTGGGAGTTTAGGAAATAAATAGCTTATCCTGGACAGACTATTTATTTCCATGATGTTTACTCATGCAATTCATGTGATTGTAAAGTGCCTCCATTTCTCAAGCTCTCAGTTCCTTAGGGGCACATAATTTAAACCTAGCAACTTTCCCCATATACTGACAGACTGTTATTCCTAAATATTGAACTGGTAGCTCCAATTCTCTATTCATAGTGCAATTATTAATCTGGCAAAAGAGGGTGGTTTATGATTAGGTTTGAAATGTCCAGACTCCCTGGAACCACAAGTTCAAATCCTGGCAAGATCAACCCCTCACCCCTCTGTCTGTGCTAGATGGATGCTACAACCTCAGGTGACTCGCATAAAGCGCTGAAATTACGTCTGTTTGATCAGCTTAGATTTTAAAGGTCCACAGGTCATACTTTGTCAAAAGGGGCTACCCCAATATTTGTGCACGTGCTCCCTCACGCCTGTGCTTGCTCTACAGTGTTGTGATACCAGCTGTTTACTGCCACCCACCACAGAGTTGACTTGCAGTTCAGCAGGGCTGGTGCAGTCCAGCTGCTTTTCTCTGTTGACAAAAATCACGGTCCTCCACCTGAACCATACCATTTCAGACCAATGCAATTCTCATCTAAGAGCTGATATTTTGAAACCACTCGCTTCAAGATAAAATGCTGCCATTTCCACAGCTATTAGCTGCAAACACTTGAAATTCAGACTGCAGTAAAACAATCTTCAGTTTATTCTCACTACCCATTTTCCTAAAAGAAGAGCTTTTTCATGGCAGATTTAACATTTGTTTTCTCATTTATTTTTTGAGCAAGAGAAGCAATAAGAAAATAAAATCAGGATGGGAACATATACACTTCATCAACATACATCCATCCATCAACATACATCCATCTTGTGGCAGATCCTCAATGTGCCTTAAGCAACCATGTGAAGCCAATTAAACACTAGATGTATTTTTGTGATTGAAATAGGCAGCAAGCAGCAAAGATTAAATAGCAATAAACATAGCACATAGATAAGGTGGCTAGCCCATTTTCCTATGATTAATTCATCCTAGATTTCTATTTAGTAGTTTATTCAGTTAGCAGCACTGCTGAAACTCCTAAAAAATGCTAGATGTGTGATTTAGGGAGTCTCTGCAGCAAAGGATGTTGGGAGGCTAGCAGGGCTATAAGAAGTGAAGTAGCAGCTGAAGCCAGATTACCTAAGAAGCAGAGGAAGATATCAGATAGAACGTGGCAGATCTGGTAAGCATGGTTTCTTTTCTTAAAGTTGCTGCAAGATACATTCTCCATGGTAGACTCTGACATTCTTAAATGGTTTATATTTGTTGTTTTTAGATTTCTCCTCTCCTTTATCTATAATGGTGTTATTAAAACAACTGCATAAAAAAGTTTGTTGCTTGTATATATGTATCTCTAAAGTACATAAAAATGTGAAAGAAAAAACCATTCTGTTGTTGTCCTCAGAAGCTTTGGTTGAAAACATTCTTTAAAAACTAACTTAAAATTAAAAAAAGCTTTTGACTATCTAAGCTTTAATGAGTAAGAGGAAGGCATCAAAACGTATACCTGAGGATGGGCTTGTGGGGAGGTGGTGGCTGCAAACTTCTTATTCTCTCTCTAAGTTTAATCATGCAAGCTTACTGACAGGAAGCTTCTATGGTAAAGACTAAGGAAAGTCAATCTGGCTGAACAGGAAAGGAAAAAGGCAGTATCTATAGACTGAGTGCTGCCTGTAACGTGTCAGACGAGCTAGCACTGCTAAGGAGAGGAGAAATGGGTATCCAAATAAAAATGATAATGGGGTTTTCTCCCACCCCCCCTTCTAAGGAGGGGAAAAAAAAAAACCATAACACACCTGACTTTTGCTGTATTGAAGAGTCAGTGCTCTACCTCTTGCCTCCTGTTCTTTAGAAACACAAAGTGGATGTGAAACTCTGCTAAACTCAGACCCTACACAGCTGCAAAACATTGACAAGGAAGGGAGAACTGATGCCTTTTACTTCAGCAAACATATCTCCCTGTCCTCCTGTGCCCCCCTTCATTGTAGTCTCGTTGTCCCGTCCCGTCCCGTCCCGTCCCGTCCCCTCCCCCCCCCAACCCCTGGCAAGGCCTTTGATCTATAGGGCTTAGAATATGGGCACTTAAAACATATTGCCCCCTTGATGAGCTTCATGCAATCAACCTGCATGAAATATCTGAACTGCCTCATGAAAGCAAAGAGTTCAACAGTTACTAGAAGTACTTAACTGCTCATCTAATTCAGATATTTATCTTAAATATATCTTAAACTGGGTATATTTATCTTAGGCTTCTCCATGTGTAAGAAGTCAAGTTCTTTTTTGTTGGGGGTTGGCAAATGCGTAGGGGAAACGCTACTAACAAAAATAACCTTGCCAATGTTGTGAATTCAGTTGAAAACAGACTTGCACAGAACATAGTTGTTTTAGGATCAAAGTTTAGGATCAGCAAAAGTAAGCCAAATGTCAAGTAAGCAGGAGGGAATGAGAGGTTTGTGAACCCCCTTTTAAGAAAATAAGAGCAACAAAATGGCAATGAGACTAAGAGATGCTTGCTTGAATCCAGAACTTCTCCGCACATCTCTCTAGAGCACTTGAATTTTTGCTACACTTTAGTAATCCCTCTGGCATCTAACAGTTTTCATCTACCTACTCAGTGTTAGCAGCTGCAACCCTGGAAGTGTATTATTTGTATACTCTGAAGGAGAAAACATTGTCTTAATGCTGTTGCAGTTAATGAGATATGCTAGAATTTTTTTAAGATATGTGGAGCTCCGCATGCATAGGGCTGGGACAGGAGTAAGCGTTGTATGTGTGACAAGCTGTCTTCTAATGTTCTGTTTGCAACATGACTCTTCCAAACCCTTGAAGAACACTGATCTATACAAAGGATAAATTCCATGTAAAGACAGAATGCAGACATGAAAATAGGAACATCTTGGATTTGTTTTTGCAGCAGCTGAACACTTTACATGGCATCTCTCGCTATGTGAGCAATGACACAATTTTCTCTTCTTATTTTCTTAAGGCCATAAACCTGACTTCAAGATGTCAGAGGAAGAAGATTCTTTCCTGAATGTTAAAAGATCTCTGAAAAAGAGAATGGTGAAACACAGCACTCCAGTGGACTCAATGTTTTCAAGAACAATGCCATCTCTTACAGATCTGACAAATCAGTCAACCAAGGACCAAGATGCCAGTAAGAGAGTTTATGGATCTCCAGTGCCAAAATCAAATCTAAGTAGACCGTTAGCTCAAGTATCATTAGTACGTGTTGAAGCATACATCCCTCATACATCCCCAAAAAGGCTTTCAACAGTGTTTGACTCACAAGAATTAAACAAAGAGATAAGCCAAAGCTCTCAGGCTGTATTTTCTAGAAGGAGGCTTTCCACGGTGTTGGCCTCTGATGAATCAAATGAAGAGCCAAGCGACAAGGTTGTTCCAAACGTGGAAACTCAAGCTCCCACCAAAGCATCTGAGGAGGCTGCAGTAACTCCCAAGAGTGGACCTTCATGGCTTGTTACTGGAATACCAGGGATAAAAGATCTCCCGATAGTAAAAACCAGAAAGAAGAAAATTGATAAAGCTCTTGTGGTAATGGCTTTCCCTTAGTTATGAAATAGCTAAGCTATACAATTTCTTACCAATGTTGAATATAAAGATCTTTCTAGTAATGTGGGAATATTTTAGTTATGGAACATCTCCACAAATTTACCAGTGAGAACATATATTGGGTCATAACCTGCTAGACTCTGTGGTATCATTCCTAATCACAGACTGGATGGGATGCGGTCTTCCAAACTGGTACTTGCTTCAGCTTGTGAGCTTGCATGACTAGTGTACTCTAGTTCAAAAGGGCATTTTTTAATACATCTTTCTTTAGGAGAAACTTAAGAATGGGAAGAAATCAGTGATTTAAATTCTCAAGTTTCTTAATGTTGGCAAGTTAACTAAAACTGGAGAAACAGATAATCTACTTCTTTCCTAGTTTAATCCCAATCATAGTGCTTTATAAAAAGAATGCCAGTCTTTGCAAACAGGGTCTTGTGTACAGTCCCTCGATTAGTGTAGGGTTTCCTGGGGAAAGCTTAGACTGATAGACCTTATGCAAGTCTTTATTTTTCTGTTCTGTGGAGCATGAGAACTCCATTTCCTAGAACTTTGATTATTGGCAAGGGCCCTGTGGAAAGCCCATAGAAAGGATAGGGAGGCAGCAGAGTTAGACTCTGAAGGCTGTCATGTCAGTGTGAAGCCATCAGTTCTGTTCTGATTTGGTTTCTCCCCTGTACCATATTGGTCACAGGTGTGTTGGAAACTTGGGAATACTTGCCCGCTCTGAGAATAAAGGCTTCTTAGCTTAAAACAAATGGAAAACTTCAGCCAAAATCCAGCTGGGTTCATAATGCCTTTGTGTATGTTGTTTGTTTTTTAAAGCAGGTGATATCTGAATGGATTAGGTTGACTAATACTTTCTTTTCTATAACAGAGGAAGAAACAAAGAGAATGGGTGCTTCGTCAACTTAAAAACATTGAGGAAGCAACTGAACACGAACTGACAATTGAAGAAGCTTGATTGAACTACCTATGAATTAGTGCTATCACATCCTTCTTGTGGGAATAGCTGGTTCCAATAAATCACACACTTGACTATAGTGCCTGTTAGACTTCCTCTTTCCTTCCAAAATGTTCTTTTTTGGTTTTGTTTGTTTGTTTGTTTTGTGATTCTTTTTGCCTCTTAAATCTAGGAGGAGTCGGGTACAAATCAAGAAGTGCCTCTACATGAGAGCCAATGTTAACTTATAATGGCTGAAGGGAGGGAGAACTTTGTGTAAGAATCATTCTTCATCCTGCCACAGCTCTTCCTGACCATACTCTTTTGTGTAGCATTCAAATCTTCTAGGGCTGCTGATGTTCCTTAAGTGACAAAGTCCTAGTGGCCACATAGAGTGTAATCCTGGTTAGCCAAAGGAGAATCTCCTCATCTGAAGAGTAATCAAAACTAATGAAATCGGGAACGTTTTTACTGCTAGCTGGGGAGATGAGGAACTAGAGAGAGGCACCAAGGAGGGAGGCAGGCCACCCTCTAGAGATTACCAATTAATGAGAGTTTGTTTTGAAGTCTTGGTTCAAAATGAGTTTGCCCCAGCCCTGGATTGTAAATGCAGCTCACTGTTGCATTGGAGATCCTTAATGCTCAGCTGTGTGCTTTGAGGGGGTATGGGTTTTCTGGTTTTTCTCTGGAGCTGCTGCATGGGGGGGAAGAAGGGTGTCTTCCCTGACAGCTGTATTGGCAAAATGGCAATTTATCTCACAGCAGCTCTTTCTGAAGCACCAGTCAAGAAGTGATGCAAAAAGCATAATGCTTATGTTAGTTCCTACTGCTGTCTGTTACTTTAATCTTTAGGCAGAGTTTAACACTTCTAAGTGATCCATGGGGTGTCAGCAGCAGGGATCCAGAACAGATTTACCACATGCACACGCGTATCCCTGCACTTGTGTGGCTCTAGTGCATGCACTTTCTTGGCTATACTGGTTTTGCAGCCTGTCCCAGGCACCCCTAATTACCCCAAAGGGGATAATTAGGTACCCAGGTATCTAATTACACCAGAGGGGAGAGGTCCTGTTCAAAAGAAGCTGCAAATTAAGGATGGAGGCAAGGGAAGCTTTTGCATTTCCTACTCACACACTGAAACTTGTATTATCTCATGTCCAAGATGGCAGAGAAGCAGAAGCATGGCCCAACCAACATAATGAGACAGGCTAACCAATAGCAGCTGTGCTATGCTAAAAAATGCAAGAATTGAGTTGTGGCTTTACAACCTCTCTTGGGATTTAAAAGGAATTAGGATGTTTCTGCTAACAATTCCTGAAGTGAAACTCTTCAGAGTTTCTCAGGAGAACAGCCTTGATCCTCAGACTTGGCTTCCTGTAGTAGCCAGGCAGTGGGGCGATGTTGCCCCTGAGGTCACAAGCCAACAAGCCAAGGCACGCTTACTTGGTTTGATGTTTAGTTAATGTCCTGGTATTTGTTTGTGTGTGTTACCCAGGCTGCTCGTCTGGCCTTCACAGGTTCCTCTGGCAACCAGGGAGCTCCTGGCTGATGTAGATCCCAAGCTGCTTTTGAGATAAAATAGGCATAGTTGCAGATGTGTTGCTATTCCCCTTGAGCTTGCAGGCATTTCATCAGCATCTATGATTTGTGCCAGGGGCTGAACTAAGATCAGGCAAGTGCAAGGTTAGCGTAAAACCCTCCTCTACCCCTGGGACAAGCACAGATTAGTCTGGCCACGTGACCCAATGCTTAATCTAAATGACCCAGTTCTGCCTCTTGTTTATTTGTACCTTCCCAGATAGCCTGTTCCACTTATTCAGGCTTCTCATCCTGGTCTCAGAAAGTCTTGATATTGCGTCTGTTTTTCTCTCTCCCAATCACTTCTCGAAGTCACTCTTGGCTCCTGCCTGAGCCCATCCAATTCCTTGGTCTTCAAATGTCTCTAATGTCTTCTCCAACCGTGCCCCTAAGTGCCTTTGTCTACTTAGGCTGACCCCCTCCATAATGCTAGGCCAAGTGGAAAGGTCATTAAAGGCCAATTGGACCAAGTTCCAGCCCTTAGCAGGCCAGGGATGTAGTTGTTGGGAAAGTCCTTCTCAGGCCCTACTTTGGGCTACATCAAATGCAAGAAGAATCCAGGGAATATGGCTGCTTAACATCTAAGACGACTTTGAGTTTGTGCCAAGTGCAACGCAAAACTTTCTAAGATTCAGAACACAGTAAATGCTGGGAAAGTTTTCCAGGGAACAAGGCTGCCACCCTGCCAAATTCATGGAACTAGCTGGTGCCAATAAAATCCCAGAGACTTTCCTCAGTGAAGGAAAACAAATTGCCCAGAGTGGTAACACAGAATTGACTTTGACTGGGTCTTTGCAAGTCCTGAAGCTGTATCAGGCAGACAGATGCAAAAAACTAAGGGCTTTCAGGATTTTGGAAACCACTGCTATTTCCTCTCTCTGGAATGTTTAAAAAGAAATACAAAAGACTGTACAGCATTTATCTCACAGTAATTTAGGTCCTCATGAATTTGCGAAAGTCACAATATTGCTCCGATAGCCTTTCATGAGAAAATATTAATAGAATTAATTGGTGCTTCAGGGGTTTCTGAAATGTGTCTGATATTCTACATCAACAGTAGTATTGGTAATTATAGGTTAGAATACCAAGGGACTTCAGCCAGACCTATATAGTACTAAACTACATGTTATCTCCTAGTGAATGATGTTCCCAAAGAAAGGCTTATCTAATTTTTAAAAGCCAGGATGTTAGGGAATATGAAACTACATACACAAAACTACACTGCTATTATTGCACTTCACATATAAGTATATTCATTGCGGCAAAATGAAAAAAGACCTAGTATTTCTTCTGTTTACAGGGTTTGCACTTTCATTTGTTTCTCCAGTAGACTCCCAAGTCTACTGGAGTTTAATGTTTAAGTTTAATGATACAGCTAGTTTTCTGTTACAGTGTACGCATATACTTTGAAAAGAATAGGCTTTGAGAGAGGCACTAGTAGTATGCAGTTTCAATGTTGTTTAATGTTCATCCTCTAGTGGCAACAATGGCAAATTACTGTTTGGTTAGCAACTCTCTTCATGTGCAAAGTTCCTTTATGCATATTTATATTGCAATATCACCACAGTATAAAAAAAACTTGAAGGGAGCTATAGAGTCCAACACCTCCAAAAAAGAGGCCTCTGATTATTAGTGACCTTAAGTATGGATTGCAGGTGCTGAGGGTGGAAAAGATTAGGGACTACAGACACCAGATTCTTATGAGAAGATAACCCCCAAGGCATCATGTTTTGTAAAATAAAAAGCCCTCTTTCTGCATGGATGAATGTGAATCAGAGTTGCAACAAGTTCTTGAGCCTTGCTCTCATCCCGGCTTTCAAATGCAACACTGAACATGTTTGTAAGTTCAGAACAGCCTTCCCACTGAGGGTGCCCTTTTAGAGCAGTATTTTTCCTTTAGGAGCTAAGCTATGACCTTGACCTAGGGAACTGTTTTCAGTACACTTGTCTCTGAACGGATATTACACAATCTACCTGCTGATGGTGACTAAGCATGATGTTGGATGGAGAAGAACAAAAACACTACCAAGAACAGAGGGAAGAGACAGAAATGTCTTCACCCTGGATTTATGAGCTTGGCCTTGTTCCCACTGAAGGAATGGTAACACTCCTGTTGACAGAGCTGGGAGTGTTCTGCCCAGCTGCAGTGCTTCTGTAGGAGGCCAGATTGAAGAGAAAAATGTTTAGCACACATATTTAACATATTTCAGATTTAAATAACAGAGTACTGGTAACTAA
The DNA here is from genome assembly GCF_018139145.2 of Gymnogyps californianus. Classification (NCBI taxonomy): domain Eukaryota; kingdom Metazoa; phylum Chordata; class Aves; order Accipitriformes; family Cathartidae; genus Gymnogyps; species Gymnogyps californianus. Next base: position 105,963,820 of record NC_059472.1, on the reverse strand, counting down.
GGTACTTCTTCGCTGATGATAGCTGAACAATTTTAGGATATCTAGGAAAAGTGGAAAAATTAAATAAAAATAGATTTTTTTTTTCTCTAAATCACAACATAGTTACGTTCCTGCTACAGACAAAACCCTGAGAAATAAATCACACAGCAGTGTCACTGACCTGTACTCCGGTGTGTTTTGTTCTATAAGACATAGAAGCACAAAAGTCTCCCTCAGCTCCATCTGTCGTTGCAGTCCACAATGCCTGTTAAAACAGCTCACTCCTCAACACTTCTGACTTATTAGAAAAAAATGAACAAACATACTTAAGTTTTGACTAAGCCTAGCAGCACCTAGAAAAGTTGGACCAGTTGAAGCTATTGGGTAACATTTTAAAATGTTATTAAAAACTAGACCTAGGCACAGATCCTAGGACCCCACCCAGGATGCAGGCCCCCCCCCTCAAAACCTCAGATCTGCTGCTCAGTCCTTGTACTGCTATGTAGGTACGTAATGGCCCTATACAATGAAATTTTGTTTGATAGTGCAGTCAGTCCCAATGGGCATGCGAAACCCATAGAGCTTGACAGCAGCTCCTGGTTGCCAGCCTCCTGTGTCTGCCCACGCAAGTGATCTCACAGTACTTTACACCAGTCCCACCCCTCCACCCTAAAATGGGACGTGTGCACAGGAGATCCATAGCAGACACCAGTCAGACAGGAGGTATATCTATCTGCCTTTAGTTTCAGCAGCCTGCAGGATAAAACTCCAGGAAGTGAGAGACCACATTTCAAATCCCCTTCTCATCTGAGATAGGACCTTGAAACCAAGCGTCCTAGGTCACAAGGCAGTAATCACCATCTCTAGACTTACTGTGGAGTCAGGGCTTTTAAGTGTTACCTGTCAAAGTTGTTCCACTTTGCCTAAGTATTCATCAAAAAAGAAGATTGAACTTGCATCACTGGTCAGTGACTCACTGTCTTGCATCTGTGGTATTTTATTTCCTGGGGGTTTTGTGGGGTTTTTTTTCTGTTTTAATTCATTTTTATTGAAGAAATGGAAAGAAGGGGGGAAAACATCCTTCGTTACTCCCAGGGAGCAAAAAAAGAAAGAAAGAAATCATATCTTTTCTGCATCTTACTGTTGCTGCCATTTTGATCCCTTTTGTTGTCCTCCATTTCATCCTTTTGGCCTTTCCTAGCTCTACATGTCCTCTTCTAACTGGCTTCTGCTTTCAGCTCTTCATGTCATTGCAGGTTTGTCCCCTGTAGTGACCCTCTTCTACTGGCAGACACTGTAAGCCTCCTAAAGCTTACATCTTACATCTTCTCCTAAAGAGGAGATGCCAGCAATGAAAGGGGAAAAGAAATATCTCATACCTCTAGGATAGGAAAACAAAGGTTCTCTTCCTAGAAATGGAATAATCCAACTTTCTAGTATGGAAAGGTGATGTGAATTCAGGTATAGGAAAGAAAGTATGGGCAGCACTGCTGACAAATTTAGTGGGAGAGGAACTGGATCCAAAAAACGCACTTACAAGATGCCTAGGTAAAATGGGTTTCAAAGTATACTTTCTAGCCAAGAGAGCACCAAGCAATTTATTGCATCATACAGCATGCAATTAAATCAAATTGGTGCTGCGTGAGAGTATTCATACAAAGGAGATGGGTGCTTCCGCACTTGTTGCGACTCTCTAAGAAAAAAAAACACAAAAAACCAAAACCTGCACAAACCATAGCTCAGCAACAGCAACAGTCTTTGCCACCATGGGAGGGAAGACATTACAATTAGACAGAAAGTTTACAATTGCAATCAAAAACTTTTAGTTACAACACATATGCTAATGTGGATACGTGTTATCCACTGTGCTAGAGGGAAGAAAGAAGGGGCGGAACTGGCATGGTGGAGAAAGAAGTGCTCTTTGGCATCCTGAATGCCCCTGGCTAGCTCAGAAAAAGTCCACTGAGACTGCAGGATTGGAAATGATACTACAAAGATTATGATGCAAGCATACAAATCAATAGTGTATCCTGACCTTGACTAGTATATTCAGTAGCAGGTGGGGTTTTTTGGCCACAACTGGGTGATGACAAAAATTGATTAAAGAAAACAAAACACAGAGCAAAGCCCTCACATGAGACCGGCAAAATGAAAAGACTGTGATGACTACATTTGGAGAAGAGATGAACAAGGCAAGCAAAAACCCAATAGCAGACTCATGACACCTAAAAGGTCAATTGGCCATTCCAGTTTCTCAGAATGCAAAATCAGTGGAGTTAAAGGAAAATAAGACTTTAACTGATATTTTAAAAGGTGTATTTTTTTGCATATACTTAATAAGTCTGCAGAACATGTTTTCACTAGATAGATATCTTTGAGACTGAGAAAATTATCAAATCAGAGGGGAGAAAAAAGTGCTATATATGAAAATGTAGAAAATTACATTAAAAAGAAGGTGGTGTTGGAGTGGTTGTTAATTTTTGTCATGTTGACCATGTCATGGTCAACCAGTCACTGATGGTAATAACAACAGCAACAACAAAAATAAAATTAAAGTCTTACTTCTATAGATACACATATAAGCATTTCTACAACAACTCCATTAATCAGATTTCATGAGAGAAAAGCTTTTGAGACATCTAATAATTCTTCTCTGTGTCTGTCTTAGTTCTTACAATGGACCCATCATTACCAAGCTGTGGGTCACTATAAGTTTTATTCTTTTCCATGTGGCTTTGCTACAGAAGGCAAAATCACAGTCATTTATTGAATGCAGTCAAATTCCTGTTTTTAAAGAGAGGCATTCTGCTTTCTTCTGTAACGAAGTGCCTTGACAATCTAATCTTGGCTTTTTGCTTTGTTTCATTATACATTAATTATATTGATTTTTTTTTTAATCTAGTAACTGCGCGATCTCTGTGTCTGATGGCAGAGATTATTTATACAGTAGGTCAGGCAAATATTCGTGTGACATTCAATCTTATCTCCAGTGTGATTTTGATATAATAACAGGTTGGATTAACCCCTTCACATCTCTATTTGCAAAATGTGCTCTCCTTCAAGGAGCCTTAAAACTGCTGACAAGTAGAGTTAGCAGCTTCAGATTTCTCTAAAATGCTTGCTGAGGTGTATTTACCCAAGAGTAGGTGCCACACAGAGTGACCTGTCTGAATGAGGGTGTTTTGTCTCACAGTTACTTTGTCTTCATGCTGTTCTCCTACCTCTTCCCACAGAAAGCAAGCCCTGCCCCACTCACACCAAAAGGTTCAGGGGTCCCAAGCAGAGGCCAGCATCTCTGAGCATCTTTGTTCCTCTGGACAGTGTGAACTTGCCTATACCTCACTGCGGATTCCCTGCAAAGAGTTTGAACAGTAAATACATGTAGATTAAGGCTGCAGTGAGCATCAAAAGCTTTCATACTTGATAACTATCAGACACTAATTCAACAGTGGTGATGTCTGAATAGCTCAGGCAACCCTGAATCCCAGCAGCAACTTACCTGGTTTCAGTTCTCCGTGCAAGCCTCAAGCTCTCTAGAACTGACTGAAGTCCCAGAGTCCTGTCTCTCATCCTCTCAGGAAACAGTAAAGGCTCTGAAACCTGAAAAAAAGTACTCTTGGTATTACTAGCAACAATATTATAATAATAATTAATAGCAATGACATTGCTGAAATCAGAAATGCCCCAGGACAAAAGGCAGGGACAGGTTTCTTGACAAAAGCAGTTGGGCAAACTGTTTTATTTTTGTAAGAACCAGTGCAGAAGTGAATAACCTAAATGTGGAAAACAATTGTAAATGATCCAGAGAAATGTGCGCTCCTGTTTTAACAGTATATCATTTTGCCGTCAGTAACAGCCCTCTTGCTTTCTTGCTGAGAATTTCAGGCTGCTGTCTTCTGCTCTGCCTGCCTGTAGCAGGCACAGTTCAGGCATGTTTGTCCCCCAGTTTTGGCTTCCCACTTCATAGGATGGATAACCAGAGAAAATGGAGCTCTTGACTTACTGTGGTCTGGGTCCTATGACTTATTCCTATTTTTATTAGCATTTTTAAAAGGATAAAAAGGTGAAAGAACGGCATGTCAGATTCTAGTACTAACAGCCAAATATACTCATGGAGGAGAAAAGCCTCCATGAAGCCTCAGAAGAAAAGAGCAGGAATTTGAAACATCAGGAGCTCCTCCATTTTTGGGTTAGCAGTAAGCTCCTTTAAAAATCCAGCCTCTCTACTGTGAAAGAGAATATCCACTGTTGCATTTGATGAGGTATAAACCAATATAAATGAATTATTGTTGGCTGTTGTCCCACAGACACTTTTCCCCTAAGTTGTGCAACTGGCTGTGACTATGATGCCCCTAGTCTGGGGCTGGATCTCACTTTTTCTCCACCAGTACTGCCTACTTTTCTCCCTACTGCATGTGGAAAGGCTTGTTCCTGGAAAGCCATGTATTAGTTTGGGGAAGGAAGGGGAGTTTCGTGTGCATCCTGTAGAAAGGCTTGTTCCTGGAGAGCCGTGTATTAGTTTGGGGAGGAAAGGGGAGTTTCATGTGCATCTTGGCATTTAACCCATGTGACAGACCCAGACATTAAAGTAAGCAGTAGCCTTCTGTTACTGTCTCAAACTGTCCTTCACATGAGATGCCTTAATATGTATTTGAAAGCCCTATTCTATTTAAATTGCTTTTAGAGTAAATCTCTGGAGAATTTACCTTTTCCTTTATCAGCATAAGATAGCAACCACTTAAGAAAGTAAACCTAACGGTGGTGAAGGCTGGAGACTCATGTCATCAGTGCCTACAGCCCTCAGGGACTGCAGTAAAGGGCACATTACTTGTTTGGTGGTGCTCTTTTCTGTTTCTGGGCCCGTAGAGACACAGTGGCTGAAGAATACAAAGAGATTTAAACAGCTGATGCTAGTTTAGGTGCCTGGAGCCAGTGCTAAAGGCATCATTTACATTTTTCAAAGTCCCTGCTAAGCTATAGCTCACTCTGGTAGGCACTGAAAAGCCTTTATTTCCATGGCTGCTCCGATGGAATACCCCTACCTGGGGTTAGTAATGCTGACTACAGCAGAAGGGGTGAAGCAGAAGCTTTTCTATATTAACTCCACACAGGAACTCACACTCTGCAGTGTGCTTTCAGCTTTGTCATACCACAGGAAGTCAAAGTGTTTCTGGATTATTTCTCCAGCTAGGCAAACTCACACTTGTGCCATCACTGCATGGAGCAGCTGGCCCATGGTAGGATGACTGAAGGACTTTAACCTGTCTTTCCAGAAGAGCTCAATAGTTCTTAGAAAATAATTATCTGGCTGGTATATGCATGCACAACATTTTGAATAAGGTGTTTTACTCAGTGCCTAAACACTTTGGGTGCCACCAAGGAAATAAATTACTTTTTCCTCTCTTTTTTTGAACCTGATGACCCATGATTTGATGCAGAAAGTCCATAGCCTTCCCTAGTTAACCTTGCCATGAGACAGCCTCTCACTTTTCTTCTCTCACTAGAGTTTCTGCAGTTTTAGTTTTAGGTATTTCTAAAATACTTTCCACATTCTAGCAAAATTAATTGCTGGGGAAAAAAATTAGCAAAAGTCAGTTTGCAAAAGTTAGTGCAACACAAACTTCGAACACCTCATTATCTGCATTCAGAATGTAATTCTAAAAGCCATGCTTACCCAACCAGAATAGAAAAATAATACCAAATGGCATATATGTCATTGCCACAAAGTGATAACAATCAATCAATAAATGTTTGAATCAAATTATCCATCAATAACCTAAGCACTGTCAATTACTTAGACAAAAAAATTCCTAATAATCCATAGAGCTGAAATAAAGCATTTTTGATAGGGCATAAACGACAGAGAAGGAACTAGGTTTTTTGTATTTCTATATCATAGCTGTTTCTCTTAATATGCTTGATGCCATATGTGTGTGTGTGCGTATGTGTGTGTGTATCACACAGTAGTTTTGGATACTAAGCTTACAATTCAGGATTAGTTTCTTACCTAAAGAAAAATAATGAGGATATTCCACTGATTGTTTTGGGGTTTTTCAAACGTATCCAGAGAAGCGGTCCCACTAGGAAATTATTTGAATTTTTGGTGATTAGAGGATAAAGATCACTTGTACATGAACTTACATGAAACTTTATGTTCTATGAGTCACTCCATGTAGCCTTAAAGAAAAAAAATAAAAAATCCAAAACTTTAACATGCAAAATGAGGTCATTGGCTAAGAATTATTGAGAAACCAATGGGAAAAGTCTTGTAGAAAAGTAACCCTTGCCTAGGATTCATGTGGTGTCTTTTGACAAGTGGTTCAAATTAGGGGACAACAGTTGGAACACCTAAAAATTACCGTAAAAAGTCTTCAGTAAACACAACTTTACATCATGGATGTTTTTAACCTCCTGACTCTTATCTGTTCGTGTTCTTTAAAGCAAAGTCAGGGTCAGAGATGGAGATTGGTAGATGAGTTGTAGTATTACATCAAACAGAGCCTACATAAACATATACACTACTTTCACTTCATTGATGTCCCATGGCCTACACAAAAACATTGCCTTGTTGATTAATACTGCCTTAAGTTATCATAACCTGTTCTAATGTATGTTCATTATATTTATATAAATGAAATATGAAGGGACTGGTTTTTATGGGTCTACCTTTTGTGCAGAAGAACATCTGCTCACAAAGTCTGCTTTAGCAGAGTTTTAGGTTTCCTCAGTTTGATTGTACAAAAGACAGCAAGAGAAGAAAGGCTGGGCCGTCATTTAGAGTTGACCTGCAATCATAAAGGAAACAAAACAAAAACACCTTCAAAATGTTTTATAATCTATGCAGGTTTTTTTTTATCTTTTGTTTATCTTACTGGGTAAACTGAAAAAATCTGGCTTCTAAAAGGCTGCCAGTTGTTACAAATTGCCTGGGCAGTTCAGATACTGCCAGCTGCCCAACAGCAAGGAAAAATATGCCAAAGACCTGAAAACATGATGGTGCTTTGGAAGAATGAGATTGTTCTGAAACTAATGGAAGTTTTGTGACATAGGCCTGTACATCAGACAAAGACTCTGTTCTTGCATTAAGTGTCTGTGTTCATCTGGTTACTTAAAATTGATGGTCATGAGTTAAAAAATCCTTCTTAGAAACATTTCACGTGTCTCATTAAAAGCTATTTCCTCTCAGTTCACGTCCTTGTTTTTTTAAAGACAGAAAAACTGCAGGCAGGACAGTGGCAGTCACTCTGGAGTACAGTCATTTCAGGGGCAAGTAGCTTATGTTAAGCAGTCAGTAGTAGAACGATCCTCAATTCTGTTCATACAAAGCTATCTATCACAGCAGAGAGACATACATAGATAAGTGAATGAATACATGCATACACATATACAAATGCATATGAGCTTTTTGCGTCTTTGTCATTTTACAACTGGGTCTACTTTTCATTTGTAATTTTTTTTCATGTTCCTTCATGAAAGGGACTTTATTTTGCATTGTTGTCTTTTTCTCTTTGAGGGAGGAAAGAAGACATTTCTGTATATTTTTCACTTCACATTGAATGGTAAGAGAATTGTGATTTTCTAAGAAGACAGATGTACAAGAAAAATTAGAAATGAAAGGCGGGAAAGAACATTAGAGCTTGAAAAGTCTAATTGTGATGTTCTGCAGAAATTGTCTTTTCCTAGGTTTTCAGCCAAAATTTGCTCCTAGTCAGACATGTGAACTCCACAGGATTCTTTTAAAATCTGTAAAATTAGTTTTGTTTAAAATGCTTAAAAATACTAGTGAGTTTTAAGGGCTGCCAACTTTTGTGTATCCAGATAGAGATCCCTAAAACAACCTGAATTTAAAAAAAGAAAGATTAGATGAAGTAGTTATGTGAAAATGTCTCAAGCTGTAAAAGTCTGTAACCAATGAGAATACTTTTAAGAACTGAGTTATTAATATAGGGGGTTAAAAAATTCACTACATTATAAATAAAACCTTTGGCATCAATACCAGAAAACGAAGAGTGAATAATAGAACGTTAAACAATGCTCTGCAGTTCTGCTTCACTTTCTTTCACACAAATGATGTATTTATAAAAGAGGAGAACTAAATGCAAAAAAACCAACCAAACAAAAATCATGGTACATTAGATGACTTGACAGTGGAATTTGCTATTTCAAGCTCAGTACATACTGCAAATACCAGGATAAAATAATCTGTTCAGCACAGTGAAGTTTGAATACTTTTGCTTTTATTGTATGACAACCGTTGCATGCAAAGGAGAAAAGGAAAGATTTATTTCTTTTTTCCCCCAGGTGATATAGGAGGAGATGGAGGGGGTAACAGGACAGACAGAAAAGCAGATATATCTCATTTATTTCTGGACTGTTTGACAAACACTGGTTTTCCCCAAGTGCATGTTTTCAGGACTGATACTTCTCTCATCCCAGCAGCAGCAAAACTGAGCCCAGACGTGGGAGATCACTCCAGCTTCGGCTGCGCAGCCCCTCCCGGAGGTTAATGCAAGGACTCCTACGTGCATGTGTGCAGTGGTTACAGGATCCTGATGGCTTTATTACCCTTAGGGCCTCCTCTTTGGTATGTCAGTGTCCTCCTAACCTGCAGCCACATGACGAAAATTAAACAAGGGTTTGTTGCATTTGTTGCGGTGGAAATATGAAGTCACTTGCTTCAGTTTCAATGGGATTTCTCTTCTCCCTTCCCCCCCTCCTTTTTAAAAACATTTACATTTTTATCAAATGTCAAGAACAGGAGACAGGAGACATTTGTGACAGGCAAAAGGGGAGGGGATATCCCCCACTCATCATTTCCCTCTGCCCGTTTCCCCTCCACCCCCGCCACATTTTTCCTTGTTAACTGTGCTAGGGCAGAGAGGTGGGGGTGAGGGAATAAAAGCATTCCTGCATGTCTGGAGGAAAGAAAAAAGATAAAGGGGGAAAGTGAAAGGGGAGGGGAAGAGTGGTCAGGGACTTGAACCGCCAGTGAAATGATGCTTCTCCAGCCCTCCTGTTCAGATAATAGTTAACTCGGGGTTAAAGATTAATAGCCAGGCAAAGCACTGTATAAATGGCCCGGGCGAACTGAATGTATGTAAACTGCCTCCTGCTCCTCAGCCTGCTGAGCTACCCTCTCCGTGGTCCCTCCTCATCAGCGGCATGTGTAGCCTGCGGTCTCTGCTGCGCCGCTGTTGGCTGCCGTCCCTGCTGCTGCCGGCGCTCCTGGGCCCCCGCCTCGCCGCCGGGGTGGCCCTGCAGCCCATGCACTGCGCCCCGTGCACCCAGGAGAAGCTCGCCCTCTGCCCGTCCGTCGCGCCCGGCTGCCCGGAGACGGCCCGGCAGCCCGGCTGCGGCTGCTGCCAGACCTGCGCCCTCGGGCCGGGCCAGCCGTGCGGGGTCTACACGGCCCGCTGCCGCCAGGGGCTCCGCTGCCACGTCCCCGCGGGAGAGCCCCGGCCCCTCTCCGCCCTCATCCAGGGGCAAGGGACGTGCCTGCCCGCCAGCGAGGCCGGAGGGATGCGCACGGCGGAGCCGGCAGGTACCGCGCGATCGCGTCCCCGCTCCGCGCCGCCGGGCTGTGGAGCTGCGCGCCGGGGCGCTGCGGCAGAGCCCCTCGCCGAGGGGAACGAGGGCTCGGCAGGCGGGATGCGCCTCGGGCCAGTGAAGGCGCTGCGGGCACTGGGCGTCAGGAGCTTGGGAAAATGAGCAAAGTTAGGCAGGCGTTTGAAAAGTACGGAAGCTGGACTGCATTTTCCAGGAAAACGTGCTCTGACCTGTGCGAGGTGAGACGCATCCTGCTGCGGGGCCAAGAGATGTTTGCAGCAGGCTGTTATGCCACAGGCAGCAAGCAGGAAAACCCTAAAGCGTAGCAATGGGGTGATCCAGAGTAATCAGAATAAGGTTTCTGGGAAGCTATAGAGAGTTTTTCTTTATTAGTAAATGGTAACTAGAGTAGGACAAATGTTTTCTAGACTTTGTGTCCGTCCATCTCCAAAAGTCATGATAGAGAATGAAAAGACCTAAACAGGCTTTGTGCCTGGCTTCATTTCAAGAATAAAACGTATCTGAAGTAGTGCAGTGCTAGCCAAACTATCTTTGAGCAAAAAGACATATCAAGCATCTTATGCTATATGATGATCAGGAACTTCTTCAATGTTATTTCATTATTTTACAATTGATTATTATTATCATTTTCACCATCATTACTGCTATGTTCATGCAGTGGTGATTTAAGGTAACTCAGTAGCATTACAAAAATAATCGTTGTTGACTGAAAATAACAATGGCCATTGGTGGCAATCAGTGGAGTTTCTGTTGTACTTGAGGGAGCAGGGAGGGGAGAGAACATTGACTGAACTGAGTGTTTAAGCCTCCTGCAGTTAAAAAGGTCTAGTATTTTATTTGATTTGATTCTTTCCTTGTTTTTATTCTTTCTTTCTTTCCCTCCTCAATTTTCCACCTCCATTTTTTCTTAAACATTGTCTAAGGGAAAACCAGGTGGTTTTTAGTCCATTAGATGATTGTTTACAGCGTTGATCCAACAAGTTATTTAGACACATGTCAAACTTTCATCCCATAATGAGTCCCTGCAATTGCAAAGAGCTTCTGTTGCTTCCAGAGGGAGAGTTCACATGCGCTGAGTTAGGCACTGGTGTGCGGGCCATAATCGAGCAGATTCAAACAGCTTCTGCCAATCCATGGCTATTTGAGCCACTGCAGGCCAACATGAGCTACTGCTGGCTCCTATGAATTGCTACCCCTTCTTACACGTGAGGCAAGCCATGGAACAAAGTACAGGATGCCATGGGATCAGGTCTGGACCAGTTCCTCTCCTGAATAAAAACTGAAACACATCATGCTGACAAAAATATAAATTCATTACAACTCCAGTCTTTCCTCATTTAGCAAAGTCTCGACAACCCACTGTGGTCAAGGAAGTTTTTTCATTTCTGACAGACTGGCTGCAGCTTCATCTTTGGGATTAGAGTGATTTCAAAGGATCATAAAACAACCAACTTAGAGAATAGCTGATGCATCCTCCTATGAATTTATGACAAAAGTTTAATTTGCTGTGCTGCACATCTGATTTATTAGTCCTGCAAGAGCTACTGTAATGGATCTTAGATATTACTTTTTGTTGTTGTTGTTGTTGATTCTTTTTCTTTACCTTTTTAACTTGGAGACATAAATGCAAAAGTTCACTGAAGATGTTCACCTTAATATCATTCCTTTCTAGACTCTATCGAACCTGAAGATATGCCTTTGGAAAGCACTGAAATGACACAGGATCAGCTGCTGAACTATCAGTTGATGTTTCCCATAGGCCAGGACAAATCCATCCCCTGGAATGCCATCACTGCATATGAAAACATGAAAGCAAAGAGACTATCTGAACTCAAGAAATGGAAAGAGCAGGTGGGTTTTCTTTGCAAACCTTTCAGAGACCATTTCAGTAGATGCTATTGATTCAGAATACAAAATGAAATGTGCATGAAATTCTAGCAGCAACACTGGGATGTCAGTATTTTGGGTAGCCAGTAAACAGACTTCTGGAATGCCTTCATCAAATGCTTGAGGAACAGGCAAAATGGCAGGAGCAATAAAAACAGGTGTGCATCAGATATGTCCTATACAGACTCCATGCAGACGCTGAATCTTTCTCTGTATTTACTATCAGATTATAACATGGGCCCTTAATTTCCAGGAGCCCATATTAAAATCTTGGACTCCTTTTGTGTTTTAGTTAAAAAATAAAACGCATTTGTCACTGGTCCAATGCTCAGTGAAATAAAAGGGAGTCCTTACATACAGTTATTGATGAAACATCAATGCAAACTAAAACGTGTTTCTTTCTGATCACAAGGAAACACTATTAAGTAGATGCCTGTAAAAAGATAGCTCAGCAATGGGGGTGTGGGGCCTTTGCAAGCAGGTCCATGTTCCACTTGAGGGCACCAGAGAACCACAGTTAGACCAGTCCCAGGCAGCCAGCACACCAGCCACACAGAGCTGAATTAGAATTGGGCATGACTGAAGCCCAGTTTCATAATGGTCACAGCCAAAATGAAAAAAAAAAAAGCAAAAACCTACTAACCACCACTCCTCCCCAGGAAGCCTCATTCCACATCCAGAACAGGACTTAATCACTGATTTAGTTTGAACTATTATACATAAGTGCTGTTAGCTCCAGTTCTGATTTTTAGGCTTCTGCTTTTCTCACCCAGAGCCACAAATAAGCCCATTGACTTGAATAGGACCTGAATGTGAGGGGCTGACATGGGGAGGTCTTGCAAAAGCAGAGGGTATGATTATTTTCACTCTACATTAAAAATATTTGTTCAGTCACTTCTCTTCCCCTTTCACTCATTTAAACACGTTAGGTACTACTAATGCGCAGCAATTGTGACTTTGAAAAAGGGAGCAAGCAAATTGTGAAAATAGTGAATATTGCAAACAGTTCTTCATCCCCAGTTCCAGGCACTTTGGGTTTGGGTCTCACAGCCACAGGGGTGTTCTCTATTCTGCTTTGGCGACAGCTCTGTCCTGTACAAAAGATAACAAACATTCAGATGTTTGTTCTTGCACCGTCTATATAAGTCTTGCACCTATTCTCTATACATCAACAGAGCACAGGGCCATGGCAACCCAGAAAACGTGGCTAGTCTCACGTACACCAGCTTCCTAACATGCACCTCCCCATAATAGGAGAGATTGTACCCTCTGAGCAGTAATGTGTTTACTTAGTACAGGTTAAATTTCCTTGTGTGGCAATTTAAGGACTTAAATCCTCAAGTTTCTGAGGACAGAAAATACCTCAAAGAATAAAAACAAAGGCCTAAATGCACCTCCAGAGTTTTCTGGCTGTGCTCCTACTGAAATGAGTAAAAACTACATGCAAAGCAGCCTGGTGCAGATTATACGACTAACAAGTATTTTCAGCTTTTTCTAGCTTTATACTGATTACTTTTTGTTTAGCTGGTTTCATTGTGATTTTGGTATTGACAACCTTTGCATGGTATTCCTGCAGGGACCTTGTCAGAAGGAGCTCTACAGAGCCCTGTATAAATTGGCGAAGGCTCAGCAGAGAAGTGGAGGGGAGATTTACAAATTCTACTTGCCCAACTGCAACAAGAATGGATTTTACCACAGCAAACAGGTACGTGCTTTTTCCCCTGTCTGCTCACAGCAGCACTGTGACTAGCCTGACACAGCCAACTTTTTCATAGCCCTCTGCTCCCAAACTCACCAGTTTGCAGCTGCTGGAAAAGCAGGTTGTGAAAACAGGGATACTTAGTAGTGGGAGCAGATGGTTTGTCCTTCTTCTCTTAAAAGTGAGCTGCATGCTGTGGGCTGACAGCAATGGAGGCAGGAGTCTTTTCCACTCACAGAACAGGTGCATGCAAAGGCTTCTCCAAAATCTTTTAACCCTGTCTGCTCCCAGGCCAAATCAAGCTCCATGTACCTGATTTGTTAGCATATTCCTGGTTGACATTAATTCATAATGTCCACCATACTGCCTGCAAAGCCCATTGAATATATAATAATCACTATGGAGAAAGGAGGCTCTCAGCTCCCAGGCAGTGAAAAACTTAGAGAGGCAGTGAAAAAACTCTCTGGAGCAAAATTAGCCTTCTGAAAGTAGAACAAAAATACTGATTTGTGCTGCCTATGGATTATGTTATATGCTTATTTCCATTATAGCCTCAAAAAAAGCCATTGCAAGTTACACTGAGAGTAATCTGCAAACTTAACTAAAGCTCCAAACCTCAAGCCACACCCTTGTAACCACAGGTCATGCACACAAATTTAGTAGGTCTGCATAAATCTGTGTCACCAAGACTCCTTGTTTTTGGGTATGGCACCAGTGTGTGACTCACAAATATTGTGACCTGGGATCTAATCAGGCACAAACAGAAATCTGTTTAACCCCCTCCCCAAGAAAAAAACCACCCTATTTGCCTCCTTGCATGAAAAGCCAGACCATCCAGTCATTGCTCTCGCCCTACCAGCTCATGTATTCTGCCTTCCTTTGGTTTCTCATGCTGGAAGATATTGCTAGTTTATACTGCTGTTTACCAAGGAGTGGGCAAACTGGTTTAAATCTGAAGTTGCTGTTGTGGTAGCTGAGCTTGGGTCATGGCTCCCTAACCAAGGGTGTTGGTCAGAGGTTCTGTCAGAGCCGGGACCACCACATTCAAAACAAGTCTGTGCACAACAGGTCCCCACCTTCTGATCCTAGTTCTGTCCAACACCTCTACCTGCAGTATCTCACAGGTAATCTTCTGCTTACAGTTACTTACTTATTGTGGGTTTTGTTTTGCTAATAATATTCTAGTGCGAAACTTCACTGGATGGAGAGTCTGCTGGATGCTGGTGTGTCTATCCAAAAAATGGAAGAAGAATTCCTGGATCTCCAGAAATGAAAGGAGACCCTGAATGCCAACAGTATCTCGACTCACAAGAATAAAACTAAACACATTCATTCACACCAAGTTTTCTGTGGGGCCTGATCTAGTCAGGAGACATTTCAGTAAGGTAGTTTTGTGCACCTGATTTTCAGCATATGAGTAACCCCATAAAGTAGGTTTTTTACTGCACTGAGATTACTTAGATGCTCAAGTGACAGATATGAGCAACTGCAAGATCAAGTCCTACAATCTTGTATATTTCATTTGTATAATATTATAGATACCCTCATATGTAAAGCTGTTGAATTATTTATTTCACAGTACGTGTATTTTTGTCTGTCTGTGCTGTTACTAATTTATATCCTCAAACACTTCATAACTTTATATGTAAATACTTAATATTATTGCTCTTAAATGTATGCATCTTATGTTGGAGGAATGTTGCTACTTAAAACTTCAAATGGCATAACTCTATTGGGAAAAATGGCTTGTAAACTTGCATTTTTGTACTATGTATTTATAGACTTAAAACTGAATTTAAAAAAAATAGCTTTCAGTAGAGAACATGCTTAGAAACTTATTTAAAACCTGTTTTGTTTATATATCATGTTGCTTTTGCACCTCTGTTTCAATGTCAAGCTGTTTCTTAAAAAAGAAAGTCTAAACCTTGATTATATACTGAGGCTCCTGATCGGACAGTATTTGTTTCTATTTTCCAAACATATTCACCGGATAAATGGCAAAACACAACCGGATATTCTGTGCCACCTTTGACAGGTATAAGTTGTTCACATGTTGACATTGTCATGTTATTTAAGATGAGCTATTAAATAATGTCTTCTACACTGTCCCGGTCTCTTGCTTTCTGCATGTTCCCATTCAGCAGTCTGACTTTAGCGGGACAGCGCAGCAGCAGGTGGGAGAGTAGAGGAAAACACGCCTCTTGCAAATCTGCCTCCTAAACTCCTAGCTCCATTCTTCTGCAATGAGTTTTCTTCTTTTGCTCTCCCTGCCCAATTCCCCTTCTCCCATCCTCTCCTCTCCCAGCTGTGCTTCTGCAAGCCTTTGCCTTGGGCAAAGCAGTAACCTCCAAGGGAAGTTATTAAAAGGTTTTCTGGGTAACAAAGCTGGATGCCTTTCTCCGCTCAAAAGCCCAAGGCAGCAGTATTAGTGCAGCAGTATTAGTGCATTTAAAAGATAACGTCGAGACTAGAAAGAGCCATTTCCTGCACAGAAAGTCAGAGGTTATAAAAGGGAGGCTGGGGAAAAGCCTGGCCTTACTCTTTTTGCTGAAAGCAGAGAAGAGGGTCCCCTTGGCTTAGGATGCGGTCCTCTCCCTCCCCTCCATGTTCCTTCGACTTAGTGGTTGCAGAGAAAAAAAGAGAAAGCAAGTGACTGCCCTGCCAGCTTCAAGCTGGTTTTGTCCATGGAGAAACTGGTGTGGGAGTGAGCAAGTCCCAGAGGTGGAAACAGGCTGCACCAACCCTGCCTGAGAAAACAGCCTGAGAGGAGAGTAATATTTTCTAAGAGCCTGGTAGGAGGGAAACTCCTGCCGTTTGTTGGCACAAGCTTTGGATTTTAAATGGGAGCAGGAAGCAGCTTGTAGAAACTGCAAAGCCAAAGCGTGGAGATCTCTGCTCTCTGTGTAATGGTTCTGTGACATCGCACGTTGTGCTTGCTGAATGTGTTGGCTGTATTTGCATGTCAATGTCAGCTGATCCAATTGGGGTCTAATAAACTGCTCCAGATTTAAAAGTATGGATATATTACTGAGCTTCTTTCTAAGTGTTTTGAGATCTTCCCAAGTAAAGCACTGCAAAAGCAGTTGATGGCATTGGTGTTATAAATAATTAACATCTAACCTCCCTGTAATGAGCTCCAGTGAGACCTGGCTAGAACTGTGCTACAACACCGCATTCACTGTGTCAAAATGCTTGGCGATCATTGTATCAAAATAATGAAGCAGCAGCAAATTTGGGCAGAACCTTAGAGTCCTTTCATGGAGTCTACCCAGCACTGACCAACTGTCATGCAGCATTGCCAAGAAAAAATGGTGGACGGGAAATCATATACTCACAGCTACAGCACATGCTTAAAAGCACTCTGACTGTTCTCACCTCATCAACCTTACGTAAAGGTTGATGTCTAAAGAGCAGAAATTGGTTCTTTTTGTTGGGATCATTATATATATATGGGAAATGTTCATCACGTTAATAATTATTAATAGCACAGTCTATTTGCAGTATAGCAATCCAGTGGACAGCTACTTCCAATGTTTTGCAGGGTGGCAGGTTCCCATACTAGCTGCAAGTAATTAGAGTTTTTAACAGGGACAGGGTTTTAGGGGAACTCTTTCCTTTAAAGTACCAGGAGCATTCAGGCATGACAGGCCAATTTCTTAGAGGGGTTTAGCTCCTTACTTCCCACTGAAAGCAACAGGGGATGGGTGCCTCCTTATCTGCAATCTGGCCTCGTGTGACATCTTGCCAGGACTCACCAGGACAGACTTCTGCTGAGCTGCTCTGGGATGGGCTGTCTGACTTGGACCAGACTCTTCCGCGTACTGGGATTAGGACTAATGCAAGGAGGCAAAGAAGGCAAATTTTATCTCCCCTATCACAGCGCTGCCAGGAGCTGGGACTACATTTAGGCCATAGATGCCACGCGTTGTGATTTGTCCTGATTTTTATGATCAGCCTCAGTAACAGGGTGAAAAATCAAAGGTCTGTAGTTTTCCTTTGTTTTGGTTATTTGTTTCTGTTTGTGGGGCTTTTTTCCTTTTTTTCTTTTTTTTTTTTTTTTTGGCATGTGTCAGCTGGCAATCCTGGCTTCAGTGTATGCCTGCTGCAGTGGTCCCACCTGCACTGGCAAGCCAAGCCTGGTGGGAATGAGTGGGGAAACAGGGAAGGTGCCGCAGGATGCTCTTAGCAGCTCAGGTCACCTGGCATGCAGCTGGATGTGTAAAGGGGATGTACTGCTCCTCAATATTTCAGTTCCCTCCCTTCATACCCTCTTGCACTCCTCCTACCCCACATAAAAAAAATTAATTGGTGGGAAGGTCTTAGGTGAGCATCTGTAATGTTTGGTTCACATTATCTGAGAACCCTACCTACCCAGTTTGTGCTTCGTCCTGCCAAAACCCTGCCAGGTTTGCTGCAGCAGGGTTTGTTCCAGCCATGCTGCCTCCTGCCCCTGGCCTACTGTCAGCTGCAAAATGCTCATAGCACAGAAACGAGGTCAAAGCCCTCTGCACTTTATTTTTTACCCTCCTTTTCCCCTAAAGCTGTTCAAGACAACCTACAGCCACCTGGTATTGGGCTCTGCTCATACTGAGCCAGTTCTGCTCATCACTTTGGGGTACAGCAGAGACACATTCGTGTTGGCTAGTGCTGTCAGGAGGCGAGGGGAGAGAAAGAAGGAGAGAAAGAAAATGGGGGTGGAGGGCAGCCAACACTAATACTGAAAGGTCATCAGCATCTCTGTCACTTCTCTACCATAAAAACACATGCTCTGCAAAGGCAAAACCTAGGCAGGGAACAACTTTCTACAGACCCAGCCCAAAACACGCTCAGATATTAAGCACATCAAGATTTAGCCTTTTCCTTTCCAAAACCAATATATTCCTTTGACCTTGCACTTGCTAATGAGAGTCCTAAAACACATCACCAAAAAAAAGGCAAACAGAAAATGCGTCACATATAGCTTTCTTTCCTCAAGGGGAAGAAAAGTGGGATGGAAAAGAATGGCACATGGCAGAGGCTTGTCACAGGATTTACTGCACTCCTGGAAAGCACTCAGCTCCCATAGCGTCAGACACTACATGGGAGCCCCAGCAAAACACTAAACCAGAGCAGTTTTTTTCTGCAAAGTCAGAACCAAAGATGTTTGTGCTTTACCAGCAGTCTAGCAGCACTGACTTTGCAGAATTAGAAACATTATTTTTCTACCCACTCACTTCCTTGCTAGTGCAGAACACCACCAATGTCTAATCCCTGCCCAACCCACTATAATAATAATAACAAAACGTATCGGTAAAAAAAAAAGATCCAAGTGACTCATTCCAATCTGGACTCTCAGCCCATGCTGCACATCGAATGGACAAGTCCTATCTCTATCTTTAGACAACACCTTTGAAGTGGGTCTACTTTTCCTTGGCTGTCACTTCACTGATAAACCACTAGCCTAAACAGCCTCTCCAGGCTGCACCGACAACAGGTTCCAGGCTTTCTGTTTGCGAACACATTTCGTATTTATGGTCCAATTATTTTATGCACTTGTTGTACATATTGCATTGAGAATCAGGCAGGGATTCAGACTGCACAGGAAAGTGGGGTATGAGCATCTTAACAAACACCTAACTGTGTTTAGCACATTTGCCTTCTTTAAGACTTGGGTAGATGGTATATAGTGAGTAACAGTAGCAGAGTTGGGGCAAGTGGAGGGCTTCTCTTAGTGACACGTCACCCTATATTACCTAGTCACATTTAGTTAAAGGTGGAAGGGGACAAAGGAGAGGATCTGCTGGGAGCACAGCCAGTTAGTTCTGTATTACCAGAAAGTACCAGAAACAACAGCAGTAGAGCAGGAGCCCAGACATACCAGCACTTGCACTCTGAGTAATGAAAACAGCTCTGACGATAGCTCTGTCAACAAACAAGGGCTTTATTTTATTTTCCCTCCTTTCCTCCTCCCTTGGCCTACCTCCTCCCCCAGGGTGCAAAGTTCATCTGCAAGTAAGCTACTGCGAGGGCCCAGAGAGAGGGGCAGCCTCCTGCGGGAGAGACGTGGGAGGAAGGGTGCTCGTGGATGTTGAAGTAAGGTCAAATGAACAAATCTAAACTTAGCCTGTTGCAGATCTTGGCTGTTTCATTTTGCAAGAGTTTCTGCTCACCTTTTCAGACTCTGTGTTGGATTATCACCTCTGAGTGGCAGTACGAGCCGCCCAGCAGAGACAAGAGCATGCAGGGGAAAGCAGGGCTGCACACATGCTTGGCTCCTTGCTGCTTCCTTACGAATCACATTTCCCAGCAGGGACAGTGCCTGGCCAGCAGGCACATCTATTCCAGCAGAGCCTCCCTGCTGCAGTTCTGCTGTGCAGAACAAGGCACAGGCAGTCTTCCTCCTGCTTTCAGTGTCCTCCAACTGCTGTTAAGCTAACAAAGAGCAGCCCATTTGTGCCTGCACTGAGGTTTTTAATTGCATAATTATGCCAGTGGTGACATGATTTTTTTCTCTCTCACTGACGGTGCTTTGCAGTTCAGCGGGCTGATGTGTAGATGCTGAGGTTCCTTGGAAAAGCATCTTAGTGTGGGATGTCTCTGGAGGCCTAGAGCAAATGCTGGCTATATCATCATCTTCTTTCATATTTTCTCTTTGCCTGCGGCTTCTGTTTATTGCTGCTTCGGCAGCTGAGCCCTCACCATTTAGCCCCAGCAAGGGAACAGAAAAAGAAGAGCAGCAACACGTCAGTGGTAGAAGGGAAACAACAGCTGTGGAAATTTATGGCAGGATCTGAGGGCTGAAGATTGCATGTGGCACCCCTGTGATAAAGCAATAATCAACTTTTCAAGCTCGGTCAGTTAGGTCTTTTTTACTGGGTGCAAGTTATGTGATATGTAGCAGACGTAAGAAACAACTCTTCACCTTGAATATTCTCTGTGTGGCATAAGCAGGCTGTTGTGGTTTAACCCCAGTCAACAACTAAGCACCACACAGCCGCTTCCCCCTCCCCCCTCCCAGTGGGGTGAGGAGGAGGAAAGGAAAAAAAAAAGTAAAACTCGTGGGTTGAGATAAGAACAGTTTAATAACTAAAGTAAAATATAATACTAACAATAGTATTAATGAAATATAATAATAATAATAGTAATAGTAATGAAAAGGAATATAACAAAAAAGGGGGGGGGGGGGGGAGGGGAACCAGTGATGCACAATGCAATTGCTCACCACCCACTGGCCGATGCCAGAGCTGCGATCTGCCCCTCCTGGCCAAGTCTCCCCTGATTATATACTGGGCATGACGTTCCATGGTATGGAATACCCCTTTGGCTAGTTCAGGTCAGCTGCCCTGGCTATGCTCCCTCCCAGCTTCTTGCACACCTGCTTGCTGGCAGAGCACGGGAAACTGAAAAGTCCTTGGCTTAAGATAAGCGCTACTTAGCAACAACTAAAACTTCAGAGCGTTATCAACATCATTCTCACACTAAATCCAAAACCCAGCACTGTACCAGCTACTAAAAAGAGAGTTAACTCTGTCCCAGCCGAAATCAGTACACAGGCAAAAACAGCCTCTGTTCTCCAGTTGCAGGGAGTGAAGGAAATGCACACTCAGCCTGGCTCTTGTAAGCAAGTCCCTTCACTACCCCACTTTTGGAAGGTCTTACCGCACGTGGCTGTGGGAAGCAATCCTTCTCAATGACATTTTCTTCAGCTTCACAGATTTTTCTGGAGGAAATCTCAGCTGCTCTCTGCAGCAATAAATTTGCTGCCTTTCTTTCCATCCTCATTCATGGAGAGAGCAGTGGGGTGGAATCAGCCATGACAGAGAAAGGATCTTAAGGAATTTGGATTGGTCAGCAGAAGTGGAAAGCCAGGATACATACTGCACCAGGACTTGCATTCTGCAAGGATAAACTAAGATTTGCAGCATTACCCTTTGCTTCTGCTAATACCTGGTCTCCAGTTTTTTTCAGCTGCCACTTTCAGCCTTGAAGTCATTTGCATTTTTTAATATATGTACAGGGCAAAAGCAAAAGCAAAGGTTTTTACAATGGGATTTCTCCAAGGCTGGGGTATATGCTTCTACAGCTGCAAAATCTGAACTGGAAGAAATAATACATAAAATGTAGAGTTTTAAAACTAAAACTTCTTCTGGTGAACAACAAATTTGCTCTACTTGCCATTTTACCAGGAAATTTCCTTTTTAGAAGAAAAAGATGTAACATCTTCTCAATCAATGCATTGTATAATGTAGACAATCTCATGCTCTGGAACTCCGGACACCAAGCCTCCACATCCTGACAGGTTCATAGGATCACAAGATGGTTGAGGTTGGAAGGGATCTCTGGAAGTCACCTGGTTCAACCCCCTTGCTCAAGCAGGGCCACCTTGCTCAAGCCAGGACCATGTCCAGAAGGCTTTTGAGTTATCTCCAAGGATGAAGACTCCAAAATCAAATGAAGGTTAAATACTTACCAGTTGGAAGAAGATACCCAGGTCCACTGGACATACCAAAACACTTCTTTTCTAATGGCCTTAAACAAAATGAACTTTGCACACTTGCAGATGAAGGCATTACTGATACTGACTACAAAAAGCTTGCCCTTGGAATACTCTGATATCCTTTTTGGATCTTATTTTTTTGATCTCTCAGAAAAAAAAGATGGAGCGGGGGAAGAAAAAGTGGTCCTTTCTAATGTAGGAAGCAAGCATATTCTTCTGATAGAAATTAATAGATGTGAAAAGTTCCCAAAAGTGCAGCAGGACCACGTACAAAATGGCTACCTATATAAACATTTCATTTTGAATACTAATATGCTTTGGCATCCACCAAAATTGCTCAGCACTTTTCATACTTCAAATACAATTCCTGTTGCTAATACGTAAAATCTCTGTGGAGCCATCCGTGCTCACACAGTTTTAGAGAGTGACTAGAGATACCAAAAAATGATTTCCCAAAAGGTTTGTAAAACCATTACTTAAATTTAGGGCTCAGTTCAATAAAGAATTATGCTGTGTTAAGGTTTCTATGGAATTTAGTCATAAAAAGTTCAGACTGTACTAAGAACTAATTAATTCTGTGGTTTTGGTATTCATTGAAGCCTCCTTCCCCTGCGCACAAATAGCTAACGTTATGCCCTGAAGGGCATGCATGCCAAAAAGGTGGAAAAGGATATTCTGAGCTCAAAAGACTATAGCACAGTAGGTCTACTAAAAAAGGGAACTTTCTCAAATAGTTTGAAAGATAAGAGCTGCCTGCAGGCAGCTTTAACTTGCATTCTAGTCAATTATACGCATTTATGCAACTATTTATTACACTGGTTAAAATAAATACTTACCACATCAATCTGGGCTACATATGGTACCCATGTAGCATCTAGAGATGAAATATGCTCAAAAAGAAACTAGCAACTTTTGCAGTACATACATTAAGCTTTTGTAGTGCCTTCCCATGCAAATATTTGACATGTAAATAACGTTAGCAGTTACAAGGATTTTTCTGAGACTTCATAATGTTCACCCAGATCACCTGAGATTCTTGAAAGAGCTTGTTAAAAATAAGAAAAAATCTGACAAATGTTCACTTAAAAAAATAAACCACCTGAGCTGAAGGCAGTGAAGGCACCAAAACAGGAGGTATTTTTCTAATGCATTGGTTCCATTTCTGCCACCAAAACCAAAAAGTCCTCCACTCATTGCACCTCTTAGCAGGAAACATTTCTAATCTGTGCGTGGAGATCTTCCCCTGAACTGATACTGACCCATATATTTGCTTCGTGCTGCCCACACATTTGCTTCGTGCTGCCCACATTCTGCTGCTTGGATGTAGCCCACAAATATTTTTGTTTGAACTGCAGCCTGGCTCCCATAGCCATGAGAAAAACCTTTGAATGACAAGTAACTTGTCTATTGAATTAAACCCTTGTCTTCATAGAAATAGGAATGTTAAAAAAATAAAAAGGAAAAAGCCACCACTGATTATCTTCATTTTAAAGAGTGAATTTTTTGGGGGGGAAATGATGTTATTTTGCATTTCATACCAAGAATGCCAGCTGCCAGGAACATCAGATAGACAACAGGAAGTATCCAATACTAGTGGCAAGCAGCTCTGCTTGTAAAAAATATCTCAAAGGCAACTTCTGAAAAAGGGGAAGCTTTAAAGTACAGGTGAGAATTTTTTTTTTTTGGCTATTTTTAGACACAGTCTTTGTTTTAAAGACATGTGTTGGAAGCAAAATAACCAAACTGACTTGCACAACCATACAATTCTTTTTTTTTTTCCTTATGTCTCCGTTTTCTCTGTTACATACTAAAGACCATTAGAACCACTAAAAGAGCTGAATGCAATTTCTTAAATAACTCATGTGACAGATTGCTTGCTTGAATCGGTTTGAGATGTAGTATTTTTTTAAAAATAAAGTCGGTGCTCTGCAGAGACCAGAGGATTTAATATCACCTAAGGACCTTGACTCGCCAGCTTCTTCTATATTTATTTCATTTTAATGGTAGGGCAAAACATAAAAAGCTTAAAAACTTGACAAAATACACCGATCAGAAATACTGATGTTAAACGTTAAAACATTTCTTGCTTACTGGCAAAATGTGGCTTGCAAGGCAGCTTTTCTTTTTCAGAAGGCTCACGAGATAGCAATTAAAAAAAAAAAGGCAAAATACTAACTTTCAGGAATCTAACCCTTATTTTCATATCTATGGTTATGTGCCCAAATACTGGTGTATATACAACTTTCTTTCCTCTGTGAAATTATTTGAAAGGAACTGGTTTACAACTTTTTTTTTTTAAAAAAAGGCCCAACATTTATTTTTTTGCCAACAAATCTTTGCAGGCATTACATTTGCATTAGCAGTAAAAATATTGCAATAAATCTCCACCTCACAAAGCTTTCTTAACCATCTTGTCAGGAAATCTCTATTGGCCTGGAGTAAGCATCACTTCATGTATACTTTTTTTCCTTACTCTAAGGTTAAAAAATTTCAGTTTTAACGATGATGTGAACTTATTTCATTGGATAGAAATCAGGAAAATGTGCAGAATGCACACAGGGCTGTTCAGCTAATACATTTCAGGGTAAGGCTTTAAACATCTGATTTATGGCGATCGGCTGTCTCGATCCTGGTAAGCTGCATATCCAAACCTTTCCGTGCCAGAATTTCAAGACATTTGCCATTGCTGGCAGGAACAAGGGTGGTTGTAATTCATGGGGCGGGAGAGGAATGGGCTTCTCGGCCCCGTGGTCTCCCTTCCATCAGCACAACCCCTGGCCCCATTGGCTGGAAACCCACTGCCCTCAGTCTCCATGGAGTCCCCAACCCCACAGGAAATTACAGTGTTGATGGTTTCTTTTTCTACAGTGACAACAAACATTTATAGTGACACATATAAGAATATATTATATATTTATATAAATATATAAAATATTTATATAAAATATATAAATAAATACATATACAAAATAAGGCATTACTTTCCAGAGAGATGCTACATTTCACAGGCCACCTTTTCTTATCCAGATTTCATTGTCATACAGAATTTGTCACGAAGTTCAGTAAACAGCCAGCCTCAAAAAAAAATGTTGCCAAAGTCTTCCTTATGTGAAAGCATCACATACCAGAAGAAAACCAAATCACTGCTCTTCCAATTAAAAGGACATACATCATGGCCGAGAGTTGGTTTAAATATTTAAACCAAATGGTTCTTACTCTATGCTTAGATGCAGGCAAATAATTTCTACCAAAGTCAAAGCAAGCAACAATTGTGTGTAAATGAAGTGCGTGGGTCTCAACACGCAGGTCCATGATCCCCCCATCTTGTCGGCGTTTTAAACAGGAGTTCCTCATATAGAGTATGTGCTTTGGTAGTGTACCAAGACAACACAGAATAGATAGAGCTTTTCAAAATAAATAAGCAAATAGAAAGGGTGGTACTGTAATGGCAATTTTTTGTCCATCAATATTCTGTATTAGTGTGAGCAGGAAATGGAGGAAATGTAAGCCCTGTTGCACAAACTGAAGCAAAGGACAGACAGAAGAATGCTTTACCGAGAGCTTCAGTGCAACTGTTATCCTTTCCAGTGGCATAATTCAGTGATGGGTACATTAGAAATACCAATAAAATAAAATAATTAAAAAAATTTTAAAAAGATTATCTTGGTATTTGTAGTTACTTCAAATAACAAAACTTAATCTCTTCTGGAAACACTTCCTTCGCTCCACAAATTCATTTCCATTACCTAGAATAGGTCAGTGTGTATGCATACGGATCTATACATATTTGTAAATCATTCCATAGCCTTACTTTCTCTTTGCATACAGAAGTATACACTAGAATTATTGTGTAGTATTTGGTATTCACATGTTACACTTAAATAAAGTTTATTAAAAAACAATTATATTAAATACAGACTAACAGAATATTCATAATATATTTTACAGAAAAAATAGCCATGTCTTTATTTTAGAAATCTATTTCTTTAAAAAGTTCTTTGAGATTTTTATAAAACTTTTTACCCGTGAAGATAAGTTTCCCGTCAGATCTGTAAAAAAGCTTAACCTTTAAATCCTTGTGGTTTTTTTGTGGTGTTTGTTTTTTTCGGTTTTTTTTCTTTAATACTTTTACAAGCTTACAATCTATAAATTCTTTAAAATAAAAAAACAGTATCTTTCGGGATCAAATTGGTCACAGGCCGTTCTTTAAAAAGTCAGTGGAGACTCCCTGAATCCAGTCTGAAGTGCCTTGTGTTTTTCTCTCTCTCTGGGTATCAATAGTGCAGGTTTATGTGGGAATTCAGAGCTCCCTACATGTCCTATAGGAAGCCCAATGCGTGTTAGTGGCGGGATGCAGCTGCAGCAGCGTCCACAGAGGCTGCGACTCTTCACCCGCCGCAGGAGGCAGAGCTCATTCCTCCACACGCAACGCAGTCCACAGTGTTTGCCCAGCCCCTCCAAGGTCTCTGCGAGATCCAGCGGCCACGCGCAGATGCCAGAAGAGCTGGCACCCAGTCCTCATTTGCTTTCCAAGTTATAGCAGTGGACATCTCCTTTTCCCTTCCCATCATACCCAGGAAGTGGCTGTCCGTATTTATCCACGCACCAGCAGTAACCTCTCTTTCGGCCTTTGGATGGGCGACACTGAAACAGAATAAAAGACTCAGTTAGCATTATTTTTGTTTTCTCCACTCTTAGTGTTATATAGCAGGGATTCCTGCTCATTTGATAGCTGCACTTCCGTATCCTGGCCGTATCGGACAGAATCAAACAGAGTATTTATTACCACTACAAAGTATTACAATAGAAGCTTACCCCCTCTGCCCATCAACCCCTTTAGGTCTAATTACTCCATAATAAAACTGCCCTGAGAACTACCAGAAAACAGCCTTATGAACTACTCCCTATTATATTAGGCAGCACAGTTGCCCCCTTTGAATACCAGGACTACTTACAACAGTACAGGCTGACGACTGGGACCCATCTTTGGAAAAGAAAGTTAACAGATTTGTTCTACACTAAAGCACAGGTCTGGCAAAGACAGCCACTGCAGCAATAAACACCCTTGACTTGCATCTGTTTGCTGGAGGAATTTCAATACTGTAGTTGACATTTATTAATAGATACATAATCCTTCTGTAATGGAG
Source organism: Gymnogyps californianus (assembly GCF_018139145.2). Classification (NCBI taxonomy): domain Eukaryota; kingdom Metazoa; phylum Chordata; class Aves; order Accipitriformes; family Cathartidae; genus Gymnogyps; species Gymnogyps californianus. Next base: position 105,937,065 of record NC_059472.1, on the reverse strand, counting down.
TTATCACTTCAACAACTGCTAGGTGTACTAGAACTTTACATGTATATTTTCCTATAAATAAGGTTGGTTATATACTAGTCTATAAGCTATGTCAGCTTTAGAAGTTGCCTGGTGGAATGTGCCAGCAATGCTGACCAACCTGAAACTACCACAGGCAACAACACTGACCTTCTTTAGAAATAGTGATGCAGTAAAAATACATTATAAAGTCTAGTATGTAGTAAGTAAGGCTCTCCCCAAGGAACCAAGAATGGTAAAAACTAGACTAAAGGAGATGACATGCTGCAGGTTGCATTCAGTATGCAACCCTGGACACAGTTACATACTGTGAACCTCTGGGACCCCGCAAGGTTTTCACCCAATCGAAAGACACGTGTCTCCAGGACACAGATTATCTCACTAGGTTTGCCATGGTCAGCCTCATTGCCAAGACATAGCCTCCATGTCAGCTCAAGTTTTGAGATTTGGTGATACAGGATTCGCTGCAAATGCTAACAGAAGTGGCTGTTTAGTCAGGACAGACTTACAAAGGAGGCGGTGACGCAAATATACCCAGCTTTTCAAAGACTGAGGTTTCATCTGTTGCATCGCCAAGATGAAGGAAGAAAGGCTAGACTGAAGCCACTTAGCAGCCCTCAACGCTGTAAAGGCTATCATGCAAGCAGAGCAAATGCTGCCTCTGAAATCACACTCACAGCAATTCAAGTATTTCAGAGGTTCAGGCTGGTACAAGTCAGGTAAACTGTGCCACTACCGCTCAACTGCTTGTTCTCCAGAGTCTAATAGGTGTGTCCCCATGTGGGTACGGCAGTGGCTCACAAAGCTAAGTCTCTTTTCCATGTGCAGGTATGCAAGGAAACATCAAGCAAGTGTTGGGCTTCACATGCTGCCCAAAGTGCCTGACCTTTTCCATGTCTAGTTTAGGACCTCAGGTGAAAGGGTGGTATTTCAGACAGAACTGTGCATATGGGTCACTCCTGGGACAGCCTGCACCAGCACATTGGCCCCTGAGCCAACTAATTTGTGGCAGCATGGAGTAGGGTAGACAGTCTTCACTAGGAACTTGTGAAGGAGAGATAGGAGCAGATCACACATTAGACACAAATTTCTGAACAAGTTTCCATCTTGTTTATTTTATTTTAGAGTAAATGAAGTAATGTTAATCACTGTAACTGCAAATTAATCTACCCTTGTGATATATTTTTGAGTAACAAGCCCAATACAGAAATAATACAATGCCTTCTCTCCTCGGAATTTGCAGTCCTTCTGCATTAGCCCTATGCAAATGGATGGCAGCAGGATGACAAGATCAAGCTTAAAGTACATTATCAGCTTATTTTAGGAGAGGGTGAAGAAGTTCAAACCTACTGAGAGAATAGCTACATTAATAATTTGCTAAACTACGTGGTGAGCTGCACTTGAGTTCTAGTTACCTGTTCGGCTGGTTTCCTGTACTGAATCTTTAAACATAAGTTTTACAACTTATGTTTATTGTCTCAAAAGCCTGACTAGGGCTTGTGCGTATTCTCCAGGATTTCCATGAATGGCTGCTCAAAGTCCACTGACATCAATGGGGAATTTTCCTTCGATTTTGGTGGCGACTGGACTGGACTCTAGCTTAAGTGGTATTAACATTTAGTGACTTAAGTTCTTCATGCTCAAAACTGAGGAATTCATAAACAACAGCCTTTGCACAATTTAAATTTTACAGAAAAGGAAACTGAGGCCACAGTTCTTGAGTTGTTTTTCTCAAGAGAGCAGGCACAGATGGAGCCCAAATTAGAGCACAGGGCTTCTGGCTGCCAGCCTGGTGCTCCGGCAATGAAACTACACTTCTGCTAATAATAGTAACACAGCCTCCTCTTTTAGAAATACTATATGAAGTATGTTACACAACTCTCGCTGATTCATAGGCTTGCATCACTCTCAAAACAAATGATCAATTAAAGTTATCTCATGTTGTTGGAGGTTTTGATTGCTTTTTACAGTTGCATAATCAATTTTTGGAATTAACTACAACATGAAGTTAGTCTGCAGGAACACCTTCTCTACTACTAATATTTTTTTTTATTTCTTCTACACAACCCATTTGGAAAACAAAACGCTTAGATCATTCTACAGCTGCAATAACGCTCTGTGGCGAAACAACTGACCTTTTCCAATCTGTGATTTTGTACTACCTGCTCAGCCATGCTGTCAATAGTAAAGCATTTCTGATTCGAAAGTGATGCTTTTATCCTGAAGCAATTAGCTTGCATTCCCTACAGAAGTGGTGGACAGTTCATATGCAAAAAAATATATATAAATATCCGCCTTTCTGAATTTTGTACTCCACATACATTTCAAGGCTCTGCCCAGCTCTTCTGTATGACTTCAGAAGTCCAAAAAGCTGGAAAACTGCCCAAGTGGTGGAGCCAGTAATTACTTCTGATAGAAACACCAGCTGCCAGCTTCAATGCCACCTGCCCCTCTCCCTTCCACAAACTGCCGCAGAGGCATTCGTGGGGCACAGCAAAGCATATGGTATCCCACTGAATTCCTGGTCAGCCCAGAGGTCTCCATGGAGCTACAACTCTGGTCTTCTGGAACAGACTGCAGACAGCATTAACATATACCTTGGGCCGTTCTGGCTCCCGCCAAGCCCAGCTCTGTTTTCAGTGGATCGATGCCAGCTCGCATTTAGGTGAGTGTCTGGCTCCGGTACACAATTACTAGAATTGCCCCATATAATAATTCTAATTTCATCAAAACCTTCTTTTTCCATGCTTGAGGCAGAAACGTGCCTGCATCAACCTATTCCATGTAAATATACCTATATAACACTGTTGAATAGTACAACAATAGTTGATTGTGAATCACACAAATGCGTGATTTATTAAGACAAAGAATTCTAAATTTTAATAGGTCTGATTTTTAAAACGTTTACATATAAACATAAGGTGTGAAATATTTTTCATGTTATACCCTGACAGGTAAATTTATGTTCTTAAAATTGTTTCACATATGCAAATTACTCCCTATGGTTGTTCCTGAAAAGTGAATTTCTAGATATCCACAAATGTCTTGAAAAATAACTGCTTTCAACTTGACTGGAAGAGCAGGTGACCAGGAAGGCTGAATATACTAACTTATGAAGTGCTTCCTGAATGAGTTTTAATGGTTTCCAGGGCGATCACAATTTATCAGATTCCAACCATCACACACCTATCTACATTATCATCCTAGGCAGTGGTTTTGGCAGCTGTTTTCAGAATTAAAAATGCCTAGCTCACATTCATTTTTTGATGGATTTACTGTCTATTTCCTAACTTATTCTGAATTTTGTTGTCACAACAGAATATAATTGAGATACATATATAATACAGATAATATATAATACAGATTGCACGCTGCTAATAATAGCAATGAAGGAAATTAATAAAATAGCCTAGCATTCTGTTAATGAGATTTGACACCTGCTCACAGTGCCTAAAATATCAGACCTACATGTTGATGCTCCAAAAAAGAAAACCAAACAAACACAATTGTCACATTGCCTTGTGGACAGTGAATTCAGTCGGGACAGGACTCACTCACTTCTCAAACTGATCCTTTTTTCTAGGAGTTAATTCTACAAGGGCAACTCAAATACATTATTTTTTGTTTGTGTTTTGTTCGTGTGAGAAGCAGCCTGCCTTTGTAAGCCCTACCTGTGAAGGCCTGTTCCTGGGGCTGATTGACGTTCATTTACAGGAGTAGCACTCCAACTGCATTTCATGTAGAATATTTACTCATATGGGCTCCGTTTGTGGGCATCTCCTACAAGATCTCGAGCTGTCTCAAACTACCACTGAAACTACTGGACCTGTGTAAATTGGCATGGCATTTGACTAGGCTGGCCAGGTATGAAAGTGCCCCTTCATCCTCTACGTTTGCTGACCGGACCAGCTGTTGCACATAGCACAGGAACCTTTCCTAAAGCAGTCTGGCAGCACGGACACTAAACAGAGGGCGGAAGCATGTCTTTGCTCCATACCAACACCTTATTCTGGTAAATCAACTTCTAGGAACAAAGACTAGGTAAGTGTATTATCTGTCTTTCATATTGTTTTTCCTCCGTATTTCGTTTTTTTCTGCCTCAGTGGCAGAACTATGACTACACTTTAAAGTACAGTCATCCTTTAAAGTAAGGCACTTTAATACGTGCTTACTGTGGATGTGATTTACTATATACACATGCCAGAGACTGCGTGCAAACCACCACCTTTTTGCTGATGAAGCAAAAACCTCAGAGTCTGAAGACAGATGAAAGAAAGATCTACTGAACAAAGTAAATACCAATCTGCGGTCTTCTGTAATACCTAGAGAAGGAAAAGGGCTACAATATGCTTGTGTGCCTTGAACGCAGTTAAATGATGTGCTGTTCTAGAGTAACTAAGCAAATGCTTTTATGGCACAGGCACAAAACACAGTCCTAGCCTCACTCCACGTAGCAGTCCAATGTATTTTCTGAACAAACGCAGACCAAGATGTGAGCATTGCTCTCTACTAGTTTACACGCAGTGGAACATGAATGACACGGGCTTCTCATAACTCCAGACAACAAAAAGAAACTCTGTCCCTGCTTGGGAGTTGCCAGCACCTGCTCGGGAAAACCTGGGGAGCATAGACAAGCTCAGCAGCGTGCACCAAAGGTACAGCGTAGTCAATGCTGGGCTGATGGCAGAAGGGAAGGCTTGAAACCTCACCCCTATTGAGACACCCCACCTGACACTGCCAGCTTAACGGAGAGCTCCAGGGAATACCTGAAAGGGAAAGACTGTTTCTAAGACAGCTGGAAGCCAAAAAATGGAGAGATACCACTCCTAAAATAAGGTTGCCTGGTTGGAGGCTGGCCTCTCGCTTCCAACCAATGAACTGCATTAGCTAGTAACACAGAGTCAGCCGCTCCTTTGGTTACCAGGGTTAGCGAGGCTGACTCGTGTAAACCCAAATGGGAGAGACAAGATGGTCCACAAACAAAATCTGTCCTTACAGAGGGTTTGCCTTGAGGAAAATCTTAAAGAAACTTGAATTCAAGAAATTTTGGAATTATACCAAGAAACGCATTTGGAGGCAGGTCACTAACTAAACACTGGAATTAGATGGGATGTGCACACTAAGCAAAGAACCTCGTACGTCTTGCACTTCCCCAAGTTCCTGAATGAGCTTCAAGGGCAGTACTGAATGGAGAATGCTGCCGTAGCTCAACCCGACACAACTAAAGCATGAATACCTGCAGTTTAGGTCTGCATTTGTCAAGAGAAGTCACAACCCCAGAACCAAAGAGGGCTGAGAAGCCATCCTTGCTGCAGAGTAACTACTTAGATGTATCACTTTCACGATAACATGACCTGGATTTTGGAAGCTATCTGTGTAGCACATAAAGGACAGATATATACCTTTCTCAAGTTGCTTTTTGTAATATGATCCAGTGCAGTTCTTCTAGGAACTCTCAAGCAGCTATTTACAATTCAAAGCATTGATCTATTGCAGTCATATGGTGACTGCAACATTTAGCTCTGTGGGTTATTACAGAGGCACTGCTTTTTTTAAACCAAAAGGCATTAGTATCTAGGACACCAGTCAACCTATGTGTGATTAGGTATGAAGTTTCTCAAATGAATCTGTTGTCATGACCAACAGAAAATAAAAACACTGTCCCCACTTGACAAGGTTCAGCACTATCAGATCAGGTCCTAAAACTGGAAATGAACTAGTTCCTCTGTAAAATGATACATAATGCACCTTGCTGGCAAGATCCTTCAGCAAAGATGCAGAAAAGGTGAAGTGCATTCACTGAAATGATCAAGACTCTGTACTTACTTGCTTTTTCTTGTAGAACCCCTTCTTGTCACAATTTGGAATATGAAAGCCCCTGGGACTCAAGACATTCAGGATCTTTAGGTGGTTTAAAGTGTCTTCCATTTCTCTACGACAGGGACCCTGTTAACGAGCATTTTTAGAAAACACAGATGAAACTTCATTCCCAAATGCTGTCTTTCACACAAGAGCTAATAAATCTTTAAAGGGCAAGTACAAACCCAAACAAATCCATTAAAACAAAGGGATGGCTGGATGTGTCAAAGGGCAGGCCATTCACAGATAAAATTGTGACTTTCTGCTTTATTCAGGATAAACCGACTACTAAACACTGAAGGCCCTATGCTATGCTGAGGCACAGGCTGGCGTTTCCAGTTGAAATCACAGCCACATATACCTTCAGGAAGGCTTAACCAGTATTTAAATCAATCCTATATAACATAACTTAGGTTTGGAAAAGCTGGCCTTGCACCAACTGGAAAAAGAAGAAGATAGGCAACTGGAAATACACCACTTGGTAAATTTTCCCTAATGCCATTTGATTTTTGTGATTCTGCTGGATTTGAAAGCTTAAATGAAATGGACTTAATTGAAAACAAGTAGTTTGGCATAACGTATATGTATACATAAAAAAACCTACAACTTTGGACAACAATTCCCAATTTCAACTGGACCAAATGGATGCAGCCATGCAAAGGTTGCACACAACAGTCTCATTAGATAAGTATGTCACTTTCTCCATCTGCAAAAGGCTGGCAACAATGTAGTGAGGATTAGCTCTAGGACAATGAGCCAAAAAGAACTTCCAGAAGCACTTTTAAGAGCATGTCTCAAACGCCAACTAATTATTTCTCACTGCAGCCCTTCAGGGTAGGGAGTATAGTGTTATGAGCCCCACTTCGCAGTCAGAAAACCAGGAGCGGAGGAGTTCAGGTTTTGCCAGAGGCCAAGAAGGCAGTCAGTGTCAGCAGTGGGATCGGGATTCGAGTTGCAGCCTACAAACTCTGTGCTTAGCTAAACTCCTGTCTGCACACATTACTGACTCAATCCACCAGCCCACTTCTTCAGCAGAGACCCGAAAAAATTCTTTTGCATGGCTTTAAAAAATTTAAGTTGCTGTATCAACACAAAGACTTATTTGGTGCAATTTTTAATTAGTGAACTAATGACATTTATACTTTCAAGTGGTAATATTAATAGTTTGTTCATGTAAAGTGCCTTTCATGTGAGTGTCTGAAAGCATACAGACTCCACAGTTCTACTGGAGTTTAAAATTTATTTTTTTGGTTAGCAAAGGCCTTCCTTGGTGCTTTCATGTATTTTCTTTCAGTATCAATCTCAGAAGCTCTAAACATGCACTTAAATTGCTGCTCTTATTGGCAGTTCCTTAAAAAAACAAAACTGCTCAGACACGCTGACTGCAAATCACACACGTTCAAATATTTGGTCCCAAGTTAGGCCTACAAAAAGATCAACAGCCTTTTTTTCTCTCTCCAAAGTCAGAGAGATCAATATCAAAAGCTAACATGCAGACACAGCTAGAAGGGCATTTGCTGACAAAGGCACCTGTCCCTGATGGACTTATTTCTAGTTCTTACAGACACCAGCAGGCTTGGTAAGTCAGTGCGCCTTTGCTAATGGGGCCCAACTACCACGTAAGTGAAATGTTCATCCTAGTTAAGACCAGGACCCTATTTCCTCAGAGCTACTGAAGTTCATTCTTTTACTGTAGACAGTTTACTTCACGTTTTTAGGAGGACGACACGCTGAAAGGCAGATACTGAAGTGTTTTTACTAGACAGCTGGACATCAGTGACAAACTAAACAGGCAGCTTCATGACCCTTGCTGTGTTAACTTGGAGGCCATGCTCCCTTCAGACACAGCTTTCCACCTCATACGGGTTTCAAAACCTTCTTTTGCAGATGGGAAGCCATGTCTGGTTTCACCACAACTGTTTTGATGAAACACCAAAGTATATCCAGACATATTTTTTAGGCCACCTGGCACAGGCACAAGGATAACCACTGGGTTAGCAGCCAGGATGTCCAGGAAGAGGAATTATTCTCCCCTCATATTCACCACACTCTGGCTGCCCTGCAAATCCATTGGGCACAGTCAGTTGAAAGCAATGGCAGCTTGTGTGCCCGTGAGCCTTTGCATTTACGCAGTGGCACCAAACGACAACTGCAAGTGGAGGCGGTGTTCAGCACGTCATACAAATAATGACTGATCAGTCAAGATCCTAATCCTCAACCCAGCCTAAGTTTATCTCCCTTGATTTGCACTGTGGAGTGTGAACACAGTGCCACTACACTGAACATGGAACACCTTTTTTCCATTATTGCAACCCAATATGCTGTTTGCAACCAAATTTAATGATGACACTATTAAACCTGTCCCAAGTCCACTCACACAAATGTGTGATAATTACAGGGGGAAACAAGAACTTTCAATCTCTAAGAAATGACTTAGTGAAAATCATACTTGTATCAATGTAAACATCATTGTGTTAGGCCTCTGTTTTTCTGAACGTGATCTGCTTGGTCTGCTGATTGTCAGCATTTGCAGATCCAATAGTTTCAGCGGTTAAACAGTCAGAATGCCCTAAATGGCTACAACGATTACCACCATTTAGTTATTTAATTTATTTATTTATCTTGTCGTATGCACAACATGCATCTACATATGCATGCACACGCTCAAATGCTGGGAAATGCCTTTCCATTTACAAAAGTACTTACGTATTCAGTCTCTTGTTTGGATTCAGAGGAGAAATTCAGTGTATCCGTACTCTGCGAATCATATTCCACTTTATAGCGCTGCGTATTTTTGGCTTGCACTTTCCTGATGATATCTATTTTGATGTGCGGTGGATGCGATTTGGAATCTGGCACCCTCTGAGAGTTTGGGATGGCCTGATTTTCTATGCTGCTCGTACTCCGGTCTTCTTCTTCTGAATCACTGGAATTTCCTTAGACAAGAAAAAATGCAGTGAAGAAACAATGTTAATCAACTGCCAGTTGTGTCTGGAAGGGCAGCAAGCCACTAGATTAGCCTACGTGCTTAATTTTCCTTTACAAAATAGCGATATATAAAAAGATGAACAACTTAGCATTCCGCATGCATCAGCACCTTTGTTGCCAAGCAATGACTTTTGTAACTGAAGCATCCCCTTACTCCCGGCACCCTCGCAAGGTACCCCCCTGCACCACCCGTGCTGGCCGCCCAACACCTGAAAACTAGCTACCTCCACTTCGCTGCAAGCCACCACCGCCCGTTTCTCGCCCCTCGGTGTCCGCTGCAGTTTCGCCCGCCGGCAGGAGGGGGCAGGCCTGCGCCGCCGGCGGAGTGGCCGCCGCTGGAGCCCGCAGCAGACCCACCGGCGCCGGGGGCACGGAGCCTTCCCCTCCGCGACTGCTGACCTACGGCTGATTTAATCAACTTCAGTCAAACGCGGGGCTGGCTTGGGTAACTTATGGGCTGTAGTGTGACTCTTTGTCTTCCCCAGGATGGCAATTTTTTTTTCTTTTTTTTTTTTTAAAAAAAGAGGCGTTAATACAATAAATTCTACCATGCTAAGTTTCATGGTTCTAGTTAGCTATTTTTAACACTTTCTTTCTTAATTTTATTCAACATACAGAACAGGAAAGAAAAAAAATAGCACGTTTTCATTCTTCTGCTGTTAAAATCAGAAACATTTCTAGGTGTACAAAATACATTTTAAAGGTAATGGACAAAAAAATGCCATTCATTCTGTAATGGTGTCAAAGGACAAACACCTGCTTTCATCACGAGCTTCAAAAATATTTTCTCTTTAAACTACCATCCACACAAATACAGGAGAAGCACATTTTTCCAAAATACTGCATAAGCCCAGTGTTCCTGTACCTTGTGAGGTATTTGTCTACACTGCGTTTCTCCCTCTTAGGAGACTCCTGCAGTGTAACTGTAACTGGCTGCATTTCCTCCAGGGAATTCTTCAAGTTTGGATATTCCTATCAGCTAAGTAGCTAAGTCCCACTAGTTGCTGCCTTGGCTGCTGGCCTTTTTTTTTTTTTTTTTTTTAAAGAAATCATATTGGGAGTGCACAATCATAACTGATGTGCAAGGAACATCCTGGAAATCTGTACTAAAATTATACTTGATGGCTTACTGAAAAACCACAAAAGCCAAGAAATTCAGTGCTAAACTGGGAAGTCCATGTTCACATAGTCCATTGACTCCAAATACTTCAACACAGGCATTACAGTGCCACTGCCAATACACAGGAACAGAGGAGACACACGAGGAGGGGGAGCGATCCGAGTTAACATCTTGGTACCAGTGGTTTTAGTGTAGCCACTGCTTGGCAATGGACATAATCGACCAGGAAAATCCAACTCTCAGTGCAAATGGATTAAGGAAGTTTAAGTCTTAAGTCTAAATTTCCTGGCTTTTGTGGGTTTAATTCAGACTCTCAGCGGTATTTGAACATATTTTTGGTGGTTTAATGTCCTGTTTTTAAACAGTGGCGTTTTTTTTTTCCCCACATTCTCAATGAAGTTTGCAAGAAATGAGACAATAAAATGTTATAAACCTCAATCTCCTATATATAAATACTATGCCTGCTAGGTTTTCTGCAATCAGTCCAGTTCAGTAGTTTGCCTCCTCTACCAAAAATAAGTAGAAAATATTCTTAATGTGCATTAAATAATTACCAGGCTGGTCATTTCAGTTTAGACCATCATGTTTCAATAGCACTTCTTACACTTCAATTTGGAATGCTTGTAATGCCACATTTTACACTGTAAAGCATATTTGATTAACTTAGTTTCACAAAACTTGGTGCCATGCTAGCTTTACACCCTCGTAACAGAAACAAAACTGCTATGAGTTACTTGCTCTCTTCTAAAAACCAGATTACAAGGCTTGCACATGCACACTACTACTTAAGACTTTCGTGCCCAAAAAGCTGAACTGGAAAGTTAAGTCAGTAGCCTACTACAGCTGCTGTTAAGAAGCTACTGTAATATACACCACCCTATACCGATTTCTAGCAATTTCTGTAAACTAGGAATGACCAAAAGTGTAGCACATGATGCAGGACCTAGCTGTATGCAAGGGAGACAATGTGGTACTGCTCAGGGAGGCTGTGTACCAGGGAGTGGTGGATTTAGAGCTGAAAGTGGAGTGGTCCCCATGAGGAGGCGGGCACTACATGTCACACATGTTCAGCACACTTCTTCCTTCTTGCACCCCAGGTTTGCAGCCTTCACTCCTTGAATGTGAACTGTGAGGGTCCTACTTTGCACTTTTTAAGGAATCAAAGCTCCTACTGATTTCAAAATCGGAGTTCTCCCTCAGCCAAGAATGCAAAAACAGGAACTTGGCATTTTGACTATTCAGGCTGAAAATGGAAAGATTTTCAGCAAAGTGCAACTCTGTCTTCCCCTTTCTCCTTCTCTAACAGTCACTGTTAAAAGCACTTCCCCTCCATTAAATAGCACCAACTCTCAAGTACAGAGGAGATGCCCCTCGTTTCCAATTCATGTGACGGATGAATATGCAGAGCCAAGTTCATGTGATGAAGGAAGCTGCTCCATGTTCCAGTGAGATTTAAAACTTAGTGAGTACCTCTGAACCCTCATTCAAATTGTCACAGCTTGGGAGCAGCACATAAGTAATTATAAGCACCTCCTACTCTCATAGCAGCCAGTTAACTGGAGCACTGGTGCCACTTCCTCAGCTAAGGAGAGGCCAGCCAAGGAGTCCCTGCAACCTAGCAGAAAAACTGGCTTTTTAAAAATGCAAACAGTGGAAAGCCTTTTGACACACTTTTCTATTAAATAAATGTTAACATACTTGCTGTTGGTTAACAAACAGTTTAATGAAATGTTTGCACAGAGGGACTGTGCTTTCTTGATCTGAATCCCAAGTTTCCCTGTCTTATGCTTCCAAATGTGCATGCTAACAGAACTTCTTCCAACCATCCCTTCCTCTTCAAACAAAACAAAACCTGCTCTGTGAACATCTCATTTACAAGACATGTAAGAGGTACGGGAAAGCTTCGTTTGACCAAAGATTTATTTGCAGTGCAGGCAAAAAACCAACGTCCTCTTACATACTGCTGTGCAAACGCTTTGTTCTGAATAACCACCTTCGCGGGCCAGAGAAATATTTAACTTTTTTTTTTCTTTCTCCTCTCTGCGCTTAGCATTCCCTGACTTAGCCACGCTACAGTGCAAGAGTTAGCCCATGTTCTCCGGTGTTCTTGTACCCTTTTTCCAGGAACGCTGGGGACAAATTGCGAAGATTCCACCCTCTCTCCATCCAGGCTCTGCAGCCTGGCAGCCCCTCGCACCCGCAGAAGCAAAATGCAATCCCTCCCCACCCTCCCCATTTTTTTTTTTAAAAAAGAGCAGTTCTGCCTCTTTTGCGAGGAGCTACTTGTTAGCATCGGCGTTGAATAAAACAGATATATGCATAAATAAGGTATAAGAAGTAAATCATCCTCTCCTTCGGCAAAAGCACCCCTCCTTCAAAACGATCCCAGCCTCGGCTACGTGGCTGCCCGAGGAGCCCCCCGCGGACCGGCAGCCGGCAGGCAGCGCCAGGCATCGAGCGAGGGGCCTTTCCGGAGGAACAGGTCTGCAGCAAGCCTACCCGCGCCTCCTCCCCTGCTGCTACGTGCAACTTACATTTTAACTTCAAAAAAAAAAAAAAAAAAAAGAAAAAAGCAAGGAAACAGCGAACAAGAAGAGGCGCGCATGCATGCGATCTCTTTACGCTTCTTCGCCCCCCACCCCGAGGCGCAGCCCCCTTACCTGCAGCGTGCGGTCCCGGCAGGAGGAAGGCCCGCAGCTTGCCGCCCGCTGTGGCGTTGGTGCAGAGCCCGCGGCCCTCCAGCAGCGCCTGAAGCGGCCGCGCCTCCTCCCGCCGCGGCTGGCAGCTGAGGCCGGCGCCGCAGCGCTCGGTGTAGATGCCGCAGGGCTGCCCCGACCGCAGGGCGCAGGTGAGGCAGCAGCCGCAGCCCGGCTCCCGCACCCGCTCGGCGCAGTCAGCCTGCAGGGGCTTGCACTGCTGCAGCGCCCGCGCATCGCAGGGCTCGCAGCGGACCACTGGCCCCGCCAGCGCCGCCGCCGCCCGCCGGACCAGCAGCGCCAGCGCCGCCGCCGCCACTGCCCACAGCACGCCGGGCCGCGGCACCATGGCAACCGGCGGAGAGGGGCCGCCGGGAGGCGCCCCCGCGCACCCCCGGCCGGGGAGCGGGACGGGCAGAGCCCCGCGCGAGTAGGCACACGCCGCCGCTCGCCCGCAGGAAAGCGGCCGCTGCGGGCGGAGGGGAGCGCAGCGCACCGGCACGCACAGCTGCGGCGAGAGGAGCCACCAGCCGCTCGTACCCCTACCAGCGCGGGGAGGCAAGAGAGCTGCGCTGCCGCACACGCACGCCGGCCTCTCTCTTCAGCCCCTTGCCCTTAATCACATAAAGGTAATAAGAGCTCGCTAGCAACAAAGGCAACTTTTTCCTTCTTTCCCCCCCCTCCTCCCTTCAGAGCGCCTGAATCACTTGGCTCGACACTTTTTTTTTTTGCCACACACAACACTCAGGAAAAAAAAAATAAAACGCTTTGTAAAAGTAAAAAAAAAAAATATTAAAAATATTAAAAAAGCCAAGCCCAGACGGTCTGAAGAAAACTTGGTCCAAAAACGCTTCAGAAAAGAAAGAAGGAGAAAGAGCGGAGGGAAATAGAGAGGGAAAAAAAATAAATTAAGAAAGCAAGGTTCCCTTCTTTTTATTCTCTTTGCCGCCTGCCACCGACCTCCGCTCCCCGCCACTCTGCGCCCATCTGTCCCTTCGTGCCGCCCGGCCCGCCCTATATAGCGCCGCGGCCGCCAGCCCGCCCCGCGCCATGAATAACGAGCGGCGCGGCGCAGCGGGGAGCGCCGGCGCTCGCCAAATCCAGGTTTCGGTCACGGAGGGCTGGGAGGGCGGGGCGGGGCGGTGCGGAGGGGGGGGCGTGGGGGGGCGTGGGGCGCGGCGGTGCTAGGGGTTTATGGGCACTTGTTAGAAATCAGCTGTAAGGGGTACGGCTGTGGGTAGAGGGGCACGTCGTGTGCCTTTTGTTTCAAGAAAAAGTGCTCTGTGTGTGTGTGTGTTCCCGTGTACGTCTGTGTTTCCTTGGCACCGGGAGAGGAGACACGAGCAAAGCTCGCGGAGAGTGCCCTTTTTTGGACTCCTGTCTACAATCCTGTGTGCTTTGGCGCTGACTGAGAGCCCCGGCCATCGAGGAGGCGTGCCTTTGCTCACACGCACACACACGCACGCATGCACGCAGGTTCAGGGCATACCTTGGGACCAGCTTACAGCTGCATTTCCTAGGAAGATGGGGGGAAATGTGTATGCGCGCACACACATGCACACGCGCGCACACACACATTTTTGCACAGATGTTGCTCTCCGGCACAGGACTCGGTCCATGTCGTGCCCCAGCCTCGTGGATGTGCCTCCCCTATATTTTTAAAGTGTTTTATGAACTCCTAAAACTTTCCCCTCCATCCTTAAGAAAACAGTTTCCCTAGCAACATCCTTGCAAATCTAGGAAAAAAACCCTCAACCCCAAAAAACCCCAACAGTCAATTTTGCACAATGCATGTGTTTGCGTTTTCTTTGTAGCCACTGCAAATTCCGCCCTCGTTCTGCTTGGCTTATTTCACTCCCCCTGTTAACTTGGCTTAACTTTGGTGGAGAAAATCTGAATTGGCAATGCGAAAACTTGAGACCATCCTTTCTGAAGCTCTCCTGCGAGCTGATAAGGAAAGGCATGGTGAGGTGTATACATAGACATATATATGGTGTTTCAGCCTTAGGAGCCTGCTCCTCATGCAGAATAAAACCAATAATGCTTGCAGATACTGGCTTATACAAATATATTCTGCCGTGGGAATGATAAGAGCCAGACTACTGCTGTTTTCAACCCCTTCATCATTAAAACTATCTCACCTTCCAGTAGTTCATCAGCTGTTCATGTGTCTAAATTCAAGTGGAAGAGTGGAGTATATACGTTATTGCTCAAGGTACTGGCCATGATACTGCGAATCTCTAAAACTGCACTTTTTACAAATCAGATCTTTTTAGATAATTAGAATCAACTATTCAGTTTGTTTTCTTTGTTCTTTATTCAGTAATGATACCTTTCAGATACCATCTTGAAAGGGGCACTGTACATAGCAGGATTAAAAAAATATGATTTTATGTGTGAAGAACATGGTGTAAGAGTAGATAGAGACCTTTCCCTGGGAAATTAAATTAAAGATGTGTTGGAAGAGAGATCAACCTTGCTTAATGCCCCGATGGGTGACTGCACCAAGGCTTTTCAGCCTTCTTTTGTCCTCTTGCTCATTTTGTTAATTGACCAAAAGAGGTCGCAGGTTGTCCAGGATTGAATTAGAGACTCAATACCGGTGCGAGCCCATCTACAAAGGGGGAATTGATCAAGCACAATATACTGCATGTTTGGTTTCAGGGCTGGGTTGGGGGGGTTTTTTTGAGACTATTGCAGGAGTGCTTACTGTTACCTTTTTATTTTACTTTGGTTTTAATAACTGTTCATAGGTGATGAAGTCTGAAAATCTTTGGGATTGTCTGGCAGTGTGTATCAGGAGAACTCGGGTCTAGCAGAAAGAAGAGGCCTTCTTCCTTTCTGCTCTAGCAGTAACACAGTAGGGTAGCACTGTACACTGTATGTATACAGGCACCTTTTCAGTTGGGGCGAGCTTTTATAGCATGCTGCTTTCAAAACTGAAACAATAATGCAGAGGAAATGCTGAGAGAAGATAAATAAAATGAGGCAAAGGGAATTAGGGGACGGAAGGAATGAAAGAGAGCAACCCTTTTCCTTCACCGCAGTCGTACACTTCTTACACACTAATACCAGTGTAACTTGTATTTCAAACTGTGGCATGAATGTTTTTATCAAGCTGAAATTTGATTCACACAATCAAAAGACTTGTTTTTTCTTTCTTTTGTAACATTCCACAAACTGTGTGATGCACCGTTTTGAAGTCCTGTTAATACAAGCAGATATTTGCAATGTCACCAAATAAAAGTGGTCCCCCCCCTTTTTTTTTAAACACACAGCTGGTGAACTTAGTATATATTTTTAAATAGCATAAACCAAGGTTAATGCAACATCAAGGTACTTTGAACAAAAAGCATTCCAAATAGAAAATTAACACAGCCAAGGATGTGGCTGAATCACCTTTGCAGTGAGTGAGTAGAAAGCCAGTGATGTGTCAAAGATCAGGTCAACCTAACAGCTTTTGATAAACAATTAGCTGTTTGCACTGTCTTAACCAATGAGCACTGCATTACAACGCATTTATATGAATGACAGAATTTGGTTCAAAGCCCTACTTGGCAATCAGAAGACGGATATTAATGTATCTGGAAAGCCAGATAAGAAATTCATAAAGAAAAAAACGAAAACCCCCAACACACACCTATAGCTAACAGCTGAATTACACTTACAGATCAAACCTTAGTAATATTGATGGACCTCTTCTATGTGGACAAGGCCAAGGGCTAAATATGCAAAGTAGCAATGTTTATAAAACTGTACCAAATCTGACCTTCCACATTTACATTTACTGTTTATTCTAGAGGATTTGCAAATCTTTTCCTGTTTATTCAGTTTTACTGGGAGAAGAGGGAGAGACAAAAGTCATGTGGGGTTATACTGAACCTCTACAGACAGTTCTAGACGATGGAGAGCAGAAGAGGAACAACTGAAAGGCGCTGTGCTTCAGAGAATCTCACGTCATTATCCCATTGCTCTAGAGAATGAAAGTGTAATTTATGGAAGCACAAAAGGATGCACTTTATTTCCCCTTCCACTTTATCCTCCTGCCTCCTTCATATTCAGCTCTCTCTTTTCTCTGGTGCATTAGCTGAACTCATACCTTTTGTGTACTTGTTTATTGGTGGCTGTGTTTGCTACAGGGACAAGACATGGGAACTAGAGTTGTGGTTGAAGTAGCTCTACTTTCCACTGCATGGTCACATTACATTTTGAAGCAATCCAGACTTTTTAGTGTAGTGCCGTTGTACTGCATATGGTTACGCTACCCAAAATTTAACTGTCAAGAATGTGGTCTTCCCTATATAATGCCATTTTAGAACTTGTGTAATTTTGCAACCCTTTTCCTTTTTCAGACCAAAAAACAACCTTCACAGAAATCTAGAGATACATAGCTCATCTTAGGTTGAGGGCTAAATCCACATTTGCAAAGCATCCTTTAATTTGGGTCTCTCTGCTCTTCTTTTTGCAGACTTTGGAGTTTTATGTACAATAAACTTCTGAAGTCAGCAGAAAGTAGGATTTCCTCAATATGTTCTTGTTTGTCAGAGGAAGAATACTCAGATTTACAATGAAGTCAGCTGATATGTACTTTAAACTTAAATGATACTTTCTAGACCACTGTTTTCACAAAGGCAAGGATTAAGATCTCAGCATTATTTGTCACCTGTCTGTAAAAATATAGTTTAATGAAAATTTCCTGCAGACCTGCTCCTGGTTTGGGGCTAGACATGAACATCTCAGGCGTTTTCCGGCTCCCCCTCTTAAGCCAAGCCTGCAGGCTTAAGAAGTAGAAAACTGTAGTGGATTCCTCACAAATGCCACCCTGTGCTGCTTGTCTGAAGATGGCAATTTGAATTCAGTGTGACAGAACAAACAAGAACTGAATTTGGAAGCAGATAAAATTAGGAAACCAAAGGAGAAATAACAAATCCTTTGTTGGGAAGTCAACTGAATTGAGACATTTTACACATTAGCAAAGACTTTTCAGGATTTGTCCCTTTCTTTGCTACCAGAGGCATACATAATGAAAGGACGTATATTGATGGTATTACAGAAACAGTTACCAAACACTTCCCTTTACTAATTGAGAAGTCTTGTTAACCATAATAGAAGAAGGGAAGATAGCTGATAGATTTCCTATTACAAAGCTCTTATCCAGAGAGGTCTTCATCTCTTTTATGTACTCGTTAGACATTACATAGTGTGTCATGGCAATAAAAATCTTACAGAATTTAAAGAGAACAGGAGGATTAGAGGGAGGAGGAAATGAAGGAAAAAATCTAGCTCTCCGGACTTCTTCATAAGAAGGGAAGAGATTGCTGCTGGACCAGATGTTCTCCACATCCACACTGCAGCCAGCAATCTGGGTATTGTGCAAGTTCCAAAATGCAGGTGTCATAAGAGGTAAAAGGAGAAATGCTGCTGCTTCAAAAGTGTACAGTCTGCTGGAGCTAGATTTACTGACACACTTGAACTTTTGTCCACAAGTAAAAAAAAAAAACATAATAAAAAAATCGTATCCTACCTTAAAATCTCAGTGAGGTGTTGAAGTGGAAAGATAATTGATTTTGGATTACTGGAAGCAGACTGCAGCTGAGACTGGAGTACATGGAGAACTGACCTTCTTTATGTGTATTTGATTTTGAATGAATACATTAAGTTTTAGGTCATTCTATAAATTTGAGCGTCATGAACATACCTCATGTTAAGGTGGATTTACATGCAATCAGGGTCGGAAGACAAAAAGTATAAGAAAATATGTGAGAAATTAATTTAGCATGAGCTTATTCTTTCCTCTATTCACCAATCCTATCCCTTCATGACACTATGTTACACTACAATAATATCTCACTATATTTATAAAGTACCATCTATATTACATATTTTATAGAAAAAAGGCAGTAATTTTAATGCCTGCAAATCTAGATGCCTTGTTACTATGTGACCTTCAGAATAAGTCACAAAGAAAAGACACTCTTAAAAACTTTGCAGGATATAAGTTGAGCAAGAAAAATACCAAGTTGTAAAATCATCTGTCACAGAGTGGTGTTAGAGCTAAAAGCATATGCTGTGAGTTCTGTTGAGAACTTTCCCCTTACCAAAAGCATGAAGTTTTCTGGGGCAATCTATGTGCAAAAGAAGATAGATAGTTTTAAGTCCACTGTTTTAATTACCCAAGTTAAAATCACACAGTCTCAACCATTTCCAGCTGAGAATGGCATCTCTAGCATCCTAGATATTGCCCTAGCCATTGAACTATTGATTGTAAATTGGCAATATTTGTCATACCTTTTCTCTTTGCAACTCTACTTTTTTGTTTTGCTTTATCTTGGATATCAGACTATGCATCTTAGTCCAACGTTGGGCAGCATGGGATACCCAAAGCCTCTTTGGCCTCACAGGAGTTAAGGTCCTGTCGTGGTTTAATCCCAGTCAGAAGCCAAGGACCACACAGCCGTTCCCTCGCTCCCCGTCCCCCTCCCCCTGCTCCCGGTGGGATGGGGAGGAGAATCGGGAAAGAAGGCAGAACTCGTGGGTTGAGATAAGAACAGTTTAATAACTAAAGTAAAATATAAAATTAACAATAATAATAATGAAATATAATAATACTTCTACTAATAATAGTAATGAAAAGGAATATAACAAAAAAACAGGGCGGGGGGGGAACCCAGTGATGCACAATGCAGTTGCTCACCACCCGCTGACCAATGCCAGAGCCGCGATCCGCCCCTCCCGGCCAACTCACCCCTGTTTATATACTGGGCATGACATTCCGTGGTATGGAATACCCCTTTGGCTAGTTCAGGTCAGCTGCCCTGGCTATGCTCCCTCCCAGCTTCTTGCACACCTGCTTGCTGGCAGAGCATGGGAAACTGAAAAGTCCTTGGCTTAAGATAAGCGCTACTTAGCAACAACTAAAACCTCAGTGTGTTATCAACATCATTCTCACACTAAATCCAAAACACAGCACTGTACCAGCTACTAAGAAGAGAGTTAACTCTATCCCAGCCGAAACCAGGACAGGTCCTTTCTTCTGTTGATCACACTGGGCACGTCTCAGGTCTATATGAACGTCTACTGTTATGTATCTCAACCCTCTGGGTGCTAATGCCTAAGTAACTGATAGGCTACGATCTTATAATAACTGATTATTATACACATAATTTTTACCAGTAACTCAGGCATGCAAATAATATCAGGAAAAACACTGATATTAATTACCATCAGTTCCCACTCCAGTTTACTCACCTATTGCATTTCTTTGACTAGGATTTTAATCTCTTGGAAGACAGCAGTGTTCTTACTTTCCATTTTATAAGCAACTCATACTTTTGAGTACCTCTGCTAACTAATTAAATAATTTTGATGTCCAGCATGAGAATGCTGACAGAGACCAAGTAATAAGTAATTTCTGGTCAGCAGACCCCTTTTAAAATGTCTCAAATATCAATTCCAAATCAACGGTCTTTGTTTTTTTTTTCAATGTAGGCCCATGTTTTTAAGACTTCAGAAATAATATTGTTCTCTTGGACGTGCAGGGCATACTTTCAATAAAAGATACTAGTTTGTAGACTGTGAAGCTTTAAGCACTTCATAGTGCTTATTACACAATATATGCCTAACAGGCCTGTTGTTAGGTTTTCAGTCTGAAACCTATTTTCTTTACAATGGCATGCAACAATAGTAGTGCAGGACCATGCACGGAATTATAAAGGAGCAAAATCAGGATACAAAAATTGTACCTTCCTGTAGGAAAAATAAGTTTGCTATACTTATTAGCATTAGTGTAGACACTTTAAAATGTAAGAGAAAGTCTTATGGATAAGAGGTGCTTAATTGCTTGTTTCACAAGCAAGTTTTGTTTGAAAGATGCTTTTTTGATTGCAAATATGTCGTCAGTGGGCATTTCAGCCTTTTCCCAAAGCAAAACAGGAATAACAAAATCAAAGCATGGCGGCTGAGTTTAATATTTGGTGGAAAATTTGAATGGCTCCACAACAGTGAAGTATCTCTTGATGACAGGAGACTGGCACAGTGCAGTAGTATCACCGTGAGCGATCCAATCCTAAATCCATCAAATATAATAGGAATCTCTGTCCTTTTAGGAGCCATTAGTTAGGGTCTTTAGCTGGAGTATAGCTTCGTGCATGAATTTGGCCACTGGATGTGGAAACTGCAGAAAGGGATCCTCAGATCTGCTGTAGACTGAAAGGAAGAATTTCCCAGGAACACAACAGAAAAACACTTTTTTTTTTTTTTTTTTTTTTTTTTTAATATAGTCACATTCTCAAGTCTGGGAAGCTGTACCTAGAAAGAGAACAGAAATACATATGACGTATTTCATGATGCATGCTTAGTATCCCATGCTGTCTGATGCTTCTTGTTGTTGTTCTGTTTTTCAAAATTCCATCTCCCTGAGGGTTAGTCAGAAAATTATAATGATTTTTTAAAAACAATTGTAAATAGGCTGGTTCCAAATTTTAGCATAGTTATCCTTGCACAAAGCCTATCTCTGCAAGTCACAAGAGTGTTGTATGTCTTGGTTTTGGCTCTGAGCCACAAACTCTGTCCGTTCTTAGGAGAATCAGGAAAGTCAAATCAAAGCATACAAACAAACATTCTGCTTCTTCTGTGTACAGTAGTTTCTCAGAAGGATAAATGTCGCAAATGATGCTGGAAAGATATGTACATGTTATATATGTACGTTAGATATGTACTTGTTATATATGCGGGTGTGACCAGAAAACAAGGGGGCTAAATCAAATCCTGTTCCTGCTGTTGAAGTAATTGGCAATATTCCTGATGACCTGGGGGCGTTTGGGTCTGAACTAACAAGTGGCCTTTCGATCCATGTACATAAAGAGACATTAGGTCTAGCAGACTCATCCAAAATACAGCCCGAAAGTACACCCAGTGCAGAAATAGGAGCTTCTGTACTCACTGCTTCAACTTACTGATCTGATGGCACTGCAACAAACTACATGTTCATGTAGATTTTTATAGGCACCTGGAGTTACAGCACAATCCCTTGGAAATTTTCTGCTGTTTATTAGAGGAAAAGGACTGTGGTCTGTTTATAATTAAACATTATATGTAAAGTAACTTGAAAATGTAGGCACTTGAGGCTCACCAGCTGACATTTAGGATGAGAGGAAACGGCCTCAAGTTGTGCCAGGGGAGGTTTAGATCGGATATTAGGAAAAATTTATTCACTGAAAGGCTTATCAAGCATTGGAACAGGCTGGCCAGGGAAGTGGTTGAGTCACCATCCCTGGAGGTATTTAAAAGACGTGTGGACATGGCGCTTAGGGACATGGTTTAGTGGTGGACTTGGCAGCGTTAGCTTTACGGTTGGACTCAATGATCTTAAAGGTCTTTTCCAACCTAAATGATTCTCTGATTCTATGATCTCTGAAGAGAAGTCATTGTGGAGCATGTCTCTACAAATGAAACACTACTAGCTGTCAGTGTCCTGGTTTCGACTATTAAACTAATATAATGAATGCTTACACCAAATTTGTTTTAACACACTTTGGTCAGATCTGTCATTATCTCAACCCTTTGGGCCCCACGTTGGGTGCCAAAAAGGACTGTCATGGTTTAACCCCAGCCAGCAGCTAAGCACCACGCAGCTGCTTCCTCACTCTGCCCCCCGCTCCCAGTGGGGTGGGGAGGAGAACTGGGAAAAAAGGTAAAACTCGTGAGTTGAGATAAGAACGGTTTAATAACTAAAGTAAAATATAATACTAACAATAATAATAATGACATATAATAATAATAGTAATAATAATAGTTGTAATGAAAAGGAATATAACAAAGGAGAGGGGAAAAAAAAAGAAAAAAAACAGTGATGCACAATGTAATTGCTCACCACCCACTGACCGATGCCCAAGCAGCGATTTGCCCCTCCCAGCCAACTCCCCACCGTTTATATACTGGGCATGACGTTCTATGGTATGGAATATCCCTTTGGCTAGTTCAGGTCAGCTGTCCTGGCTATGCTCCCTCTCAGCTTCTTGCACACCTGCTTGCTGGCAGAGCATGGGAAACTGAAAAATCCTTAACTTAAAGATAAGCGCTACTTAGCAACAACTAAAATATCAGCGTGTTATCATCAACATTATTCTCACACTAAATCCAAAACACAGCACTGTACCAGCTACTAAGAAGGAAATTAACTCTATCCCAGCCAAAGCCAGGACAGTCAGTTAAACAAAATAATCTCTCATGGGGAGTTAGTTTTAGGAAGGCACACTATTGCAGTCACATAATTTGTGGAATCCATTTCACCTTGTCCTCTCACTGGTTTAATTGTCCTTTCATAACATTGCTAAGAATTAAGAACAACTCCACTGAAACTAAGGGAGCTAGAATGGTGAAACGTTGGCAGGAGGGGAAAGAGAATGAAGCCCTGCATATCAGAGCTCACTTGGCAGTAAATTAGGCAAAATAATACATCTCTCACCTCACTAGCTAGAAAATGTAAAGGACACTAGGCATTATTATTATATGTTTGTATTCAAAGTACAACCTGTTCAAGAAGGTCTTATGTATGGGATGGTGGTTTTGAATCCAGAATTCAACTCTGAAGGAAGCTGTCCTAGAAGTCTCCCTTAGAAAACTACTAAATGATGGATGAAAATTGACAGAATCTGATGTAACTTCTCACATTCCCAGCAGTTCCTCCCCCCGCAAACAAGAAAAATTTCCCAGACTTGCAGAAAGATCAGTCTACCCCTGTCCTTATTGGCTTCTGTATCTTAGTCTCTTCTTTAGACTATTTCTGCACTAAAAATCTTTGTTGAGTTAAGCCAGATTGTTCAGAAGTATGATGATAGCAAATTTTACTGAGATATATATAGTTTTAAATACTCACATATAGCTTTATTATCACAGGAGGACATGGAAGGTGTTGTACTGACAAATAGTCCTATTTCTGCAGCTGTGTCCCTCCTATGTGCATTTTGTATGACATACAACTGTTTCAGCCTACTAGAAAAGTGATTTCAAGCAGATGCTTCCTGAGCCCATCCACAATCAAACTTCCTAGCAAGAGATTTTATTTTTCCAGACAGGAGCCAAAGATAAGGGCTGTCTCTTTTCATGTTTCCATTAAAAAGTTTACTCTTCATTTTAATCAGCCTAATTAATTGCCTTAAATTGCTTTTAGTGCATAAATGCCTCTCTAAGGAAAACACAAGTATGGCAATTATAGTCACTTTCTTCCATGGACTACATATACAACTGCATATTTTATCCCTATTCATTTGAATAAAAAATAAATGCCCAATGTGGTTTTGAAAGAAATAAGCCATAGCAGCATTTTATAATTAATACAAATGATAACTGGTCTACTGACAGACGAGGCTGCATCAGAACTTCTCAAATCCCAAATTATGAGAACAATAAGTTCAAGAAAAAGCCTATTGCAGCCTTGCTGTTGATAACACATACCAACATACCGTAAGACTTTCACCAATACTGCCAGTTTCATTCAATATATACTCTCCTGTAAAATCTTCATTGCTCCTTTATGTTCTTAGCAGTGCAAAAAATCAGCTTATCTGAATGCAGTGCATGACTTTAAACTATTTTTCTTCTTTACTAGTGAAGTTTTTGTTATTTAGTATTTTAAGTTAAATCCATTTAAAGACTGAATTGCCTTATAACAGTCTACACTGAGAATTTGCTCAGATGAGACTGGATTAGTTTAAAGCCACTTTAGAGAGAGACTAGGTCATATTTTCTAAGCTAGGCAACCTCTATATTAACCTAAGGACCTGACCCCCAAAATATTTATTATTATAGGAATAGCATGTTATTATATATAATAAAATAATAATTATCTATAATAAAAAATAGCTATATGGATAAATGTATGCAGATAAGGACATATATAACTATATTAAACTTGCCATCAGAAAATGTGGGTCATACAGTCATTCCCACATCTGTATGTGTGACCGAAAGAAGGAACTCAATGGAATGCTTTTAAAAACTATATTTTTCATTATTCTCAATTAGATATAAACAAAAAGTGAAAATACGCCTAAACAAAACTGAGCAGTTTTGCTTTAATAATCCAACCAGAGGTCCAAAACCATCTTTGACCAAAAAAGATGAATAATAGCCATCAGATTTTTTTCCAGACAACTGAACAGACTAGCAGCTCAAAAATCTGGAAATTATTAAACATATAAATACCCCCCCCCTTTGGGATGTTAAAAATATTAAAAACAATGGAGAATCATTTGAACTAAGTCATCTGCTGTCCTATGTTGTGGGATCTGCAAGATGTGGCAATAACAGACGATATAAAAACACAAAGTTCTTAGAAGAAATCTACATTTGGAATTAATTTGTTAAGCTGTGAATTTTGCACTTTCAAAAGCAACAGCACCATGATTTTCAACTGTGCATTAAAAATATGCTAGTAGTAGTAAGACGAAGGCAATATTTTATGTCTTCTGGAGACATTATTATTTCCATATGGTGCAATACCTTTCACGCTCTTATGATATACTGTAATACTGATTGCTATGGTAACTGTGCCTACTTTAATTTATTGTATTACAGGCATGTAAATAACATACACCTTTAAACAGCGAAGATCAGATCCCATAAATACTGTTCATACACTGCCATAGTTCAGTACAGAATAGAGAGAGGCTTATAGTACTCCAGGCAAATGGGAGCTGGTTTAAACTTTGCGTATCATTTAATTCCATTGTTATAAAAGACCAACAACAAGCTGAAGCATAAGAAAGCAAATAATCCTTGCATTACTTGCAATGGAAAATACTGTTAACACTGAATGAAATGTAGCTGAAGCTGCTGAGTGTAGCAGTTACCCTTCATCGGGGTACACGTTAGGAGTAGTTAAATTTCCTTCTTCAATGAACTATTGAAGCAATACAGAGCCACCGCCCAAAACATGGGCCACATGCGTGGCTGGTCAGATGCTTAGCTGTGTGGGTGGAGGGATTTCTCTGGGAGCTGAACACAAACACAGGGGTTTGGCATTGCTGCAGTAGGCTTGTGCATGCGCTCAGAAGACAAACAAGCAGCCCGAACGCCACAAAAACAACAGCGAAGTACCAGAGACAGCTAGGGGAAACGCTCTAGGTACAGTGAATAAAGACCACTGAGGTCAATGGAAGATGGACTCTTTCAAAATTGTCTTTTCTGCTTCTTTTCAGGAGTGAACGTAAAAATCCAAAATAGTAAAAGATATAGTTCCATGGGCCTCGGAAGTAAGAATTGTCAGCCGGCCAAAAAACCCCTAACCCACAAATCCATCCGGTCTTCTACCAAATAATCAGCTATGCAGGAGTGACTGATTTTAATGTCTTAAACACAGCAAGCTTTTTTTTCTAGAGTTAGGGCATTTTTAAGGGATATCCGTAGGAGTTCAGCTGCCTTTTATCAATTACTGATAATTAGTTATAAATTTTGATAATTTATCCATTAAACCTCTGTTAAACTTTTATGAAATCAGCCCCCACAAAGCATCAGTGCTTAAACATTTATTTGATGGGGGATCAGAGCTGACTAAGTTAGGGCTAAGCTGTGCCTTTCCCTTTTCTATTTCACTAATGAAAGTGGATAATTTTGAGCCCATGGCTGCACATCAAGGTTTCTAAATACAGAATGATATTTAGAAAAGATTTCAGATCAGATCTACACAGCTCTGAAATTCATGCAAGTTAGTGGTTTTAGACTAGGTACTGACAGAAGAATATGTCATAAATTGAGGTAACTGGACAATTTTATGGCCAGGTAACATCAGGATCTTTCACCTTGAGTTGGCCAAGTAAGATCCAATTTTAAACAATCTTTCTGCTGCCTAAACATACCAATTGCTGGCAAAATACTGAATTATTTAGAAATTCTTAAATGTTAATGCCACTCGTTTCATACATTTTGGATCTGATAATGGCTGTTAGACTTTGGATATGACTGCAAGCGGCATTTCTGGAGAGAATGATAATATTGTGTTATGAAAAAAACCTTGGACTTCTAACTATATGTGCAGATGAAATTGGCTAGTAACGCTCATCACCTACATTATGTTTGAAACTACTACCCCACAAATAAAAAACAGTGAAAAGCCAGCATTTACTGTTCAGGCCAGGTTATTTGTGATCAATGTAGTAAAGATGAAACTGTCACAGTTTCTTTGTCCATGGATTCTTTTCAATAGGATATGTAAAATGGCATTTGCAAAATTATCTTATTTGTGCCTTATTGTTGCTGCCACCACAAGCTCCAGAGCCCCTGCCCACAAACATTACAAAAAGACAATTCACTCCACGGGCAGAGTTTATACACCACTTTGTTGTGGTACTTGCACCAAAATTTGGACCATCATATCTTTTATTTACAAACTGTATAATCTTAAGTGTAGGATTATTTTCACAAGAGTCTGCCATGACTTCCATATTAGCAAGAGAGATTTAAAAGTAGAGCATTTCGTTCAACCTAGTCTTACCATCCTAGTTACACGATATTGTAATAGTGCTATCATTATTATTTCCATAACAATAACAGAAAGTTCTGAACTCAAACCAGGCAGCCTGGTTGTGTATACAAACATAAGAAAAGAGACAGTCCTTGCCACAGGCATCCTACAAATAACAAAAGGAAAAGAATTAAAGAGGTTGCTCGCGGTACACTGTATTCTCATTTAGAGTCCCCCAAACTCTAAATCAGAGAGTAGATTTTGCGTACAGTTCTACAAAGGTTTTCCTCCCTGTATAAAACATTCACTTCTTCCTTAGCAAAGCCTTGTTTCTATGCCTACAGAGCAGTTTGTCAACTGCTCAGCAGTACAGATGCAACTGTTTTTTCACACTGCAAAACAGATCAGTGAAATGATCTTGCTCAGTTAGATAGGGGGCATTAGATTGTCTAGTCACTCAACTTCAGGCGAAGCAGCTATCCGGTTTACAGGGTTGTCTGCAATTGCTTCCAGCAGCACAGCTGTGGGGGCAGCAAACTGTGGTGCTGGGGGTGCTGGGGTAGGAACTTAATAAAGAGGCTTTGCTGCCAGAGGAGCTGCAACATTAAACTGCACCTTCAATTTATATATATATATATATAAAAAATACATATATGTATATATGTGTATATATATTTAAAAAAAACCCCACAGAACAGACCTTTTCTGCTAATGTAATTACACCAGCTCTCTCAAAGACTTAACCTGAATTGACAAAAGCTGCCTTCTGTCAGCATGGCTGTGACCAGACCAGGGGTTCTCCTTAACAAAACTGTGTCAGCCATGATGTGTGAAATTTTTCTATTAAACAAAAATACTGTCTTCTTACACTAGCACAGTGTCATAGGCTAACTTCTGTTTGCAGAGTCTTGCTTTGACAGGCATAAAGCTATATTATTTGATGGCAGCATGGAGCCATACGGGGAATGAGTTGCTGGTCAACAAGGTTCAGATTTTAGTTAAGAAACATCTATATAGTGAAAAGCTGACTGGCATCTTTGTTGGCATATCATAACACTGAACAAACACTGCATGCATACAGTGAGTTTTTTTCTCACTCGATGTGATCTCGTGTTAAAGACAAGGCCGTTTAGTAGAGCAGAGCTGCTGCCATATGTTGTACTTGCACTGTGCCACAAGGATCCCAACAGGATCCTTCCTGTATCACCCAGGCACGGGTGCTGTGGTGGTCCCTTTCTTTTGTAAAGACAAGAGTCTCCACCAACAGTCTCAATGACCTCAAGGTATGAAGTAGGCCTACGTATTTTATTAACATAAGTTAATAAAACAACAAAAAACCTAACAGCAAAACTGAGTGATTGCTTCTGTTAACACCGTTATTCAGGGAACCACACAGAGGACTGCAACAGTGAGGTTACAGGGCTCATGACTCCTTGGGAGCTGAGGTGCTAAGCAATAAGCAAGACGAAAAGGAAGAGCACCAACAGGGCTGAGCAGGACACCCCACTCTTTCCTTGTGCTACAGCCAGTGATGGTCTCACTTCACTACTTAACAGGAAGGGCTTGTTATTGAGGTTAAGAAACGATTCTTATTTACCTTAAAGAATCAAGAGAACTGGCCTCTGGCATGAAGTGAAAACTCCTGGGATGCTTGTAATACCTGTGTTCTTTCAAAACTAAATATCCTGCTCCTCTCCCTAGGGCAACAGAGTTTCCCAGCACCTTTGTGGCACAAAAGATGATGCCAGTCTCTTAGCTATACGAGTGCTAGTAAGTAAAACAGGCCAGGAACCATTCTCTGACCTTGAGACTAACTAGTATGACAAGACTCACATCTGCAGTGCTAAGCTCTCCTATCCCCTAAAACAGAGTAGCCCCATTCAGGCTGCCCAATACGTCTCCTTCAGGCCACCACGCAACCACAGAGCCTCGCTGGGATTACAGTTTCAGGAATGGTCCCAGTGGACAATTGTCTTACTGCCCCAGACAGGAGGGAGACCAGCAAGCGTTTTGTGTGCTTATGCTTCAGACTGGCCAGGCTTTGTTTGGGGGGAATAACGATCGGCTTGTGCCACAGCCCTTACTAACAATTTGACAGTATCGAGCATTGCAGGACAAGGCTTGTACTTGTAAACTGGCTCTGTTTAGTTTAATAGTATAAACACAGACTTAGAGTCTTCTGCATGCGAAAAGGTTACATGGGTTCAAGGGCAGATCGGACAAGTACTTGGAAGATAGGTCTTCTGAGAGCTTCTAAATAGCCAAACCACAGCAGCTACAGAAAATCCCCTGAGCTAAAACCAGCCAGAAGTTAGGAGAACAGTCAGGAGATGTGTCATATATGGTTGTCCTGTTCTTACTTTTTCCTGGGAATCAACTCAACGGCTGGTCTTAGAAACTGGATAGACGGACCTTTGGTCCACACCGGTAAAGATATTCTCACTCTCTCAGGAGTCATAGAAGCCGTGAGTGCAGCACTGAGCTCAGTTGCCCGAGACTTTCTCTTTATACATATGTGTAGATACACACACATGCATTTGCTATCTTTTTCTGGTTTTTTAAGACCTCCTCCTCCTCCTCACTGAGGATACCATGAAATGGCAGGAGACTCATGCTGTCACTGCAGCTCCAGCAGTGGTCTCAGAGGGAGATGACCAGAGCAGGGAACTTTGTACTCAGCTACAGCAGGTGTCCAAAATTTGAGCCTGAGTTTCCTACACATTAATTAGGTAGAGAGTACATCAGACTGTTTTACTTGTTTGCAATAAAAGGCACCTTTGCAAGGTGCCTGATAAAATAACTTTAAATTAAGAAAAGACAGAGAATTAAATGCTTTGGTAACACTGAGAAACATGATATGAAAGTGGAAAGAGTGGAAGAATGAGGATCCACTTGAAAAATTTCATGTTTTAGCAGTTTTATTTTACTCATGTCAAAATGCTATTCTTCCAGTCATTCCCCAAAGAAAAATCCAATAACTGGCTATATAACAACACATGATTTGTGCACCTTTCCCGCTTTGGTACCATGTAGGAGTTTTCAGAGATTCTTTCTCCCTGAAGAGGGAAAAAGAATCCCAGGGAAAAGAATAGCAGCAGTATTGCCGGGCTGCTGGTGCTTTCTCTCCCTGAAGTGACAGTGCGAGGCAGAGGGCCTTTGGGCAGGCCACGGCAGTACTGCAGACGAGCAGCAGTGCCTCCTCCCGCGCTCCAAGCGGAGCGGCAGCGCGGGCGGGGAAGGTGCGTGCCCTGCCCCGCCCGGCCCGGCCCGGCCCGGCCCGGGCCGAGCCGAGCCGCCCCGTGCCGAGCCGCCCCGTGCCGAGCCACCCCGTGCCGAGCCACCCCGTGCCCAACCGCGCGGCGCCGGCACACCAGGGGCCCGAAATTCCTCCTTTGTCCCCTTGTCCCGCTCTCGGGAGGCGGCTGGGAGCGGCGCCGTACACCCGGGTCAGCCCGAGGTAAGACTACCCTCCTCCCCGGGGCCGCCACTGCCTGGCCGCGGGGGGGCGCCGCCTCCCGGCCGCCCGCAGCCGCGGGCAGGGAGATGCCGGGGGAGCCGCGGGGACGGCCGGTCACCGCCCGGCCCGGGCGGAGGGGCACAGGGGCCCGCGGCCACCACCGTGCTCGCTGGTGTCCCCTGTGGTTCAGCCCTGCACGTTTCCACAGTTCCCGTTTGCCATAAACCTGGTGTCCCTTGCACTGAGGTGATTAATAATGAATCGGATCCAGCGGAGAGGAGCCAGCGCCTGACTTGCCACATGCACAACTTATTTTACTCCACTTTGCAGTTCTGACACAGAAGGGAAGAGCTTTCTTCCCGAAATTGTTGCTGCATCTTGCCGGATTTTGAGCTGTGGTGCGACCTTCATGCCAAGCCACATGATTTTTCAGGACATGTTTTTTAGCCTGAAAGGTCCTGATTAATCTTCCCTTTGCACCGCTGGAAGCCTTTTGCTCTAAATGGTGCTACTCTTGATTTATAACCTACCCTTGGACAGAGAGGACCAAGGCCTCACGCTGCCTTTCAGCAAGCATCCCTGTGGCCACTGCGTCCTGCAGGTGTGGTGTGCATTCACCTGCAGGCTTGATGAAACATGCATTTTTTATTTCTCTAACTATGGCCAGTAAACTATTTATGAACAGCGATTAAAAAAAAGAAGGTGAATTTTTGTGGGCAAATTTGAAGACAGTTTTGTTCTTCAAGACACCACTAATCTTGATACAAAGTAAATGTCAATGAGCAAATGAGCAGTCCTAGAAGATGTATCAATACCCATCCTTTATATGTTAGTGCTTACCTGGGCACAAAATGAAGTGCATGATAATCACTCGATTGACCACAGAAAGCTGGAGGTCTGAGTCCGTCACGCAGCCTGGAACCTCTGCATCCAGAGAGTCAACATATTTCTAGCCTGAAATTTATCCTACAAAGCCATTCGCCCTTGGGAATGGGAGTAATAAAACTAATAACAAAGTACTTGTAAGAGATCAATTACACTGTGTACAGTGGGTTATGGACACTTGTCTGGGGCTGCTAGTCAGGTTTTGGAGAATGGCATTAATGCAGCACCTGGAAAAATGGTGGTACAGTGTCATTATTTAATTTCCAGCTTTGAAAAAAAGCTCTGAAGGTAAGGGCTAGAAATTTCTTAATGATATCAGGGCTTAATACAAACACATTAACACACACGGGTGAGGAACGTCGCACAGAGCCCTATTTGCCATTAGCTAGGAAAGCATTATGTGCAAGGTAAAGTGTAAATTGTGTCAATGGAACAGTTACATGAACTAGAATATGAAACTAGAGTTCCTAAACTGCTGCTGAGATGCTGAGGTGGAGCCTGCCTTCTGCTTTATGTAGATGAGCAGCGCACTTTCTTTGTTATTTGATAAGCGAAATGTCCCTAACCACATATAATTTTTTCTGTTGCTGCCTCCCTGACTGACTATACTTCTCCCTGGCAAGAGCAGAATGCAGAAGGCCTTCATCTTCCCAAAATGTTTACATGATGCTTCTGCTGACAACAAGGTAACAACAATAAAATATAACCGTAGACACAAAAGTGTGCTACTGTATGGAGAAAGAAATTGAACAAGATCCAAACAATAACAAGTAACTTATTATAATAGTATTCTATTAATAAACAAAACCAAAATACATTAAGGACTGCAAAAACACAAAAACATTCATATTTACCTATCAGAAGTTAGATCTATTATTGTATTATTTTAATAGATAGTATTTTACAAAGATTCACTTTCTATCTCATATTTTAACATGGAAATATGTGCACATGTTTAAGTAACAGCTTTTCCAATATTTGTGGAAATTATTTTGTTTGACGTCTGTGTACATCCCTTTCATGTGAACAAGAGTCTTTCTCTTCAGTGAAAGAACAATTCCAAAGCTATACAGAACTGACCAGCAGCCAGCTCTCAGGCTATTTTCTGTGACCCTTTCTGTGTATCCTTGCCAGCCGGATGGCTGACCTGGTAAGGAGGGCTTTAAACTAGCAATGATGGGGAGGGAGAAAGTTACCAGCAGCCCTGTCAGGGAGTGATGGACAGGTCTGACGAGCAAAGGGCCTGGAGTGATGTGACAGAAAGAGATCAGAAAATTAAGAAAACAGGGCTGAAGGAGGGCCACCTCCAGTGCATGCGTGTGAGCAAGGAAGTGCCTACAAGGCACCATTATGGGGAAGTGCCCAAAACCCTTTCTGGGAAATCAACATGCTGGGGTGCCTCCCCAAAGCACCTGTACACTCATGCACACAGCATGGGGAATAAACATAATGAATTATAGATCTGTGTGCAGTTGCAGGACTATAATCTTGATGGGATCATGGACATGTGGTGGGATGGCTGCCATGAATGGAGTGTTGCAGTGGAGGAATACAAGCTGTTTAGGCCAGGAGGACGAGGAGGGGGAGTTTCCCTTTATGTGAGAGTGCAGCTGGAGTGCATGGAGCTCTGCCTGGGGATGGGTGATGAACCAACTGGGAGCTTATGAGTAAAGATTAAAAAGCAGAATGGTATTGGTGGCATTGTAGTGGGTGTCTCCTATGGGCAGACATACTAACAGTAAAGGAGGGGTTCACTGAGGATGTGAAGGTCGAAGGCAGCCTTGGATGCAGTGATCATGAGATGTTGGAGTTCAGACCCTGAGAGGAGGAAGCAGGGCAAAAAGCAAGATCACAGTGCTCAATTTCAGGAGAGCAGGCTTTGGCCTCTTCAGGGATCTGCTTGGTACAGTCCTGCAGGATAAGGGCTTGGAGGGAAGAGGGGCCCAAGGAAGCTGGTTAATATTCAAGGCTCACCTCCTCCAAGCTCAAGAGCAGTCCATCCTAATGAGCAGGAAGTCAAGCACAAATGCCAAGAGGCCTGCGTGGATGAACAAGATGCTCCTGGCAAAACTCAAAAAAAAAAAAGGAAATACACAGAAGGTGGAAACAGGGACAGGTAACCTGGGAGGAATACAGAGACGCTGTCTAAGCATGCAGAGATGTGGTTAGGAAAGTCAAAGCCAAAGTGGGACTGGATCTGGCCAGGGATGTCAAAGGCAACAAGAAGGGCTTCTGTGAGTACATAGATGACAAAAGGAAGACTAGGGAAAATGTGGGTCCATTGATGAATGGGACAGGGGACCTGATTACACAGGACATGGAAAAGGCTGAGGTACTCAATGCCTTCTTTGCCTCCGTCTTTATTAGGAAGACTGGCCTTCAGGAATCCCAGGCCCCAGAAACCAGGGGGAAAGACTCCAGTCTTTCCAGTCTACGCAAGGAAGACATACTCTTTGTGGAAGAGGATCAAGTCAGAGAATACTTAAGCAAACTGGACATACATAAGTCCATGGGCCCTGATGGGATGTATCCACAAAGCACTGAGGGAGCTGGCTTTGTCATTGCGAGGCCACTCTCAATAATCTTTGATTGATTATGGCAATTGAGGTGCCTGAGCACTGGAAAAAAGAAAATATCACTCCTATCTTCAAGAAAGGCAAGCAAGAGGACCCAGGGAACTACAGGCCAGTCAGTCTCACCTTGAGCCCTGGGAAGGTGATGGAGCAGCTAATCCTGGAAACCATTTCCAGGCCCATGAAAGACAAGAAAGTTGTCAGGAGTAGTCAGCATGGCTTCACCAAGGAGAAGTCATGCTTGACCAACCTGATAACCTTCTATGATGAAATGACTGGCCTGGTAGATGAGGAGAAAGCAGTGGATATTTTATACATGGATTCAGTAAGGCTTTCGACACTGTGTCCTCATAGATCCTCATAGAGAAGCTGTTGAAGTATGGGTTGGATGAGCAGACAGTGAGGTGGATTGAAAACTGTCTGAATGGCCAGGCCCAGAGCATGGTGATCAGTGGCTTGAGGTTCCGTTGGAGGCCAGTAACTAGCAGTGTACCCCAGAGGTCCATACTGGGTCCAATCCTGTTTAACATCTTCATTAATGACCTGGATGATGGGGCAGAGTGTACCCTCAGCAAGTTTGCTGATGACACAAAACTGGGAGGAGTGGCTGATACACTGGAGGATCGTGCTGCCATGTGGAGGGACCTTGACGGGCTGGAGAAATGAGCTGACAAGAACTTAGTGAAATTCAACAAGGAGAAGTGCAAAGTCCTGCATCTGGTGAGGAACAACCCCATGCACCAGTATATGCTGGGGGCCACCCAGCTGGAAAGCAGCTTTGCAGAAAAGGACCTGGGGGTCCTGGTGGACACCAAGTTGGACATGAGCCAGCGATGTACCCTTGTGGCAAAGAAGGTTAATGGTATCCTGGGCTGCCTTAGGCCAAGTAGGGCCAGCAGGTCGAGGGAGGTGATACTTTCTCACTCAGCAATGGTGAGGCCACACCTAGAGTACTGTGTCCAGTTCTGGGCTCCGTACTGGAGAGAGTCCAGCAAAGGGCCACAAAGATGATTAAGGGACTGGAGCATCTCTCCTATGAGGAAAGGCTGAGAGAGCTGGGACTGTTCAGCCTGGAGAACAGAAGGCTCAGGGGGAATCTTATCAATATATATAAATACCTGAAGGGAGACTGCAAAGAGGTTGGAGCCAGGCTCCCAGGAACGAGGCTCAGTGGTGCCCCGTGACAGGACCAGAGGCAATGGGCACCAACTGAAACACAGGAGGTTCTCTCTGAAGATCAGGAAACACTATTTTATTGTGAGGGTGACTGAGCATTGCCACAGGTTGCCCAGGGAGGTTGTGGAGTCTCCCTCCTTGGAGATATTCAAAAGCCACGTGGATATGGTCCAGGGCAACCAGCTCTAGGTTGCCCTGCTTGGGGAGGGGGGTTGGACCCGATGACCTCCAGACGTCCTTTCCAACCGCAGCTGTTCTGTGATTCTGTGTGACCCCTGTGAAATTCCTGGTCAACACTAGAGACAGATTTCTTCTGAAAACAGAGACGTTTTCCATATGAGCTGTTGGCCTTTATAGTCTCTCTCTGAAAACAAAATCCTACCTGTTTTATTTTCCATGGTTAGTAATGGTCAGCAGCATTATTTTTTTTTTCTTCTTCTGAACTTTTATTCTATGACAAAAGATAACATTAATTATCTTCCCTTCACACTTCCTTAATCCCAGTGCCATCTGGACCAAAGCATTCACTCAATTCCTCTCTTATCCTGCACAGAACACTTCTGGCCTCTACATTAAAGGTATATGCTTTACTGCATACCATACCTGTTTCTTTTGTTAAATCTAATCTAAGTAAATTGATTCCAGCATATCTTAACCCCTGCATGACACTTTCATCAAAACTAAAGACAGCCAGCTGCAAGCAACTATTCTCATCTGTCAGAGGGAATCAAACAAAGCATAGCACTTTAATGGGCCAGACCACTATTTAGTGACTACAGAAAACAGTGAGTAACAAAACACCTTTACTAATTTTGAAGGCAAGACATTTAATTCATTTTTGAGTCATATCTGAGATTTATGGTTTTCAACATCTTAAATAAAACAAAAATGTACCAAGCCTCAGAAACTACTTTACTCATTTCGTAACAATAACTCAGAGGAGAAAATGTAAACAGGTAAAGTGTAATTGATACATCTTGGCTCTGACAGCCCAGGAGGTATGCAAAGCAGAGAGGTGTTCGAGGAGGCAACCAAACAATTAAAGGAGAATATGCCAAGATAATCTGACTGAAAGGTGTATGTGTGTATATATTTCTATGTTCAACCTGCATTCTGCCTTCTTTATGTGAATGTATTTGTCCCATCCCACTCGGTGGGTGAGGGTAAGGTTAACCTTTTGATTCTCTGTGCGGTAATCCAGAGCAACGACAATTATTCAAGAGGTTCAATCAGATCACAACTTTACTTGAAACTTGCTTAAAACTTGGCAGAAAACAGTGGATAGTGGCTTGGCAAAACTTGTAACAGTATACTGACAAACTCACAACAATATTACCAGGACAGGTCTACAATGATATTACCCTTATGTGCCCAGAATGAGATCAGAAAACAGAGAGAGAAAAAGAGATACAAGAAAAAGGGGAGAGAAAAGGAAAGATATTACCACCCTTGGATCCAGTGACGGCCTCTGCTCCGGGTTAAGGTCCTCTGGTGGCAGACATGCAACGTGGCTCTTTGCAATTGTGTCTTTTACAGTCTAATCTTCATCTACAGTCACGCCTCCTGAAGACTTATATGGGTTCCTTCTAGACAGGTCTAACATATATGGTGGTATTCCAGATTTTTCTTCACCTACTGTGCATGTGCAGCTTATTGGGGTGGTGGTCTTAGGGACTTTCCAAGGAGCTACAAGCACACTCCTCAAATAAACTGTGTGACCTCTGGGCATATATGGTGTGTTACCCGGCTGGGTCTGTCAGAACACCGGACTGCATACCCTCCTGCACCCCTGCTGTGTCCATGCCCACTGACTTCTTGCTGAGGTTCCTCGTTGCTATGCAGATGGTACCTTAGTTTGCTGCAATGTTTGAGACATTGACATATGTTAACTCTTTCAGTCCCTTACAGTATTAAAATTGAATTGAATTGAATTGAATTGAATTTTGAACTGAACTGAAATTTATTGAAAAAGGAGGAATATTTCCATCTCTTTGAGGGGTGTAATAGGGTGGGAAGGGAATGTCTAATTTTTTATCCACTCTGTAGTTGACAGAAGAATGTAGACTTATTGATTACAATTAAAGCAGAAAAAAACAATTATTCTTTTTACACAGCTCCATTAGTGACATTTCCAGTCCAACTTGTAGATAATACTGAGGCACTTGCTATAAGCATTCTTTAAATAAATTGCTAGCTCTTGGTTTTCTAATAGGTCTTTAAGCATTAGCTGAAACATTCCTATAGTGATGAGGGCTTATATTAGCCGTATTCTGAATTTGCACCATTTTCATATGGCAATAACTCTACTAACTCAACTGCCATATTTAGAGAGAGTAGATTCAGAGCTGTATTTCTTAGAGAAAAAAGAGATAGTAAATACAATCCCAAATTCCTTCAGAAATACTTAATTTATGACACTAAATGTGGTGCACATTTGCCTTTTTCTCTCTAAACTCTGAACTAATGGCATTTTTTGACTAATAAATGATAATAGTAAGTAAACACTTAGGCTGTCAATAAGTGTCCTGTTCTGGACATAGCTCCTTCCAGCAGTAGTTGCTTATGACTGAAAACACTAACTAACATCTGCTAGAGGAGCTGCGCTTACTAGGAGTAACTCACCTTAGTCAACGTGAGCCAGAACAAAGATGTATAACATACCAGTTATTTGAGCTAACTGGGCTCATTTTGGCACAAGTGGACTAAGGAACACTTATTTATGTGTTCCTCTTCCAGGGGCTGAGGAATCAGTAAACTACATGAAAACACCACTTAAAAGCAGCTGGAGAGAAATTATTGGAAGTAAATCTCATCTACCAATACCACCGTAGCATCCTGCACAGCTGCCCATGGCCTTAAGCGAGACTTTTCAAAAGGGTGTGAGCTGGCTATCTGCTCCCCTGTACAGTCCCTTGACTCTTCTGCGGCAATCACCACTCACCATGCTCAACTTCATAGTGCAGGTGACAAATTGTTCCCCTAAGAGCCAATGTGAGTGACATCTCTCCATGAAACTGCACTAATAAGGGGAGAACAGAAATAGAAATGTTTAAAGAACAGGCGTGTTCTAAAGGGTTTTTAATTATACCAATAAAACTGAGATATAACATTAACGCTATTACTGTAATTTGTTTTCACTTTTATTGTGCTGTACTTTTAATACTCCATTCAGTGTGCCGTGATTGTTTAAAGCAGAAAAAAATCTGTATAATCATTACAAGCTTTGTCTGTAGACAAGCCAGTAAGGCAACTTTTACATAATGTAACACTGCACAATGACTACACCCTAAACAAGAGCCTGGTCCCTGATAAGCGTGTGTGAATGTGTGTGTGTGTCTACACACCAGACTACAATATTTGCAAACTTCGATACTTAAGCCTAAATTTAAGCCCCTGAGAAAGAAGCCACATTTTTAAAAGTGCCCACCTCCTATAACTTGACAAATATGAAAGTCAGGCTTTTAAATAATGTAGGTAACTGAATTTGGTGTTTCCAGTGGACTGTCCAAATCTAAAGGTTTGTAAAAAATCTAATTGTGGGTCATATTCACATGCCAGACATGCACTTAAGTCCTGCACTTAATCAATAGATGAAGCAAGGTTCCTCTGGAGCAGGATAATCCCACATCTCAGGTGGATAATACCAGTGTAGCAACTGTGTTCTTACGAGGTGCAATGTCACTCCACATTTTCATCTGAGATACAGGGTTTCCTGTTACCTTCCCAAACTACAGCTCTCTGATCTTATGTGTGCCCTATCATAGACCCAATGAAGGGGCACATTGCCTTTGCTCCTTCAAAAAAGAGAAACAAAGACTGAAAATACACCTGCTCACCCTTTTTGAAGGCTTTCAATGATAAATTCAGAGTCAAAGTTGAGAGCCACAAAGATCTAGCCAACAGGAAAAACTGGGCATGGGGACTTTAATGGAATTTAAATAAGTTAATATGTTTATCTTTAGATTTATACACTTTCCCTTGGCACCTAACCTTTATCTACGCAAGTAAGAACATTTTAGCCAAATTGTATTTTCAGTTGGCAAGTATTTGCTGTTTTTAGGTACAGGTCTACCAGCTGAGATAATTGAGATGAGCTGGCATAGAAGTTTACATTAGCGATTGGCAACTTTCTTCCTAACTGTTTCCTTTGGAGCACTGAACAGGAAAACAGGAGAAGATTGGCCCTTTTTCCTATGATTTATATCTGAAATTTCCAGGGTGTGGAAAAGCCATAGAAAGGTCTTGAAATTTCAAAATAAAGCAAATATAGCATGTTGTAATATATTTTACAAATGATAATGTAAACCGCACATAAGGAGGATTTTTAAAAATATGTTCCTTGGCTGTGAACTTAGGTAACATTTAGACTCAAACTGGGGGGACTAGAGTAGGTATTTCTTTGTCTTCTCCCAAATAAACAAATTGTTTATGGTATTGAAAACGGACAGTAGAACATATGCAGCCTTTCTGGTGGGTAAAGAGTCAAAAATGGGAATGTCCAGCTGTCTCTAGTTAATTTTTTCCTCTAATCTCTTTCAGACGTCCCATGCTTTTTTAGGCAATCTTCTGCAAACATAGACCTGGACCTTCTGCCTTTGTTGCCCAGCCTCCCACATGCTGGGGAGATTCCAGCCAATCCCCACCCACACAATGCTAAACCTGTTGGTCAATGGTTGGTGAGTAACAGTCACTCTTTCTCTACCCGGAGACATTGGACGGCAAGCCTTAAATCTCTCCCATCTTAATCTGTGAAGCGGTAGGTTATACAGTCTATTCCCTGTTCTTACAAATCCCCAAAGCCTTTGCAATTCAATAGCCAAAAACTTAGAAATGTACGTAAATGAGCCTTATTAGTCATAGGTGCTTACAACACTATCTTTGTTTTCCAAGGGAAAGAAAACAGCTTACTAGACATTTAGCATGAATTAGCATTATAACTTTGTGAAATCTTATTTTTAAATTCCTAATTGTTTATTTGCTGAAGTTACCCAAAGCCAATCTACATTTCTGAAACTTGAGAATACTTTTGCCTCCGCGCGTTTCAGTTTTGGCATTATAAATTTGTTTTAATTAACCCTTGCTCCTAATTCTGAAAAATTAACCATTAAAATCTGACAATGACACCGAGAGAAGGATGGATACTTGCATAAGGATGCCTAAACAGTATGAAACTGTATTTCTGTACCTTTGCTGGATAAAACTGAAATGGAACTAAGTCCAGGAAGTTAACTGAATATAATATCAAGGTAACAGCTATATAGTTAAAAATATATTAGTGATCTAGCAAAGATCAATCTTACAGCCATATTGGTTCTCAAGAAAACTTAAACCAGACGGATAATATGATCACTGAAAATCATTCTGCAGAGAGATTTTTTGGGGGGGGGGAAAATCTTGCACAATACCCTTAAGATTTAGATCATTTCTATTAGCAAAACTGAAGAACTTGCTTTGTGATGAGCTAAACTATTTTTTTTTCGCACAGATTTTTGTTTTTGTTCACTAAAACTCTACTCTTCCTACAAGTGTAGCAATAACACCAGCATTTTCATATGTTTTAAGAGACATCTCTCATTCTTTAGCTAGTCCTAAATTACTCATGTTGATTGGCTGGACAGGTCATATTGTTCATATATACTGATTAACAGCTACTGTCAAATACTGTGTCATAGCTGAATTTCACCTTTTTTCATTGCTGACACCGAAACTTGTAATTTAGTTTTTTTGAGAGCTGCCCTCCTTTCAAGTTGGGTTGAAAATGTCCATTGCAACCACTTTGCATTTGTTGTAAAAATTACTTGAGAGAATTTGTTGGACAGATGAATGTAGCTAGAATAGTCATACCCTCTTTCTAATAGCTAATAAAAACAGTAAGCAAAATATTTAATCTGTTATCCCTGATTTAACTTCAAAGAGGAGAGTATCTTCTTTGTTTTTCACAGCAAATGGGCTTTTAAGATGAGATTCTATAGACATAATTCATCCTAAAAATTTCCAGCTTAAAAGAATGTGTACATCTGGACAACTGTCCTGATTTGGTAACCTTTAACTACTACCTAATTTCAGACTTCCTCAAATCAGAAGTTATTACCCAAAATGAATACTACGGTGACTTATGTGAGACTGGCCTTTATCCAGTTACTGGCAGATATAGCCAAGTCAGAATACCCATTACCCATTACCAACTGGTAGGCCAATTCATGAAGAAGAATGAAAGGACTTGGTGATAGGGTACTCACTTGATCCTCAGTGACAGTGTATACAAAATGGGGTTGAGATGCCATAGTTGTGTGAGTAAAGATCATTCAGGCTAATATAATTTTACACTAATTTGTTGTTGGTACATTTCATATATCTTCTTGTCGTGGTTTAAGCCCAGCCGGCAACAAAGCACCACGTGGCCGCTCGCTCACTCCTCCCCTCCGGTGGGATGGGGAGGAGAAAATATAATGAAAGGCTCGTGAGTAGAGACAAGGACAGGGGGGGATCACTCACCAATTATGGTCACAGGCAAAACAGACTCGACTTGGGGAAAAAATAAATCAATTTAATTTGTTACCAATCAAATCAGAGTAGAATAATGAGAAATAGAACCAAATCTTAAAAACACACCTTCCCCCCACCCCTCCCTTCTTCCTGGGCTCAGCTTTGCTCCCGATTCCTCTACCTCCTCCCCACTCAGCGGCACAGGGGGACAGGAATGGGGGTTGTGGTCGATTCATCACATGCTGTCTCTGCTGCTCCTTCCTCCTCGGGGGGAGGACTCCTCACACTCTTCCCCTGCTCCAGTGTGGGGTCCCTCCCACAGGGGTCAGCCCTCCACAAGCTTCTCCAACATGAGTCCTTTCCATGGGCTGCAGCCCTCCACAAACTGCTCCAGCGTGGGCTTTCCCACGGAGTCACGGCCTTCTTCAGGCCCAGCCACCTGCTGCAGCGTGGGGTCCTCCATGGGCTGCAGGGGAATCTCTGCTCCACCATTAACCTCCATGGACTGCAGGGGGACAGCCTGCCGTCTCACCACAGGCTGCAGGGGAATCTCTGCTCCAGCACACCTCCTCCCTCTCCTTCTTCACTGACCTCGGTGTCTGCATGGTTGTTTCTCTCACATCCCACTCCTCTCTCTGCTGCAGGTCTTTTTTTCAGCAGTCTTGTTTCCCCTTCTTAAATATGCTATCACAGAGGTGCTACCACCATCGCTGATGGGCTCGGCCTTGGCTAGTGGCGGGTCGGACTTGGAGCCGGGGAAGGTTCTAGCAGCTTCTCCCAGGAGCCACCCCTGTAGCCCCTCCCCCACTACCAAAACCCCACCAGACAAACCCAACACACTGACCCAATTTCTGTCGAAATTAATCCTTTATTGTCACACAGAGCCCTTCAATAAGTTTCCGTCGTCTGTCTTGGATCAAGTATCCCTGTTGTTTGAAAAAGAAACCTCAGTTGTGCTGGCT
The DNA here is from genome assembly GCF_018139145.2 of Gymnogyps californianus. NCBI lineage: Eukaryota > Metazoa > Chordata > Aves > Accipitriformes > Cathartidae > Gymnogyps > Gymnogyps californianus. The sequence continues at coordinate 105,894,384 of NC_059472.1, read as the reverse complement.
GTGTCCCCTCCCAGCCTCTTGCCCACCTCTTGCCCTACTCACTTGGGGGTGCAGAGCAGGAAAAACAAAACCTTGACGCTGTGCAAGCACTGCTCAGCAATAGCCAAAACACTGGTGTGTCACCAACATTGGTTTAGACACAAAGCCAAAACACAGCACCATATGGGCTGTTACAAAGAAAATTAACTCCATCCTGGCCAGAACCATTGTATTCACTAACAGAGAAATCAATCAGCTGTCACATTCAACATCTGTGATCCTAGCATGTTCATGTTTTTTAGAATTTCCATATCCCAGATCTGTCCGTTATGTGATACTCATGGCTTCTGGTTTTGTAATTTATATATTCTTTAGGAATGATGAAGAAAAATACAGACAAATAACACCCTAAATGCCCCAAATCCCAAGGCAAATGTTAAAAATTAGTATCTGGAGAGTTTTTAATATGTCAGTTTTCAAACCCATCTCATTGTGTTTTGGGTCCTTGAATTTTAGGCATACGACATTGCACTGGGGTTTTGAGCCCACATCATCTCACATTTTATTTTCTTTTATGGAAATTTCTTGGAGCACACTGCAGTCTGTACAAGGCTATTCTGTTGGACAGCAGCTTCTCCCTTTGATTCTTCAACTAGTGTAGGTACAGTAGGGTTGGACGTAACTATGATCACGGTGACTACTGCTTTTCCCCTATCACGTGCCACGGAGAATGTGGTTTGCAACATCGTGCTAAGAGCAGACAGGATCTTTACCATCTTCCATTCCCTCACATGAATATTTACGTCTCAGACCAACAAGCGGTCAGTACTATTTTGGTAGTAAAAAGAATAAGGATGATATTTATCTATAATGGCAAACTTGCCAGTGACAGCTATGTTAAGAAATGTAACTCTTCACAGCAAAGAAAGACAGGGCATGTCACTCATTTTGCACCATAAAGTAAAAATCGTTTGTTGTTTTGCTTTATATTTCTGTAAATCAGCGTTGTGTATGCTGATTCATAAAAGTTTCATCTGTGTTAGAAGTTTTTATCTTGTTTCCCTTTGTGATATATTATGTTGTGCTTCTTTCATTAAGGACATTACTCACATCTTGAAGGCCAGGGTTATCTGTGTCAGTCTGGAGGCTCAGAATTATCAGCAAATTTCTGTGTTTCCCTGCTGTTCCGGGCCCTGCACATGCTCCTGAATTGTGTAGGACCAAGAAAATGTGCTGTAGCTTTTCAGTCTGAGCCATTACTGTAATAGTTGAAGAGATGCCTTTGTAATACTAATATTAATGAATCAGGAGCCTTTGTGTACACAGTCATTAAATTCTGTCATTATTTGTAAAGTTAAAATCCTTAAGCATTTTTTAAGATCTCACTGAAGATAATGTGGAAATTTTCCAGATCTTCATGACATCCTTCTTTCTCCATCACATGCACTCACACATGCACGCAGACTTAGTCAACTTTCAAATATCCTCAGCATCAATGAAACCAAATAACAGTGATGCATATACTGTTTTGTTTAGCTGTTACTGTAGAAGAAATAATACTATATAGACATGGAGTTCAAAACAGGAAATGCAGATGGGGCAAAGGCAAATGATACAATGCTGTCATATGTTTGTGGGAAACAAAAAAAAAAATCAGTCTTAAGACATCTGACAGTGGGAGTTCTGTGTTCTGTTGTCCTTAATTGCACTGAGCCTTAATGATGCTTGTGTCCTTAATCATATTTCCCTTACTCCACCCCACTCATTTCAACAAGTCTACTTTGGGATTCATTACTGTTCAGTATAAGGTGGAGTATTACAATTTGTAATTCGGAGTGTACAACATACACTCTGAATGATAGTTATGGATCTCCTTTTCTAAGCGCACACATATTTCATTTCACAGTGATAATATTAATTTCATTTCAGTTATAATATTCATTCAGGTCATATTCATTTGATAATGTCCACTAGCAAAGCCATTCATGCTGTGGAAGTAGTGGAAAAATAAAGAGCATTTGATTCAATGAGTGGGTAGCACTGCTTACTTGTAATAATATTTCATTTACTTGCTTTGGCAGCATCTTGTCTACCACTCAGAACCAGAATCTGAGTCTAGATATAAAGATGTTCTTGCCTACTGCCACAGAGATGGCAGGTCCTGTCCTGCCATTGATTTTGAAGCAGACCTCTCCAATAAATACATTATGTGAAAGTTAGTACTGTATATAAAAGGAGATATTCTGTGTGACTCCATTACTGTGACAAATTATTATCCTATCCCCAAGTACTTGTCTTAAAATTAAGAAAAATAGTTGCCAAGTACTCTCAGTTAACTTCATGGTAGTGCTCTGGATCTTCTAAGTCATCTTGTATTTTGAGTTTTGAGGGGGTTTTTTGCTTCTAATTTTTAAGAAACAGACTCCAGTCTTGTAACTGTAACTTGCCACTTGAACTTTGTCTTTGAACTTCATGCCAGCACTGTTTGACTTACAGGAACAGTGAAAAGAAGGTATAATCCATCATAGATGACAGCCATTTGTTTTAAATCAAAGTTCTCTAATTTTAGCAATAAGCCTAAATGTTGAAATAAACAAAACCAGTGATATTTTTGCTTAAAAGTGGTTAAGATACCACAAAGCTACCGATTTCACCAATCTTTCAGTCTCTGGAATACAGATTTCAAAGAGGGATGAGGCCAGATGACTTCACGCAATTCTCAGAGAGAGAATTTATTGAGGTCAAGGCAAGTCTAAATATCACACTTGATCCACAGCCTGTTCAGCAGTAGAATTATGATGAGTTTACTGTTCTCTCTGCCACTATTTATCTCCTCACTTCAGAGCACATAACAAAGTAATAAAATAATAGAAAATCTGTGTGGATAAATAACTCGGTGTGTTGCTGTGCACTTTGAAAAGAAATTATAACTCCTTTAGAGTTTCCTAGCTATGATTTTGTGTTGTCATTTATTAATACTTTGCTTCTAGGGTAATCCACATGCAAATGGAACAATAAACAAAGAACCTTCTATGCCATGGGAGCATATTAAAGTAAGTCTTCAGAGAGTCATGTTCTACTGTTGGAGAAAACAGCCCTGAGTCAGCACTCCCTCCTCTCCTTTCCCCCCGCCTTCCTTCCCCTCTTCACGCTGGCAGGAAATGAAAACTATTTCAGCGTGTTATACAAAATGTGTAGAATCGATGTGATCATTTCAGTCTTGCTGTATACCAGCCATGAAAGCTTATTGATAGCATCACCAGACATTTCCTAAGCTATTAAAAAATTATCACCTGTCTTCCCCACTTTCAATCTGACGAGACGTTAGAAGCTGTTATGCTTAAAAAAAAAAAAAAAAAAAAGGCTGCACTTTCCAGAAAAACAAGTTTGTCTGCTTTGGTTCTCTGAGAGTTACCCACTAGTTTAACTTACATGCTCCCTTATGTTGCTTTTCTGTTAGAGTCTTTTCTGTATCCCAGAAGGTAGGAGAGTAAAGCAGATAGCATCTACTTTTGACTCAATGGCTAAATTGAGAGGCAATGTATAAGTGGATGCAAGATCTGTATCAGTGAGTGGATGCAAGGCTTAGGGGTTCTTACCAACCCAAGCAAGTTTAAGCTAGTTTAATTTAAATGCTGAGCATGGCAGAAGAAGGTTCTATACTAGGTTAGGTTCCCTGGGACTAACTGAGGCCTGATCCAAAATTCAAAGGCTTAATGGCCTTTGAAGCAGATCTTGGATTTCCCACCTGAATCTAGTGATGTGGTTAGCTGCCAAAACTGGTATGCTGTCATTGCTGGCTGATGTTTTCAGATGTGGTCAAGTAAATTTCTGGAAGTGTTCAGTACTCATTGCCCCTAAAGACCTAGTGACTGTAGCTGTAAAATATATATATATAGGCTGTTCCAGCTTAGCTCTCAAGTTTAAAAATGTCATTCACACTGCATACTGTGTTCTGCTAAAAACGAGCAATGCTCAGGTATATGAATGAACTTTACACATGAGATTTATATGCACAATAACTCATTCAAACCTTTTTCTTCACTCTTTTCACCTCCTCTCACTGATTCTAGACCCACTAATCGTTTTGGAGGTTGAAGATTTTTAAGCACAGGTGAAGACTGGCATGGATGACAGCACTGACAGCTTTCCACATGTCTCTACCAAGGTATCACATTCTTGTGATAAGAGAACAGTCAAGTTTCTCTGCCCATGTTACCCCGAGCCTTTGCTGAGATTGTCAACAAGGTTGTCAATTAGAAGCAATTGTGACATTTTGTTCATGTGTGTGATACAAGACCTGCTGACTAGGAGTTGCTGAAACCACCAGCTCATTTCACAATATTTAAACAGTAAATTACCATACCTAGCATTTTTGTCAACAGGCTGAGGGATTGATTGATTGGGTGTGTACATCCTGCATAGTGATTATTGTCAGCCATAACTCTTCAACCTGTAATAGGGTGAACACTACTTTTAATTTACAAGCATGTCAAGACACTTGCACACAAAGTGTTCAGGTAAGACTGGCTGTGCTCACCTTGAGTGATCCAGTTTTGTACTCTCTCAGACCTCCTGTGTACAATGAACAGTGATTAATGCACAGGCTGTGTGAAAAAAAGGCATGACAGGAAAGGAGCGGGGAAAAAAAAGAAGAAAAATGCTGGCAGGCAGAAAAGTGAGAATGAAAAACTCTGAAAGCTGACTTGTACTCTGCATGAAAAACATTCCTACCCTTTATTGTGCCTATGAAAATGCAAGGGGCTGGCAACAATGCTACATGGCAAAGGGTTAGTGCTTGTGGAGTAGTAGGTAGTCCTAGAGGGAGCAGATAAGAGTATCAAAGTATATGTCATAGTAGAGCATTCTCAAATCCCTTGATACGGAGGTCTCTCACTACTGGTGGTGTATACACATTAAAATCAGTCAATATAGCGCATATATTATATTGATGATGCAGCAAAGTAGAGTCTAGCGTTTGGAGAGTTCTTTCTCAATTGTTATTTGCTTTGTGGCACTCTGTCAGAGGCCTGATTGCTGACCAAAACCCATCATCATCCCTAAGGACATTTGCAATGTTGACAGTTTCTTCTCAGTACACCCCTGGATGGAAGTGGCAAGCACATACATTAATTTCTACTGTTTTTTTTTCTCTCCTCCTAGGCCTCAGTAAAGACCCCACACCTCACCCTAGTTTTCTCTCCCTTTTCCTTAGCCATGCTGCAATGAGAACTTTTAAGACCTATTTTTAACACATTTATTCTGAAAATATGCTGATCTTTTGCCACGCGTTTGTAAGAATTACTTGATTTTGCAACTCTTCACATCTGAAAAAATAATGTCACCTCTAGTTCCTTCCATTTTTTCTTTATTTCAGTATAAATTACACGACTTCCTCTACAATGCAAGGGCATCTTCCCCACAATTTTCCTATTCCATTCTCACTTTTCTGCTTTTTTTTGGTGGCTTATATGATTGCCTACAGGGATTCACCACGGCCACAACATCATTCTGGAGCAAACTGAGATCACAGCACTACACTTGAAACACTAGAGGTTGCTAAAGCCTGTGTTTGTTCATTGAGTTTTCTCGAGTGAAACAACATGATAGATCTTACTGAATTGAAGTCATGGTAGGAAAATGCCTCCTACTCTAAACATACCTAAACTAGCACTAGACAATTCATTCTCTGAATTCTCTTGCTCCTCAACTGTTAACAAAATGCACAAGAAAAGATCCTGTTCCAGTGTGTAAAAGGCATCTGTGATAAATACAGGACATCTAGGATGCAGGAAATCGAGGATAAATGCAGGATCAAGGATTTCATCTTTAGCATCTACTTACACTTTGCCAGACATGAAAGTTTCTGACTTAAGAATAGTTGGTTGCCTTGTTTTAAAATACGTATTTTAAGAATACTGCCAGAAAAAAGGGTATATCTGAATTTTAAAAAGGAACGTTATATAAATTAACAATTTTATGTAAGACCAGATACACATACTGTATACATGAGATTGTGCCTCATGTCAGATAATATCTCCACAAGATACTTCTCCAGATGGTTTTTTGAATCTTATATTGTAGACTTCTCATTGGGTTGAAGAGTAGCTCATGTAAAAAATTGAGCTATTTGGTGGTAATTTAAGTATATCTCCTACTCTCATACATGCGAGCCTTTAGCTAACAAAGGGCAACCAGCCACTTTCTATTGCCATTCTTCTGACTGATTAGCAAAATCAGTACAAGTTGATTGCCTGACAAGGGAAGACTGTACTGAAGCACTAGCCATGACTATGGTAATCGATTTTCACAGCTGCGTGAGTATCCTAACTGGATTAGTTTTGTTCTCTAGCATCCCAGCTCCTGGAGTCAAGTTATTACGCAAGGAACTCATATTATGTTCTCTTGAAAAAAAGACTGCTTAGCCAAAAAATTATAATGTGACACATACCTGCCATGCCCCTCAAAATGAAAAACAAATAGAAAGATACCTAGATGGGTTATTTTTAGTAACTGCATGGTTTCATAGGCTTAATTTATGAGTAGTGAACACTTGGGGCTGCCAATCTGTGAATAGTCTTTGGAGGAGCTGCTTGGGCCCCTTTCCAACCTCTTTTCCTGACAGGAATTTCTATGAGGGGGGTAGAGAGTTTATAATGAACTCGCCCTGACATCTGGGCTGGGGGAAGCTAACAGGCCGCCTTTGTTCCCAGCAATTCCAGTGGTTTCCAGTACACTCCAAAGTCCCTCAGAATATTCTTGTTTCGGGAAGGGAAAGCAAAACCATGAGAAGCTATGGTAGCAAAAGCTGGCCCCCACTTCCAGGAGGATACACATGCAGGCGAATGGCAGGGCCAGCTGCCTGGACACGGTCCTCACTGTGGCGGGCAGGATGTTCCATGTGATGACATCAGATGGGAAGGTTTCCCAGCTTGCGTGAGCCCATCACATAGCTTCTGAGCAATAACATGGGCTATATTTAGAGAGGGAGAATAATAGATGAGACATATGGTTCCTGATTCTCCTTCAACCTCAAGTCTACTCGTGTACATGAACAGACTCCCATTGATTTCAATGGCTAAGACTCCTCCGTTTCAGCACCAGTAGCATGACCGACTTTACAATGCTAATGGAAGTGAAGTTCAGCCTAAGTAAAAAGCATGCAGTTTTGGTCTGTGTGCAACTGATGCTTTAAAAATAGCAGGAGAAAAAGCAACTGTCTTAGCTCTCCGCTTCCTGAAAGGGCCTGTTAACACATTGTAAGCCTTTTCTGCTTAACTCACTAAGACGTCGCTGAACTTCTCCAACAAAATTTATTTCATAAATAAACTTTGTTACTATGGTTGGTCAGAGTTAAGCTTCTGGTCAGAGACTAAAGCAAAGTCCTTTTGATGGATTAGTCATTCTTTGCACTTTAAACCTATGTAGTTGGAGAAAGAAAAGTGGGAAACATCTTGGGCTGAGCCCAACTCCTTGTCTTACAAGAGCTATGGAAAGCAGTGCAAAAGTATTTACAATGCAAATGAAAATCAATTTGTGCCTGTTCCTTGGCCATTATGTGAAACAGACCCTGCTTTGTAATGCTGCTGATCTCCGTATAGTCATAAAACAGAGATTTATTTGCTTCTCATCTCCAGCAATTAACTGCTACAGATGTCAGACAATTATGCTGAATGAGTATGCTGCGCCTTCGTTAGTTTTCTTCTTTTGTCTGAGTTGCTGATTTTGAAAGCTGCCCAGCTATCGAAACTCTACTTAAAGTGCCTAAGATCAGAAACAAGCCCAGGGCAGCAACATGGTATGATACTGGAATAGATAAAGCATTTGTTGACTCATGACCCATCTAAATCAGAAGCCTTCAAGAGTGTTTTATGCTAAAATAAATAAATAGATCTCTGAAGTTAACTGATTGGTCCATGCAGAGCAGACTCAACACTTAGTGTAACATTTGCCTCAGCAGCACAAAAGCAGGCAGAGAGCTGCCCTGCAGCTCTGCTGTTCCAGGCAGAGGAGAACCCAAGCAGGGCTATGCCTACTCCGTACCACCTGCTCTCCCCACTTTCTCTGAAGAAGACGTGTCAGCACAGGGCAGAAAGCGCACCCTTAGGCTTCTTTGAATTATACAGAGGGCTAAACAGTCCCCAGCTGGCCCAGGATCAGAGGAATGGACTTAAGTTGCTTAAAACCACCTTTCTCACTGCTTACCAGATGCTTTTCAGCTGTGCAGAGGGCGAAATATGTTCGGTAGAGAAGCTATCCTTAAACACAGCTTGGGATTCATTCTCTGACTCCTTATGTCATGATGTACCTTCTGTGACCTGGCTAACAAGGAAATGCAGTGGTACTCTACATGTCTTAATCTGTTCCCTTGCTAAGCCTTCAGCTGCTCTTCAGTTCATGCTGTACTGATACCAGTTCTCAATTAAAACAGAGTGAGCCCAACATTCATAGTACTGATTTTAATTTAACAAGATGTAGGATTGTGGTCATCTTAAGGCACAGTTCATACTGTCCTAATTGGGAAGACACCACGCATAGGCTACACACATTTGAAGCAAACAATGACAAGCCATTATCATCAAGTGTAGCTACAGCAAAGTGGCCTTGTTTATCTTGCAGTTCCCTACACTCAGACATTTTAGATATTGAAGCCTTGATGTGAATGCTCCACTTCAGTGACGGATGACCCGTCCCTTTGAGAGAAGAAATCACTTTTCTAGGCATCGATTTCTGGGCTATGGTATAAAATGTCTCACTTGAAGTCCTTCAGGGGAGTACTAGCTGCAAAGCATTTCCTATGGTGGCTACAAGGAAAATGCAGTGATTTTAGCAATTCACAATAGTTTCATCCGCTTTGATACTGGTAAGTGTGGGAACTTAACTTCTCAGGCTATGGTGAATTACTGATGAAGTAATTTTGAGAGATTCTTGTGTTGGATTCTGTTGCATGTAATGCAAACAGAAAATGCAATACAGATCCACAGTCATGGTTTAAAGTTATTTAAAAGTTATTTAAAGTTATTTAAAAATTCTGAATCTACTACTCTGAGTGCAGCAGAATTTATTTCTGAGTGCATGGCATTTCTGTATTGCTCTGTGAGTGAGCATTTATCTCAAGATTTTCAAGATGGTCTAGCCTTTTTACTCTTATTGCTATGAGATCACTGTCCTTAGATGTCACTGCCATCCCTGATGTACAGGCTTGGGACAATATACTTTCTGTTTCATCCGATTACTCTTTCACCTTGGATCTTTCTTTCCCTGTATGCAGATCTCCACAAAATCTGACAAATCATCTCACCTGTGTTAAGCTACAGCATAGCATCACTGATCAGTCAGAGCTGGCTCAAAAGTGATTTTTTACCATTTTCTTCAGGCACTGTTTTCCATGATCTCAACTGGTCTGCAGAGAGGCATTGAACTTGCTCAGATTCTGGAGAAAGCATCCATGCAGGGGTCCTCAGTGAAAAGGAGCAATCCCATCTATCACAGACTCATTACTGAGCACAGAGAAGAGAGTAAGAATCTGAGGTCAGCCTAGAGGAACCACAGTCAGTGCCCTCTGCCTCCCAGGGAGCCTGGCTGCAGCCTGAGCTGGGAGATTTCAGATACCAGGTGGATTCCTGGGTAGTATCTGGGACTGTGTTTTGTGTAATGACAATACACCCCTCCTAAGAAAGTGGAAAGCATGAGGACAATGGTCAGACCACTGCATCCAAGGGCCAAAGTCAGAAAGTGGGTGTGGGACAAGTAATTTTCTGGGAACACGGAATTCTTGAATTGCTGGAAACTGCTCCCAATTTGTGGATCTGTGCTTCCCAAACTCACCCTGAAAGGCTGACACACATGGCCAACCTCATCATGCCAGTAGGCTTGTCTCCAGGTACCTGTATGCTCTGGAATGTGATGCATCTTCCAAACTCATACATGAACCAGATGGTAGCAATTTTCAGAATGCAGATGCTGGCACCGACAATGAATCAGACATTTGTTACTCCAAAGAGATTTTAATGAAAAGAGCAATGGCCTTTATCCATCTCCCTGGCAGCTTCCAGAAAACAGGTAAGCATGAATCCTGCTTCTAATCTCAGCTGTTGCATTAGGGATTAAAGAACTGAGCATAAACCAGGGAAATAGCATCCCCTCTATGTTGTAACTACACAAGTCCATGACTCCACTGCATCTGCAAATATCACGTGCAATAAAAGCTTCAGACTGCGCTTGTTTGGGGGTCCCTTGGCTTAAAGGGGAAATTTCACTGACTGGAAATGGGATGGATTGGTTTCTCACTACCCAGCGGAATATTAGTCTGCAAAGAATGATGGCCAGTTTGCCATCCCAAGGAGTGTGTCTACACATCCTGTCATCTCCAGTCACCTGCCTTCTCCACATTGTAACTTCTTATTCCCCAGGCACATTGGTGGCTGCCAGTAACCTTTTAAAACCAGAAAGCTATCTTCCTTAGGAATCATCCCCACAAGGCAGCAGGGTTAACATTCCTAGACATAAACATAAGTAATAAACAAAATAAATAAATAAAATGGACACAATACACTCTGGGATATGGGGCATTAGTGGCTTGATGAATGCTGGTTTGCACAGGAATTGTCATGCTAATTTGGAGAGGGTATGATCGGGGGTTCACATGAAATCTGGGTCAAACTTGCACTGCCACAGATGGCAGAAATACTTAGATCCAGTACTAAAGATCATGGAGCCACAGTCTCATTGTCAGCTCTTCTTTGGAAATATGGAAATCTTTGGAAAGGAAACTAAACAAAACACAGATGTCTTCATGTTGCAAGCCAAAAAAAAAAGTTTGAAAAGTCTGACACTTTTGAAAAGAATGACTGTGAGTTCACATGTACAGCAGAAATACAGACAAACCAGCACATATAAGCATGTCTTCACATGCTCATGGTTACTAGCAGAGAGATCTTAAAGATACTATCCTGAAGGATCTGCAGTATTTACAGCATATCTGATAGCTGGACTTGTGCCAGTGGTGTTCACCTGGTGTATAAATAATACAATTTCCAACACTAAACAAAATTTGTCCTACTGGAGAAAAGAATGTAAAAGATTTTCCTCTCTTCTTGACAAATAGGCATTTAAAACTTCTATATTTGTAGCAATACTGTTTTTCAGTGTTCCTGATATGTAATTAAATGAACCAAATTGTTAAATGTATCATGTGCTAGGGCAGCATACCTAGACAGAGTATTTTAGCAAGTTAATGAGATGCATGATAGGAAAGCATTATATACATTTGTTTTGCAGGAATACTTTATTCAAAACTATGTAAGAGCTGAATGGGTAGACTTTAATCTAGCGTTTCAAATTCACTCTTCTCAGAGGGCAAAATTATGATATTCACCTATAGATAAAAAAGGAGTTTATGTCAAAGAGAAGCATTAAAAGTTGGAAACTTAAGTAAGTAAGTCAGTGATATTCAAGTAGCTACGGATAAAGCCTTCAAGGCCTGTTTGGTACCAGACCAAAGAAAATATCCAGACCCTACCACTCCTTCTTCCTGGCAGTTCTCCTCTTTCCACAGCCGTCTCTCCCACTCCTTCCTATACCATCTTGCTTCTCTCCCTCTCCCTGTACTTAAGTAGAGGCAACAGCAGCAAAGAGCTTGAGCAAGAGGTAACTGCCAAGATGTGGCACAGACACGGTCAAAGGAGGCTCTGTAAGGTCCCTAAGCAGACCATGAGAGAATTGGCCTGACAAAATCCTCCTGAGCTTTCCATGGGTCCTCTCAACACAGTTTAGGCACTCCTAAATGCTCTTAAGTAATTTTAACTTGTATGGGTAAAAATAGCACCTCTCTGGGCCAAATAGTGAATCTCTTTTCTTAGATAGAACAGCTATCTGGGGACGGGACTGCCTTCATGGTAGGGTTCCTCAGGTTGTAGGAATTCTTTATGTGGACAGGTAAAAAGCTTTGAGGGGTAAGAAACTGCTTATTTTGAGTAAGTTTTTATCAGAAGCTGAAAAGCAGAAAAATGAGTATGTAGTAGTTCTGTAGTAGTTACTGATCTTTTCTATGCAATTCAAAGCAGTGCAGGCCTCCAAAAAATCCTTTGAAAGAATTTTTAGAAAGCCTCTGTTGTCTTTACCCTACAAAACACGTCAGAAAACACTACAATAAAGTTGGATTACCATGAATACCTAGACTCAAGTTAGGCAACCTGTTTCAATGTTTTCTCTCCAATAGCCATACCTCAAGAGCCCATGAAGTAACATGACCAAATTCAGGCCTGTGCACCAAAATAAAATCTTCACCTTGCAAAAAAATATACAACTTCCACTATGTACTTTCATGCCAAGGCAAGTTGGGGAGGTAGGAATGGGCTCTAATAGGCACTCCTTGAAACTGCTACATACTTTACCTTCAGCCAAGGAGCATTCAGAAGATGTGACATTCTTTTTCTCCCCTGGAAAACATCAGAGAATGTCAGAGAAATTATTCTTCATCTGATCCTCCTAATATCAGTAATTTGCTGGTTTGACATCATAAGAAGAGTGAGCATAGGGAGTCTTTGACAAAGAGATAATCGTATCCCCACGACGAGGAGCGCAGCCTGCAAGTCAGCACAACGCCGGTGGTGCGGAGTGGAGCAGGGCAAGCACAGGGCTGGGGTGTGGACACTGAAAGCTGGAATGCTGCATGGAGCAGGTGGGCCCCTGGGAGCTTTAAAGTGAGTGGGAGGAAGGGGCTGACAGAATACTTTTTGGGATGCTTTTTTGTTGTTGTTGTTTTTTGTTGTTGTTGTTTGCCCTCCCCCAAGCGAACTGGGCAACACAGAGCAAGATGCAAGCTTTGGAGTGTGTGTGAAGGGTGAAAAAGGAGCAGATAAAGAACAGGCTTCTGCCTCAGGTAGGAAAGGTGTTGGCACCCTGGGGAATATGAGAGAAGAAATGTAAACAAAAGGCACAGTTGTGCAAAGCCTTGGAACTGAAACAAGCATGTAGCTCATCTTTGATGCCCCAGGTAAGTGAAAACTAGTTCAGGTTCTTAATGCAATAATACCTTGCCCATGTTATGCATGCTGGCTCCTTCTTATAGTCTTACCCAGATAGACACTGTGCCCTTTTGCTTCTGGGAAGACCATTAAAATGTATGGAGTGAACATAAATGCAAATCACTGCTCACAGATCCCCTGTTACAGAACTGTGGTCATTATTACCTAAGCAAGCATTGGTGGGCTTGGCAGCTAGAAGGAGGACAAAGGTTTTCACATTGTTTTATAGGACAAAAGGAGCACATTTCTCCAAAACTACTCTCTATATTTCTTGGCAACAGAATGCTTTTGAAAAATATACCAACGAAGCTACAAGCTTGTTAAATATTACCTTTAAGCAATTTACTGTCTTGCATGAGATCTGTTTTTTTGTCCTTGACTATCTTAATGATGGGTTCTTCAAACAGCCAATGCAAGGATTATTCAGTGTTGTGTATGTAACTGTAGTTAAAGCTTAAGAAAACTAGTAATTCCTTTCATTCTCATGTTTTTAATTGAAATTTTGTCTTTCTGAAAATAACCTTCAGAAAATGTCACAAAGAATTACCCTCTTCCAAAACTCATCAGTGGGCTTGGGATCACACACCTATTTTGGCAATAACAGTAGCTACTCCAGTTAAAAAAGCTATCATTTACTCTAAATCTGACTTATCTGGAGCCATTTGAGTAAGTCAAATGGCACAACTGCAATTTTGAAAAAAATTGCATTTAATTTTATTTCAGTAGAACAAATGACAGATATAACAAAACAAAAAAAAAAGGAAAAAAGGCTAAGCTAAGTAGTTACAAAACTCAGCAGATCTACTCTACGCTGAAAAATGGGCTAAAGGCACATGAAATATTGTTTTATGGGGAATATTTAAGGAAGCAAGCTTCTGTATTTGAAAAGATTCTGTTTCAAGAATAGAAAGAGGAAGAAAATATATATTATAGTCTTCAGTAAAATTATTTTAGAAATCACATTTCTTTTAGAACCATAAATAAGAAAAAGCCTTCATAATCATCCATTTATTTTATTATGTTGCTTCAAGGTAGACTATAGTTTCCAATTCTTCGTGTTCTGCAACTTCATGTACATTTAAGTCTGAATTCCCTGGGTTTAATCCTTCATTTGAGAATAACTTGATGATTATATCTTAAGCTACAATAAAGATTATATATAATTTTTGTGGGGAAATGTATTCCTAATGACTTAAAAAGAAAGTAGCCCATAAATACTACATGATGTCACTAGTAATGACTATAATTAAAATGGAATACATTTCCCAGTTTTCTGTGCTCTGCACTTGTAGCTGTAATATTGAAACACAGGCCGATAGTTAATTTCTTTCTATCTTCAAAAGGCATAGCATAATATGAGAAAAAAATTCTCTCCAACAGACAGCTAGAGATTGCTGTGATATTTTTCCTAGTAACTTAGGTTTTCATTGAAAAAAACATAGTCTGTAGTGCTGATTTGTGCAAAATCTTTTGTAACTCAATTTCTGCTAAATAAGAATCAGTAATAGAACATAAACATGTATCTTACATACTATTGCAGGAGACTACTTACTGTCTTTTTAGGAATATAAAAAAGGTAGATGACATCTGTTTAGCTCAAATAAGCACTTATATGTGATGTCAGATATTTATAAAAACAATTAATTTGAAACACTACATTTTTTATATAACAAACAGAAACCTTTCAAACAAGACAGTTACGGCAAGCCATATTCCTTCCATATCTGGAGAAGCTGACGTATTTTCCAGGGGCAATACCTGAGTCTGTGAAGATCCACATTTAAAAAAAACAGTTCCCAATATTTGTAATCCAGTGATTACCGTCAATTCTGGGCATAGCATTCAGAATTTAGCAAGTTAACAATTTTTTCTTATCTAAAACTCAGGTAGATATCAAAAAGACTTTATTTGTACACGAGTTTCATAGGAGTTAGAAAAATAAAGGCAGGAATTTTAAAATGTCACATGCAAACTGGATTTGCTTAATCAATATTCAGAACTGCCTGAAAATTAGTCCATAATGGTTAACATCTATGGACCACAAGTTCAAAGCTATCAGTCCAAGCACTTTCCATCAGGGATTATGAAGGCTTTGACATTTTGTCTTCCAAATAAAGGCAACATTGCTGTATAATAATTGGAGGAAGATCAACACAGGTATGTAAATCACATACCGATATTAAATTTTGTTATATTTTTGCCAGAATGCCATGTAGTCATAGGTAAAACATTAGCTCTATTAAAAAAGATTTGTTATACAAAAGAATCTCTCTCTCCTCTTTTTGTCTTCCTATGCACCTCTCAAGGTTTCTGACTTACAAATTCAGAATGACAAATTTTCAGCATTTACAAAATTACAATTTTCATTCTGAAAATGGCCAACTTGACAAAGTAATTTTTGCCAAAGTGTTCAAACATTTTGTTTCTGTTCCAGCAGAGAGTAGAAACATTGGGAAACCTTGAAAGCAGCCACAAATTTATATTTGCATCTAAGAGGCATGCAGCCTGTCAGTGCAGAACATTCTGGAAGCCACTTTTTTAGAGCCTTTAGTGCTTACTGTTTATAGGCTACATTAGGCATTCATTCAACAAGGTCCTCAAGGCACAAAAAATGCATTTTAGTTACATGTAGCTTGCTCATGTGACATTCTGAACTAGTACAACTATGAGTGTCTTTGATAGAGAAGCTGGTTAACATGTGTGGGTTGTATATTTCTGGGAGGGTAGTATTTATTAAGCGACAAAGAAAAATGAATCATTTTCAAACTTTTGGAAAAAAAAAATTCATTAAGAGCTCAGTGATTGAGAACTCTCCTGTACTTCTGCAAACTCCAGGGTTATCAAAAATACAAACCTGACAGTGCATGTTATTTCTAAAATATCTGAGGAAAAATTACATGGGCAGAGCATATACTTGCTGTTCTACCAGGAAGCTTAAACCGAAGGAAATGAGCCTTGGGAAAGACACAGCAAACAAAACCACAGATGACAGGTTGTGTGAAAATTGGTGAAACAATAACACATGAAGGCATGTGGCTCCAAGGATGATGAAGAGGTGTAGGAAGAACAAAATACAAACAGATACCAATTACAATCTGCTATGATTAAACTCAACTTTGACAAGACACAAAAGGAAAAAAAAAATCCAAAACCCTGAGGAGCGCGAAGTAGGTCATCAGCTCAATTACATGTATGAGCTGAGAAGTGGAAGGGAGTTGCCAGAAATAAAGGGTAAGTAATTCTGAGGGTGACTCAAGGGATGGGAACTGTAACCTAGATATAGACAAAAGGATGGGACGAGGCTTTTCTGATTGTTGTCATAAAGATATTCTAAAACCTCCAGGGAAATCAACCTAATTGTAGTCCATATAACAACAGAAACCAATGCAATGCTATGAAAACAGATCAGTTCAGAGACGTGGAAAGGAAAAATGAAGATGGAATTAATACAGGTAAACTTTTCAGTAGCACGCAGAGTGTAATGCATGGGGACAGACTACTGTTCCTAGACATAAACCTGTGGACATATGGGTAGGTTAGGAAAGAGATTCCACAGAACATCTGAACTGCCTTTGTGACAAGCGTTAAATGAACTTGATTTCTGCTAAAAGGAAAGTCTCATGGTTCCCAAATCATTGGACATTACTGGACATTATAAAATAAATTTCAGCTGAACAAAGGTGGTGAAGGAATGTAATCTTTTAATAACTAAAATAACCAGTGGTTGAGCAGAGGATCAAGACCTCAAAGAGGCATAATTATTGAATTTTGCCTGCAATTCAGAAATATAATGAGACATGGATAGTTACGAGCAGACCAGCATGCAGGAAACATAAACACTGTAATCAAACTACTAGGCCTTTATGCACAGCAGTCAGGTTACCTGTGCATGTTGGCCAACATCCAGTTTCTTCTAAATGCTGAATCTTCACCAAAAATTAAATTTGTCATTATTCAGGAGGCCTGATTTTGCTTTTTTTAATCATTACAAAGCAGATACTTCAGCATTGAAATCGATGGAATTATAGCATCTTAAAGTCGGTGCAAATTAAAGAATTGGGACAAATATTGAAAACTTACTCCAGTCCTGGGAGTCACTTTGATGACGCAGAAAAGCTGGAGACTGAGTAACAGTGGTTTTAATATAACATACCTAGTTACATTGTCTTACAATATCTGCTTTTGTAACGAAGAGCTTCAATAAAGTCCTGGATGTACACAAACCAACAGAAGAACTCAGAACAAAGTCTATGGGGAAGGATCCACCATTTCTATAGTTTGCCTTTGACCCTTTTTACTCCTGACCTCCTCTCTGAAAGTATGCCTCCTGCTAATCATTGTTAGTGACTAATCAGTGCTCAGTTCTGAAGGCACATTTGAATTAAAATTTGTTTGTCCAGCAGGCAGTTTCAAGGCTAATCTTGCCATTGTCTTTTGGGAAGTGCTTCTCTGCGTAGAGGGGGTCTTAAAATTAACATCCACTGCCGCTGTTGTGGTTTAACCCCAGCCAGCAGCTAAGCACCATACAGCCGCTCCCTCACTCCCCCGCCCTGCTCCCAGTGGGATGGGGAGGAGGATTGGGAAAGAAGGTAAAAAGGTAAAACTCATGAGTTGAGATAAGAACGGTTTAATAACTAAAGTAAAATATAATACTAACAATAATAATAATGACATATAATAATAATAGTAATAATAATAGTTGTAATGAAAAGGAATATAACAAAAAAAGAGAGGGGAAAAAATAAGAAAAAAACCAGCGATGCACAATGCAATTGCTCACCACCCACTGACCGATGCCCAAGCAGTGATCTGCCCCTCCTGGCCAACTCCCCCCTGTTTATATACTGGGCATGACGTTCCATGGTATGGAATAGCCCTTTGGCTAGTTCGGGTCAGCTGTCCTGGCTATGCTCCCTCTCAGCTTCTTGCACACCTGGCAGAGCATGGGAAACTGAAAAAATCCTTAAGATAAGCGCTACTTAGCAACAACTAAAACATCAGCATGTTGTCATCAACATCATTCTCACACTAAATCCAAAACACAGCTCTGTACCAGCTACAAAGAGAGTTAACTCTATCCCAGCTGAAACCAGAATAGCCACTCACTATAAAGGTTGGACCATGCAAAATTAGTATGTACCTTTTTACAGAACAGATCAAACTTGGACTTTCTGTTTCATGAAATACCAGCATTTAGAAACTGGTTTCTGAGTTCCAATTTGAATATTTCTTGTAAAAAGGAATTTTGGCAAAAAAGCATTATTTACAATGTTTAAGTTTAGAAAAGATCTTTCAAATATGAAAATGCAATTTTCGTTTCAATAAATATTTTGGTTATATATAATGTATGTTAAGCTATGGCATATTACTGATGTCAAGCAGTATGTTTTAATAGTCAATCTGTTCTATTTATTTTATAGTATTTTTACTTCGGAAGGCATTAAGAACACCTACTTGATATTAAAACATCTTTGCTTATTTTACTAAATGAGATTGTTGTTTGTGTTGTAACTAAACAATTCTGTATGTTGTAATTTAAATGAAAAAGAATAGGCAAATGGCTTGTCATATCACCATGCATTATCACCGTGTAAACACAGGAGAAAAATAAAGTAAATGTAAAAAACATTTTGCGACAGAGCATCGTATAAAAAGTGATTTAACATTTTTTTCAAAGCAAAATAATCAAATGTATATGTGAAGTTTCATCAAAATAGGTGTGAATTCCCTCAAAAAAGCTTATCTTTTCAAAATGTCTTGTCTGACAGAAAATTTTCATGAAAATTTTCCAACCAGTTTCAATTGCTGACCTTAGGAGCTTTCCAGCATTCCAGCTTTCCAGACCAAGTATAAAACTGGAAGACTTGTATCTTTCTAAAGGGAGGAAAAATTTCATGTGACTAACACTGTAGTTTTACTGATGTTATTCCTTACTGTGAAACAGATTTGCGTGCTTGCAGTCAAACTCATGGTTTTGTGCATGGATGTTTTTTAAGCACATGTAGATTTATTACTTTTTTTTTAAATAATAGAGATACTTTGTTTTAACAGAGGGAAAAGCTTGAGTACAATGGAAGTAGGAAGACAACTCTTTCTGGAACAGTATTTATGTCAGTGACAACATGTGTTAAATTTTCAATTTAAATTTTTAATTTAATTTAAATTTTATTTTAAATTCTCACTTGTTTGAGAAACCCATAGAAAAAACATGAAATGGGAACCTCACTGAAACTGAAAGGAGCTTTTCTGTGATCTGCAATGTGGGTTTACAATTTCTCCTAGGTCTCTGGGGGAGGCAAAGGAAAAGAATAGCAGGAGTAGACATTCTCCAAAAGCCACAGATCAGCTAAAATGTTCTGAGTTTCAAGCAGGAGCTCTGCAGAAAGTTAAAAAGATACATGCTCCAGGTAGCTCCAGATAACGTTTTTTGCTGTAGGTATTATTTCTGGATACACCAGCAAAGATATCATCTTAGGTTTCAATATATCAAATGACACATTTATCATTTAAAAATTCAGGGGCTTTTGTTTTAGTGCCTAAACATCTGCCCTCAATGTGCTTGCACTGCTGACAGCATGACAAAGTCCCAGAGTGAAGTTGTTCTAAAGCATTTATGGTCTAAATAGCTGGTACTAGTACAAAGTAAGAGAAAAGCTTGTAGAACAAAACCCAAGTGAATAATGTGGAAACTTAAACAGAATTTAAAAGCAAAAGTATAAGCAACATTAAAGGCAGAACAAGGCAGAAGACAAGGAACTAAGGAGACAAGTATAAATTGAAGGAAGGTAAAGGTGAAGAGACAGCATTAATCAAGGGGGGTAGACTTTTGTAATCAGCCAGTCTGTATGGGCAGGACATGTCAGAGGTATAGAAAGTTCTCTAAATCCTTGGAAAGCTTTGGATTTTTTTTCAGCTGCTCTCAGGCTGGCTCTTCCCTGCAGGCCCCTCAGTGAGATTGCAGAGCAGCGGAGGAAAGGTATTTACAATTACTGAGGAACAACAACGCAACCAGGAAAAGTGAGAGATTTCAGTTCCTCAGGTCCTGAGAATTTGCTGAACAAGAAAAGAGTTGTTAAACAAGTCTTTGCTTAGTTTAAGTTGAAGTTTAAGTCAAAGAAATGCTAAATCTGCACAGCTAATTTCTTGGGCTCAATTTTGCCTCTGTGCAGCTGTTAAAAATTATGATAAATTTCATCTTAAAGCAGAACCCCCTCCCCACTATTAATTGAGACATCTAACATCAATCACATATCATAAAGAAACAGTGACAAAGATGATGTCCAAGGTCAATCCATACAATACTTACTTCCATCGCTGAATCCCATTCTCAGTGGTACTGCACTCACAGCATTGGCCTCAGTGGCTTAGTGCAGGCTTGTAAAGCCCATTGTAACTGCTGAGCACAAAATTTGGCCCAACGTTGACACAGTTCATCAGATATGAAGTGCTCAAATACCAGTAGTTCTGCACTTACCACTCTGAGCTCATGTCTCTTCTTGTAATGCTAATACCTCACAGCATTTTAAAAGTGCAAAATTAATTTGGGATCACTTCTTTGGAAATGTGAAATAATTCTAATAAACCTAATTGGTGGGGTCAAGTCACTCACCCACTGCTACCAAAGTCACATCACAAAGTAGCAAGGGTGGGGAAAAAAAAACTATCTGAAGGAAAACAAGGAGATTGCAGCACTCAAATGAAATGCAGTACAGGGCTTTGGGTGAAACAAATAAATCCTACCAGGCCAGCAGTGCCATGAGCACCCTTAATCTTGCTGAATGGCCCCGTGGCCAGTGCTGATGTCTGAGGACAAGAAGACTTCCCTCTGCAAACTGAGGGAAACCTTTCAGCAGAAATTCAGAAGACTTGGGAAACAGAACTGCAACCAATGAATCACCAGAAGTTATTATTCCAGGGAAAGAATTTGCTTTATGTTTCTATGGAAATGGTTGTGGAAAAGCTGCGGTTGCATTGTAATGAAAACCTAAGCCTGAAAGCTGCTGCTGAAGGGCATGGAGCTGGCGCTATGCACTGGACTCTGAACCACTGCTGCAAGTGGTCCAAACTGCCTGGTCTGATGCTCCTGTGCAAGGCAGGTGCAGCACTGCGGCTGTGGTTCTGGCATCCTGAGCGTTTTCTGAACCACACTGTGTTCCTGGGAGCATGACTGAGTTCAGAGGGATAGTCAGCTGGGGATTTGGATATTGCAGTTTTTAATAGTGAGATTTCTTTTAAAAGAAGAAGAAAATAGCCTTTCTTTTCCTTTGCTCTCCTCCCTCCATCATTCAATAATGTTTTCTCAAAATAAAGTAGTAGATTCAAGTAGTTCAAGTTGTAGAAATGGTGTAGGTTTATTCTGTCTTCTAACTTTATGGATGAATCTTCAATTGGTATAAAATGGCAGAACTTGTTTCAACTTTGTAAGCTCCCAAAGAACACTTGTATCCTGATGTTCAAGAGCAGACATGCAGAGAAGAAACTTGAATTAAATCTTGCAATAAAAAGTGAGCTATCTTGACTCTTTCTATAGGACTCGAATGATTAAAACAGTTTGGCTACAATAGCTGATGATTTCTAAAGGTATGCTCCTGGGAAAAGTCCCCAATCAGTTCTGCTTTAAAGATCTGTGAAGACCAAGAAAAAAATGAGGCTACCAGCATTGGGAGGGTAGAAAGGTAACAGTGAAAAATCAAAGTTGCTAGAGCTCAATGGAAATACAAAGATCTCAATCCAGATTTCTCTCAGTTGTTCTACATTGTTTGCACTCCCTTAACCTGGTCAAAAACCTCCAGACCACGGCTGCACCAGAGAGTACAGAAGCTGATGGAAGAAGTGTGTGACCTAGTACGTAGTGGAGGACTAGATCTGACCCATGAGATCCTTTACAACATGCTTGTGACAACAGCCATAATTGTAATATACATTGTCATTTCAGGTTCTGTTTCTATGAAAGAAAAAGTGCATATATATATATACACACACACATATGGATACACATATGCATATACATATATGTGTGCATGTATGTATGTATAGCTATGTGAGAGTCACTACAACGAACGCACCAAAGGTATGTTGATCACAAACTGTTTTGACCGGGGCCCAGAAATCCAAGTCAGAGAGCTGGCAGCTTGGTACCAGGGCTGCATGTGCTGGCATGTGGTTATGTACTGCCTGCTGTTGATCTTTGGGAGTTAGTACACCTTGGGCAGTATCACAGGTTGTCTCTCCCTCGTACTCCCTCTATGCTGAAGCCAAGGAGAAGGGCTCATGCAGCTGGTAGCAGAAGTGACCCTCAGCAAGTGTCTGCCACAGGCAGAAACTCTAGAAACACAATATAACTTTTCTGTCCAAAGGCATAGACTAGCCCTATTCAGATGCTAATTATTCAGGTTAACTGTAGAAGAAATAGAAGTTTTGCCTATTCCCTAGTCAAGGATAAATGCAAATGTCCCTGTATGAGGACCAGGTAGAAATTACTGGAGAACCTTAATATTTAGCTAGGCAAGCAAAAAACATTTTGCAATTTGTTTAAAGTACTTTAATGAATAATCCATACAGTTTGCTTCAGGAAAAATGTTTGAAGCCTAGTGAGCACATGTAAAAATATTTCCTCATTTAAATTTTTTGAGGGGCATTAAATCAAAAATACCTCTTGGTCAGCCTTGTGTATGGAAATTTTTTGTTGATGTAAGAAGTGCTATACTCCTGTTTAAATAGTCTTTTTTTTTTTTTAATAAGTACATCTTGAACTTTATAGCAAAAGATGGTGTATTAGTTAAAGCTGGGTATAACATAGCCTGCCATTATTCTAGTTTCTCTACACATCTTCTGCCAGTGCACTTCCTACGCAACAGCTTTGCTATTCCAGTCTTGGCTTACCCTCAATGATGACTGCCAATTGTGCCAAACTATGTAGTTCACCTATAAAGCTTCAGCAAATGAGATTAAAAAGTATCTATCTCCTCTCCTCAAGGAAGCGTGGGCAAAACAGGTTCCTGGGAGAAGGTGCACTTTACCATCTATCGTCCAGCAGTTTCCTCTTTTATGAGGGGGCTGTTGTTTACCTGCTGGATTTAAAAAAGCAGTTGAATTTTTATCTGTGGTTATTAATCAGCTTCAATCTCTGCTAAAGTTTAGTGAAATGTTCTTGTTGAATCACTGATATGTTGAAAAACTGATACACTGAAGATGTGGTGTGCTGGAAAAATTGCACCAAAGACTCCCAAGTCAGATTTTTCTGACAACTATAATGTAGGTTCAAGTTTTCTTTAACAAGATACAGGGGATTATTTATTAAAAATAGAAAGGAATGCACAGTTATGGAAATTCAGAGGGAATTTTTATATTTTATGCCATTGTTTTGTTTATACAGAAAATATTTTACTTCAAAGGCTGTTGTCAGGTAGCTTAGGCCTTATATTTAGTGGCATCTTGTCACTGCTTCAGTAGGAAACTTTAATTTCCTATAATTATTATGAATCCAAGAAAAACAGTTTTTCTTTGAATTTGAGCATTCCTTTTCACCTTTTGCATTCCAAACATTTCAACTCAGGAATCAGTAAGTGAACTTAACTAGAAACAAAAGCTGAGATTGTTAAAACTGAGAGGTTCATCATAATTGGTAGAAGTTATGTGATTTGGCACCAACTGCCACTAAAAATCTCTGATTAGTCTATTGCCTAGTATTGAAATTGGGTAGAATGCAAAAGTAGGAAACAAAAACCAAGGAAGTTGAAAAATTGAACTTTTTTTCCAATGGCAGTGATAGAAGGCCTGTATGACTTATTATTGCTAGCAAACCTAAAATACACAGCAACTTGCACAAACGGCAGCTATGCGGCTGCTGGAGACACCAGAACAGCTGCTTTATAGATATCTCAGTGCAAAAGATTAGGCTGGCGGTTAAGATGGCAAAGGCAGGTGATACTGCAGGTATGTGTATGCACTAACTCAAATTTAGTTGCTTCACATCAGAGATTAGGAGCTTGTAGGACGTATATTGGCTGGTAGCTAGCAAGGGAACTTTGTATTTCTTTTTCTCAGTATTAGCTAGACCTCGGTTTAACTTCTGGGGATCATTTCGGTTCACCTTTGGGAGAGCAGAACAGTTTTGAAGAAACTTTTGTGGATTTTCTTTATAACCAATCCCTGGTCATAAATTTTCAAATGAAAGTGCTTGCAGACCTGAAGCACGACTAGCTCTGCTATCCATGTAGCTGTTTCCTGAGTTGAATGGCCAGCAAATGATTAACCTGTAAGGCTGTTCTCTTGCGAGAATACACTCCTGGAAAGTGTGTTTAAAAGGGACTTCAGTACAGATCACCCTGCAAATGTGACATGAGCTTGTAAAGGGGACAGGAGAGTGGGTAAGAAAGAATTTACGGGGAATGGGGACCAGGATTATAAAGGAATCGTACATTGAGACATGCTGAATGAAGATGGGGAGTCATATGCTAAGATATGGTAAATGAAGGAGTGTGAAAGACAGCCATGTTCACTAAGCAGCCAGAAGAAACTGGGGGAAGATGTGAGGTCAGGACTGACATTCTTCTTACGTTTTTTGCTAGCTGCTCCCTTACGACTCCTTTCCAAAAATCAGACCTCTCTACCCAGTGTCAGCAAGGAGGCTTGAAACAGGGGCAATCACTTCAAAAAAGAGCACAGCAACTCAATGTAGCTGAGAATTGCAGGGGTAGGGACTTCTGCTGCCCTTTTGCATATCTCAAGCAGGATACAACAAAAAGAGTGTAACAAGCAGGATATGAGGCTCACAGTGTGGTTGACTGTGTCATTGCTCTTGCACCACACTCTGGAGTGTCCTAACCATCTATGTGCTTGGCGTGATCCTGTGGAGAAGGGAGGTAAAATAAATGGAATACTCTTCAATTTGTTCTTTGGAAGCTTTTCTGCTTTGCAAAAAACAAGGTCACTTGGGTCAGTGAGGTGTCTGGTGATGGGGAAGTCTACAACTCTTTACGTACTTTAAATAAAACAGACATTGAATAAAATACTTGAGCAGTCCTTGGACCAGAGACTGCAATTTGAGATTCCCTCTTCCCAGGTGAGTACTGAAAACCACAAAACTAGGATCTTGCCCACTCCAGGCTGTGGATCCTGAGTTGCCTCTCCACCTCTGTCTTCAGTATTTCTTACTGGCTAGCCATCAGTGGCTCAAAGTGCTGATTCTTCCTGGCAGGCTCCTAGTAATTTTTGGACCCCATTCTAAGAAGTCTAATTCAGCTGCCTGCAGTATTGCAGACAGGCTTAACGCAGGCTACTGGACTCCCACTCAGGGGCCTCAGGTGCCTACCTCTAATCACTCCCCAAAATCTAGCCCTGTGACTGTAATAGGACACTGCTGGAAACCGAACAAACTGCCTGCACTTAGGAGCAGAACTTCCCCATGTTTTGCTAGTACACCAAGGAAAATTAATATTCATTTGGTCATTAAACTCAAAATGTGATGAATTCTCAAGACAAATGTACAGTACATGGTGTTAGGCCAAACGCAGTTCTGATCCCAAGGTATTATTAAAGTTTCAACATTTTGGCCCCTACCGATTTCTTTCATGCGATTCTTAGAACTATTACTCAGACAGTCCATGTTAACTGGCAGATGCCCAATGGCAATATATAAAGTAGATACTTTACCGCAGTTTCTTAACTGGATAATTGATGGATTATAAAGAGCTAGTATAAAATGAACACCAACTTGTCCTTAACCCCTCCTTCTAGGCTTGAACCTTTAATATGGGTGCAAAAGAACAATCCTATAGCCCTTTCAGTATTCCTGATATCTCTGATAAGTGTTGTCACTATTAATTTTTTTCTTTGGAAGCTGCTAAACCTTAAGAAAATCAGAAACATTTATGTAGTCTTAGTAAAGATGGGAGGTGGATTACTGGGGACCCAACTTCTGAACTAGTTGGATTCTGTGTACTGTTTCTATTGTGTAAAGAGGAAAAAACCACCACCTGCTTCATACTGCCCAACTGCAACAAGGAAAGCTTTTCCACTGGCGTAAGCGGAGAAAGCACAGTGACCCTAAATTCTGTCCCTCCAAAATCAATAGCAAATCTCTCACTTACTTCACCTTATAATATGTGGCATGATTTTTTGGATCGGTGCTTCCCTGAAAACTGCCTCTTCAAATATGACTAAGAAACACACTTTTGAGTGTTTTGAAATTCATTAAACACAGGCAGCTTTTACCATTCCTTTCCTCTGGAACATTTTCATTAGGATATCATCACCTGCACAAGGTCCTATGCAAGTGATTCATGAGCCTTTTTGTTTGCCATCTGTATAGGGCTGAATTTCAGCCCTGAGTTTTAAAAAATCATTTTACCGCTTTCTTGAAGTGTAAACTAAGCCAAGTCTCAAAGGCGGATTTCCAACTGAATGTCACTAGAGCTGGAAAAAAATTGGTAAAAGAGAAGAAAAATAACAAGGTCATATAACCTGTTTCCCCATTTTTGGTGAAATGGAAAGAAATAAAGCACAATTTTCGGATCCATACTGGTGCCTTCCAGCAAAAGGCAAAGGCTCTGAACTTTCCACCCTGTGCACTGTATTTGAATATGTGTAATGTGTTGTGTCAGAACAGGATGGTCAACTGTAAGTACTGAAAAATAGTGAGTCAGCCTCTTTCCTCATAATGATGGGGTTTCAGTGAATAAAAAATATTTGCCTTTAATTTGCCTTCTCTTTTTTCTTGTGTTGACCTTTTGAATGTCATACTTTTTACTTAATCTCTTTAGCTACAAGGACAAGACGTAATTGTTTTTAAACAAAAGCTGACATTCTCACATAATAGGATGAGTTCAAGCAATGAGGCGTAAGAAAAAACAACATATATCACAAGAATTTTATCACAACAGTTGGCAATGCTTCTAAACTGTCCACAGTCCTTGCTGATTTGATTCTCTTGAATACAGCCTCTTATATTATACATACAAAGAGCTGCTAATTATTTAGTTTTTCTAGCACAACCCAGTGTAAAGATCCCAGTAAACCTTATTTAATAAACCCTATCACTCCATGTGTAAAGGAGCTTTAGAATCTGGCAGATAGAAAACCAATATTCAGAGGTGTTCCTCCTTTTTGTCCCACAGAATGATGCCTGGATTCGGATGAGAGGTAAGAATACCCATTTTCTTTTAAAAATCCTCATCTCCCTCTGAAAATC
Source organism: Gymnogyps californianus (assembly GCF_018139145.2). Lineage (NCBI taxonomy): Eukaryota > Metazoa > Chordata > Aves > Accipitriformes > Cathartidae > Gymnogyps > Gymnogyps californianus. Next base: position 105,867,186 of record NC_059472.1, on the reverse strand, counting down.
CCCATTTCCTTCCTGGTATTTGCATAATGAGCAAAACCTTTGGCAGTCTGCCAAGTTAACTACTGGCCACACAACAGTCAGGCTGAATGGGAAGCCTGAGAGCAGGCTGTCTCCTCATGAGGGTGCAAAAGCCTAAATTTCCCAACAATCTCTTATTTTAATGCAGTATATAATCCAAATAATTACTCTTTTCTCTGGAAAATCCCCCCGCCCCACCCTACTTCCTTCAAGCTGGAGAAGATCCAACCAGACTCCATCCAACCCACTTTGTGGCCCTGTGGGGAAAAAAAAGGCCCCCTACTGCTAGATGATGTAGTTGGTTGGGTAATTTAAGCAGTTCTTCATGGCTGAAAATTTAGGCTTCACTTCCTATGGCTGATACGTATGTTCCCAGGCCTTGCCTGAAAACTTACTTGCAAAATGTAAAGCATTTGGATGTTGCAGGTGAACACTGCGGGTTTTAGAAGAAGCCAGGTTTAGGTTACCTTACACTTCAATTCTGCCCAAATTCTTTTTGAATTATGATACCCTCTTCAACTAAGCAAGGTTGTAAATTCTAACCAAAATGTCATGCAAAATTCAAACGGGAATGTGGGCTGGATTTTTTTTAGAAAGCTGATAACTGAAAGCATGATAATACTATGATTGTTATTATGTGAGTTAAATAAGCCTTGATAATCTGTTAGGGATGTTCTTCCTATAGTATCCTAAATCTCGGTTTGCAAAGCAAGGCCCTGCAGGTGAGGGTAGGAATTTTGACATACTTGTCTGTCTCTGAATCTTGCCACCTAGTCATTCTTAGAGGTATATGCATCCTTCCTGATTTTCCATACAGCTGTCCCAGTACCTCAGAAACTATAGTATGCGTCCATATTCAATCTTCTCATATTCTTCCTCAGTAAACTTCTTTAATATCCCAACAGCAAATGCATATAAATAAATTGTAAGAATAATGGAAGAGCTTTACTACTAAGGATATGGAGCTGTCAGGATATAGAGATTCTTACGTACTATGAGTACATGCTTCAATAAGATGTTTGCTACTTCCTCTTAAGATACTGAGTATTATACGCAAGTCTTGGGAATGAGGATATTGTCACTGGTCAATGGGCACAGCAGAGAAAACAGGAAGGCTCTTGTGTTTGTACTATACTTAGAGCCAAGAGCTAGTTTCCGTACTAACGACAGGAAATGTTGAGCAATAAGAGTCTTGCTCCAAAACTGACATTGAAAATTAGATGTTGTAATGCTCCCTTTAAATTATAGGGTGAAGGATACAGAAAAATAGCAAGTGAAATGGTGAACAGCAAGTTGGCCTTAACTGAGAAAATAATTTCATTTAGGAATATAGAAAAGTAATGATATTTTTATGTTTCCAAGTGAGGTCTATCGAATACTTCTGCATTCTCTATTCCAAAGCAATATTGCTTGCCCTTGATATCTGGTAAATCTCAGTAAAGGATGACCACATTAAGCATGCTTAGCTTTACAAAAGCACTTTGTTCAAGATCCAATGGGCCAGTTTTTGGCCAACCAGTCAGCATAATTAAATTGTTTATAAAGCTTAAATCACATTGTGTACATTTTACACAAAATACTAGAGTTAGGATAAGGTAGCATTTCTGGCCCAGCTATATTAGGGAATACTTTAAGTATGAATGAAAGGCCAGGCCCTGTTGTTTCCCCCATGGAGTGGAGGGAGAAGAACATGCTACTGAATCAGAAGGGAAAGGATTCATAAAAGCCTGTGAAGAATAAAGTCCACTGAATTATACTCATTTAACTATTTAAGCGCTTAAAGACATAATAGATTTGACCCTCTGATTGAGTTTAGATAAAGCTGCTATATTCCAGAAATGAAACTCAGTTTAGTGTCTTCTTTGAGGAGAATATTCTTCTGATTAAGAAAATGGATTGGCTCTAGACCACCACATACATTATTAGGAGGAGGAGAAAGGGGATTGAAAACAGTTGTAATTATTATTTAATAGCACTACAATATTCTCTGATAACATGACATGTCAGAAACGAGACAAAAAGGAAGGAAAATGGAGAAGAAGAAAGAAAGGAAGGAAGGAAGAAGAAACAAAGTTCAGAATGTCTAGGAACTTAAAAGGGAATTGCTTTTTCTCAGTGATTGGAATTGTGACAATAAAGATGGTATTCCTCTGACCAAGTGTGGAAAGCTGCCCTGGGTATGGTAAATTATGAATTAGTCATCCCTTCATAGTCACTAGAGAGAAAGATACACTTCCAGGAAGCAATATATGTCATCCAAAAGCAGATGACTAAAACAGGTTACATAAAGCTTTTTCCAGTGTGTCTAACTTTGTATCTAACTTTTGGCTATTGAATATACAATGCTCAGACATGTAAAATTATGTGAGAAGCCTACCCCTAAAGACCAAAGTAAACAGTAACATCTGATTGTTGCCTGAAGAATGTATTGTCTCCCTACTTTTGTGTAAAATTCTCAATAACAACAGTGGGGAAAGGCAGGGTGTGAAACTTCAAATTCATATCAGACCCTATGGACCATAAACACAAAGTCTATCTTACTTTTCTGAAAGAACTGTATCAGTTATCAGGAAAAAAAATGTAGGGAAATTTAGGGTTTTAAATAGTTTATTGATATGATTATTCCTCGTTCTTGTGTTATGCCCTGTCTTATTTTCATAAGAAAAAAAAGGCACTAAATACATTACTTACAGCTTTCCAGTGCAGCTAAATCTGTCATTCCAAATACAATTCACTTAAATACCAAACATATAACTCACATTTGTAATCCAGTCCACAGTCAACTATCGTAAAATGTATTAAAGCAAGGTGCAAAATTTGTTACCTTAAGAAAACCTCCTATTCTAGATTTGAGAGTCATCAAGCGTAATATTTCGATTGTGGTGAGGGACAGAATATTCTCTCAGCCCAGTGTGACTTTTGGTGTGGTAAGAAGAGATGGGAATCCGGAAGCTACCAAGAAAAGAGAGAAGCATTTATCTGGCTTTAAAAATTAAGATAAGTGTTTGTTTGAAATTGGGCAACTAATGTTCTAAGGAGTCCCAGTGACATGACAAGCAACAAAGATATATTAATCACATGAATAGCTCCATATTTCTTTTGAGTGTGAGTAGTCAAGTCATCATCTTTTCTCCACTTCCTTTATCATCTTCTATAAGGAAAAGTTCCTCTCTTTGGGATAAAGTGAGCAACATTGCACGCAATATTTAATAAGTAGGTAGATCATTGTTATATCAAGGTCTCTTTCCTGAGTGGTAGTAATTAATATAGAACTGATTGTTGGGAATATATAATTAGGATTATGATCCTGTTTTACATTTATCACCATCAGGTTGTACCTGGCATTCCCTTGCCTGGTCATTGGTTATTGTGAGATCAGTTTGTTTTACAAGTCTGAATAATTTACATGACTTGAAGACTTTGTCACCCCACTATTTCAGGTTGTGTATGTATAATTCAAGTATCCAGGTCTCAGCAGTGATTCCTGGGGGATATCAGGGATAACTTTTTTCATTGTAAAACCAGACCTTTCTAACCCTTTATTTCCTATTTTCTGCTGTTGTTAATCCAGAGAAGATACCATTCTGTGGTGATTCAGTTCCTTTTAACTGCCTTTAGTGAAGGATCTTTTCAAAAGCTTTTTGAAATCTAAGTACCCCAATCACACCTTTCCATATGCTTGTTCTAAAATCTCTAGCAGAGTGCTTGTACTTGTTTGAAAATTATTTTGTGTAACTATCACCCAGGCCTTGTTCCCATAAGACACGAATTAAAATTTAAAGGAAAGCCATTTTTATGCTGTTGTTTTGTGGAAACAAGTCATGTATGATCACTTGGTTTGCCTTCCAAAACTTTTTAAAAAAAGGAATTTCAAACATATTAGGCAATTTTTAAGTAGAATGGTAACAGTGGAAACCTTGAAGAGAATGAAACTTTTAAAGTTACTGGTCCATAAATGAACTGGCAGAGAGCAGCAAGACTGGTTATTCTGTAACTGTGGGAAACACTGCAATAATGCGCAAGGGGGAGAATCTTATAACTACTGAAAACATAGGTCCATCCCCTTTACTAGGCACTAGAGAATACACATTTGAAAGAAACCTTGAAAATGGGGGAAGCATTACTCAGGCTTCTGTTTAATAGGAAACCAAGTTTCCTTAGTGCCAGTCCTCCAGGAACTACTTGTTCCTTAGGACAGGATATTTGTGTATCTTACAGACGATACATGTGACTGCACAAGAATTTAAAAAAATTCTAACCAGGATCTCCTATTTCTCCATTCTGAATGATCCAACTGCCTCTTGGGCAGATACTTACAGGAGCTGATAACATAGTAGAGTTCATTACAAGGAAATAAAACAGTTCCTTATAATGGGTGCTACAGTCTTCATTTGGCCTTATTGCTGCAATAGACTGATTTATGGGATACGAAATCTTGGATCAAAACTAGCTGGCTAGAGCTTATTTGGGCATGATGGAAGCAATATTATCAGTTTGGAGGCAGCAACAAGCAGAAATGTCACAGATCAGCCACCTTATCTGGTAATATTTGCCTGCTACTTGTTACTCAGATTTAGAAACCCTACAGTCTTGCAGGATCGTCAGATTCTTCTGTAGAGCAAGATGTTTCTTGATATCTTCTTTTTGTTACCTCAAAATTTATACTTCTTCCATATGTTCTACAATTAATGATATAATGGAATTATTTGGATAATTGAAACTCTGCAGCTGACTTTTAGGTAACTAGGCAGAACTTATAGATTTTTAACTCATAAAAGTCTAAAAAGTTTGCAACATGAGAAAATGTGATGTTGCCTTTGTATTTAGGCAATACTGGTATACCCTCACCTGCTGGGGAATCTACAGTTAAGAAGTCCACAGACTGAGTGACAGGAGGCTAGTTGCAAAGAATGTCCATGACTCGTCTTTGAAAATCATCTTGATGTTGAATACGTTGAATCTGGAGGCATGCAACAAGATTCCTCTCTTCTCAACTGTTTGCTTAAGTGGTTTACAGATTAAGAAATCCTATAGACAAATCAGACTGGTTTTCAGTTGCGGTGAGCTGGAATGGTGAGCCATCATTTTATACTTAAAATTTTGATAACATTTTAAATTTTTGTTAAAAGTTCCTGGCAGTGTTGCTCAGTCTACCCTAAAGAGGCGAACTTTTCTATGTAGTAGAACTATAGGATAAAGGATAGAGAGAAAGATGATGACTATTATGAGGTGTAAAGAATGGCTGCTGTATCAAGTGAGACTAGATTGTCTAGGACTCCTCAGGGCTGACAAAGCTGTAACATGTGATGGAGGAGTTGATTTAAGTGGTGATTTTTCATAATTTCTTGTAACACTTCCCCTGAGAACTGAGAAGCACCACTGAAATTATCACAGATAAGATTTAAAATAAAGAGGACCTTGTATAGCCAGTCTAATTTTCATTCCTTACATTCTGAAGTTTTTCAAAGATTAGCTTGCTGCACAGGCATTTGAGGACATAGGGATATCCTTTCTGACCAGATTCCTCACATTATTTACAGTAGAAAGAGTTTCTCCTCCCTGCCCCAAATGTAAATTGGGCGTGGTGGCAAGCATACAAAGAAGTCTCCATGGATGTGATGAACTTAATGTGAATTTTGACTGTTGTGACCTTTAAGAGTTAGAAGCAGTTCCTAGAAGATGGTGGATCTCTACAAGTATCCCCTTTTTACAAGTCAATAAAACTACCAGAGATAGCCAAGGAAGTCAGCTGCATGTTGTTATGGTCCTGGAATTCCACCATCCCACACTCAGCTGTAGCATCCTACTGCCATCACGTGTTCAGCTCTCTCAGGACGTAGGCACACAATCATTTTGAAAACAGCTGGAGTGGTTTCAGGTGTTCCTGCCTTTCAGCTATTTACTGCACTGTGGCTGGAGCTTTCAGTCCCTGCCATGAAGTGGCAGAAAAGGAGAGACTGAACCTCTATCTGCAGTGTAGATTCAGTTACTTGAGTGCCTTAGCCATCTCAGAGGATGTTACACTGCTCTGTATTACAAGTGGTCCGATAAGTTATGGCTTAAGCAAGCACAAACTCCCTGCAAAGCTCCTGGCCATTTGGAAATTGTGGGTATATGTGAAATAGAGTAGACTCTAGATTAGATGATGTTCAGAAATAAGTCCTATGTGAAACATGAGATTCATATCTACAACAACTGACTATTCTCCCTTCTTTGTTCTAACACTCGCTCCTTTTCCTTTCCCTCCCTCCACTCTTTTGACAATACGCCAGCATCAGCTGCAGTTAAAACAGCTCCTCAAACTTACTACTTAAACGGGTGGCAGCCCCATGGATCCAAGGAGAACTTTGGTCACCATTTGGGGTATGTTCATGTGGAAAGACATGCACATGCACAAATTTCAAATCTCACAAGACTGTGTTTTCCCATTCTCTCTGTATGCTGCAAGGTTTCAGCTTGACTTTGAGAGTACACTTTCTTCTGGACACAACAAGCAAAGGTATCCCTTCTTCTGCACCTTCAGCCCTTGCAATCAAAAAGCATCAACCATCCACACTCCACCCTCGAGGCTGTCCAGCTGAGATGCTGGAAAAAAGAGTGACTGCTAAGGCAAGGGCCAAATCACCTACCTAAGCCTACTGTAATCCACCTCTGATGCAAGACTGTCTCTATCTCTATCTCTCAATGGACTAGAGCAGAATAAGTGCTCCATCCTTTCAGATTAAAGCAGCTGCTATATTCTGGATTGTCACTGCTTTTCACCCAGAGGAGGATCCCCACTATTTCAGGAGCATACTGTTTCAGGAGCATCCTCATAGACCAAATTCCACATGTCATGCTTGCACTACAAGCTCTGCAGAAATGACAAAGACAAGATGAAGAGCAGCAAAATGACTAAAATAAACGTGATACAGCACACAGTAGTGGTACACCTTGACCACATCCCTGAAATGTCAGCAGAAATCATATGGGAACCGTAAATAACACACAAATAGTTAATAGAAGAGAGTTCCTTAATGTCTTCAGTAGATCTTGGCCAAACTACAGTTAGTACATCACTGAACACGTGTTCTAGTATGTAAAACAAGAGCATCTTTCTTTGAATTTACTTGTGTCTGAAATAGAGCTTCAATCTTATATGTAGAGAAGAAGCAAATAAACACTTCAGTAAACACACAAAATCAAGGAAACATGCAATTAATATTTTCTGAGGTCATAAGCAATTAAGGAAAGCAAACGAATGTCAACAGCATAATTTTTTCCTTAAACTTCCAAGTTTGGAAACATCTCTAATCTTTTAAGTTAAAAAAAAAAAAGGAAAAAAAAAGAATGAAAGAGAGAAAGCAAATGCAGATTTTCAGTGGAAATGCCATACATGTGAAAGTGTCCACTGAGTACATTTTTTATTTTTCTTCTGTTTCCTTTTGGACATAAAATACTTATGAAATAATTATAATCCAAAGCCTGTACACTAGACATTTCACTTTTGTGTTCTTGCTGTCATTGCCAATAGTTTGTTCTTTGAAGGTCTAACCTCAGGTGCCAGTCATAGCCTGTTAAGGCTAGGCTACATCCTCTTGATCACCTTCCAACATAAAATGCTGTAAAATAGTTTCTGTTTTTTAAGATTCAAGTTCCGCTTGGAGCTTGGAGTGAAAGGAAATTTGGAAAGAATGAAATTCAAATATTTCTGTGTTTACCCAGCTCGGCATGTTCCTTGTTATTTAGCAATTTACAGTTTAAAGTTTTGGATCCTGTTTTATGGCGTGTACAGAAATTAATTGCATTTCATTTTATTTTAAACTTTTTGTTTTCCATAGATGAATGTTTATTCCTAGCTTTATCCTAAAAGAAAAATTAAAAGAAAATGGCCTTTCCACGTTTTCTAGGGGTTTGAATCAGTTACCTTGGATCAGTATTTAAATTAATTTCCCAACAATGAGTATGACTCGCAGACAATTTCATAATAAAGTGAGGTAAACAAGTTGTTTAAGAATATACAATTTAAAAAATGTTGCACAAGAGTTACTCATTCCAAAGCATACTTTTGATGGAGAGCTAGACTTCTTTTGCACCCACACATACAGAAATGTGTGTGCAAACAAGGATGGACAGACATATGCAGTCATGCAAAGAATGGACACGTAGAATCAGAGAAATGTATCTTTTATTTTACTTGCTATTAAAGCACTTTTCCTCCAAGTTTCTGTAGCTTCCTAAGTTTTCCCAAAATTCCCTACAGTTACATTTGATTTGTACCCTTGCAAGGAGCTAAAATCACAATAAATGAGAATTGTCATATTTTCAATGTCTTTTCACAAAGTTTGCTCCCCTGTCTTATATGGATTATCATCCACAGGAACTGCCTTTTCCAGAATTCAAGCTCTCTCAACTCAGACTACTAATGTGGGATGAACAATTTCCAAAACTGGCATTAAAAAGATGAGGGTGACAATAAGGAACAACAAGAGCCAAAAAAAAAAAAAAAGATATTGTACGCACAGAAGTGAGTATCTCCACCTTTGTTGAGAATTACCTCCTTTAAATCCATTCATACCATGTGAAGTGCACTGAATGTTAAGCTATATTAATCAAACAGTTGAATTTCTGATGTCCATGGAAGACAGTATTTGAAAACACATACAGTACATTGCATATCTGGAGCATTTCCTATGAAATGTGGATGTTTTCCAAAAAAAATCAGTAGAGAATTGTGTGCAAAAAAGAATGAGAGCTGAAACTTCACTTCTTTCAGTTGTTGTGCTTGTAGTATAACTGGAGAATACTCTGAAGGAAATATTAAAAAAAATTAATCTTTTTTTACCACTATGATACTAATGGCCTTTAGCGAGAGCCATGCAGTTTAACACAAAAATTCAGCATGATTTCTTTGATATGGTAGTAGGGGGAATCAGTTTTAGCTCTTTTTTAACCTCTCTGTAAACAGCAAAAGCTCTTGCTAATTTAGAAATCATGTTGCTCTTCTATTTAACTTCCGTAGCTGAGATAGGGTTCAAAATAATGAGGGTGAACACACATTTAATGGTTTAAAGATAGACTAGTAAACTCAAGAGAAAAGATTAATGTCAAATATGGACTTTTATCTAACTGGTTATTTTACTGCATGTTAATGTGCAGAAGAATATGACATTTAAATCTGTTTTCTTAAATCAAAAGAAAGAAAGTAAAAAAAGAAATGGTGTACCTTACAAGAAGGTATACTCCTAGTTTAAACAAAATTATTTTTAGCAAAAACAATAGTGGAAACTTTCAGGCAGTCTTTTGAATTTTCCAGCTCTTTGAACTATGGTTCACACTGGCATGAACATGTTTTTTCTGGCTCTCAACTGAACACATGTTGGGAGCTGATGCATCTTTTCTTACATTTATACCACTTAATTGTTTCAGTGAATGTGGCACATATATCTACAACTTAATCAGGGAGTGCAATCCTCTGTATAACTTGACTAAAATATTTCCATCATCTTCTGCATCAACACACATTTTGTCAACAACACTCCATTACAGTTTCTGGCTTCTACCTTGAAGAGCCAAAAAATGAATGAAAAAAGATAAATCACCATATTTTTTTAATCATCAGTTTGTTCTGTTCGTGCAAAAAGCAACCATAAGCTCCAATTGCTTTCCTTTCAATCTGATAATAGCTCACAGTATTTTCCCATATTACATTCTCTGCATTACCTTCCAATGAAATTCTTTTGTTTAAGTGCTCTGCCAGTCTGGTTACATATATCTCAATGACCTATTGATTTCTTATGTGCTGGTCCTGGCCACACGGTCCTCAGATTCAGATACACAGCAGCTGTTAAAAACAGTTAGTTATATGTACAGTATGTTTCTAACAGATCATTTCAGGAGAACATTCATGTAGTATTTAGAGTGAAAAAATCAGCTTGACCATGTAAAGTTTTCAGATCAGGTCATAGGAAGAATACGTAAAAGATCCATAGGCTTTTATATCTCCTCTGCAGCTTTTGAAGTCAGTAATTCAGAAAGAAAGCAGAGTAAGGATATAAGCAGGAATCATCAGCTTCCTTTCCACTCCTATTGCACCCACTACGCAGACATATTTGGTTCAATATGCATATCCATGTTTCCTCCTTTCTATGGCATGTGAGTCCCTCTGTAAGACTGGCTGGGCTTTTACTGGGTTTTCACACAATTCAGACTGGTTTCCTGAGTGGGTCTTTACTGGTCCTTTGTTGCCCCAAATAAACTACTACAGTCAGCATATTCCCCTGAGAAAGAACAAGTTTTGGAATCTGAGTACAGTGCTACTGATGATTTGCACCCATCTGCCCAACACTTCTGATTTGTTTTGCAGAAGTGGATCATAATGTTTCTGAAATGGTGTCAGAGTGTCTCTTTACTCAGACTTCACCAGTTGGCCTTTGAATTCTAAAGAGCCTAGTTAAACTGCTATTATAAAAAGAAGAAATAAACCAAGAAATGAACAAAAAAAACCACCAAGAAAACAATCCCAAAATGTTAGATATAGAGATACATTGGCATACATACCAATAGACAAAAATATGTGAGAACCAATTAAAATTCACTGAAAGCATTTTCTGAAATCAAATAAGCAGCGAGAAGAAAAAAAACAAAAAAACCCCAACTCACCAGCGAAACAAAACCAAGAAACCCTAGCAACAACGATGACTTCAGTGAGCAAAGCAGGACAATGTTATTTGGCTCCCTGCCACTGGCAGTTCTATGCTTTTCATACATCACTTGCAGCATGCTCTTCAGCTTGTTGATATATTAATTGCATTCTCTTTGGGTTGGAATTTTGTTCCAGAAATAACAGTTCAGATCATATCCATTTCTGCTCTGTGTTCTAGGAAGAGTTCTCCTGAAAAATGGTAACAGTTTTAGGGGCATTGTGTTAAAACTGACCTTTGAGCATTTGTGATACAGAAAATCAAGGAGGGAAACATGCCCATTTGTGCATCAGTTATCTATCATATGTATATTTTCTTCTCAGCTGTTGTCCATTGTAGGGTATTTATTACCTTAGCTCTTCAGGGAGGAATCCATTGTAAAACTGTATTTGCCTTGTGGTCATCATAATGAGGCCCTGATCCTGATCGGGCTACATAAGCTTTGCTATAATGTGTCTTAAATGATAAGAACAATAAGGAAGCTGATGGATAAGAAAAGGAAGGATTAATACTAAACAAAGCAATACAAAGCATGAATAATCTGAGTCATCCTTTCAAAAGTGTGTGTGATAGAACAAAGTAGATTAATCCTCTGCTAGTAACATGTAGAGTTTACAGCACAACAGCATTTAGGAGGTACTCACACCCAATTAATTCCCTGGGACACAGTGAATACTGCTGCCACCTCAGATCTTAGGCAATTTCTACAAAGCCATAATGAGATGTTTCATAACTGAATAGTTATTACTTAAATTAAAGATGTGGGGTAAAGAGCTATGGATAGGTCGCATTGTATCAAAAACCCTAAACTTTCTAAATAATCACTTGGTCTTCCCCCAACCTTAACAGTCTGAGGAGTTTCATAATAAGGAGAATAATGGGGATTAGGGGAAAAAAAAAACCCAACAGCTTCCATGTAACTGTCTGTACCGGCATCTAATGAACATTTATTTTTCATCACTGCTCCTTACCTACTACAAGATAATGGGACTTTTATCTTGGAGATAACTTGGAAAAAGCATGAAGTTAATTCCTTTTATCCACAGCTGCAGCTCCTTGTTTCATCGCCAGTTCTACAACTCTACGGCAGATCTTTGTGTGCTAGAAACTAAGGCAGGAGAGATTTCCTTTTGTTTTATTCACTGGTCCATCTCCTGATCCTACCACTGACTTCCCCGGGTTGGCACCTTGGGTGGACTACATCTAGGACCCCATCTTGTTATATAGTCTTAACCTCCTTCATAGCTTCCTAGCCATCCACTTTGCTTCACTGCTGCCTTCCTTTACATTTCTACATAAAATTATTTTCTTTTAGTTACGTGTCACTTCTTTAAATTTAAATAGAACCAATGTTTTCATTCTATTACAACAGCCAGTAGGAATAAGACTAGCATGTTTCAATATGTTTCACCATGCTTATGCTTATTTCACCATTAGCTTTCCTTGCATGCCTATCCTGCTAAGTCCCTGTGTGCTATGGACAAGATTTTAAAAAAGAGGCCTGTTAGGCCTTTACAATTAGCTTATTTAATTTTATTCAGAACATGTTGAAGGTATTACGGACTTTCCTTTCAGTCTGTTAAGTTGACACCAAAGAGTCAGGCTGTGTTTTTAAAGAGAAGCGATTGTGTGTAGGTTTTTTTGTTCTATTTTGGTTTTTTTTTAATTTTAATTTTATTTTAATTTATTTTATCTTTTTATTTTAAAGGATAAGCATGGATCACTTAACATCTCTGCTTCAACAGATTGCAACTAAATCACTTTATGCAGACACATTAATTGTTGACATTTAGTTGGGGATTTGCCTTTTTTTTGCACTCAGGAATTTACTTGTTTTCAATCAGTCAAGTCTTAATTTTGAAGATATCACTCTACTGTATTGATTCAGCCAAACATCTGATTCAAGTGAAAACTGAGAAGATCATGAATGCTGCATTGTAGGAAGGAAAAAGCACCTCTTAGAGCAGGGATATATTGGACATTCATTACAGTATGAACAAAAACCCAACAAAACCAATACAGGAATATAGCTGACCACTGAGTCTGTGAATACGGATGTCCACCCCCAAAGGTCTCTCCCTCACAAAGAAACAGATGGCAGGGCAACTGGAGTAGCTGCAATTTTACATCACCAAAAGGTGTTGAGAGACAATTCTGCCAGCTCCCGACCTGAATGAAACTCTTTCCACAAACAGACTACTTGCTCTGGCTTTGTTAGGCATTGGGCCACAGTCCATTGTCCATGTTGATGTAATGACTATGTCAACATGATGACCCAAATGTCTCACTGAAGATGAACTGTCTTTGAATCATTTCACAAGTCTTTTAAGTATGTATGTGATTTTCATCGTCATTTATTCCCATCTTGCTGTTCCATCTTTTTAAGACCACCATGTTTAATACAGACAGAATGAACTCCTGCTTTCAGTTTTGATGACACCTATGCCATTCTGTCTACTTGCCATAAACTGAAATATTGGTCCCATTTTTTCTTTAAAGTTCCTGTGCCTAAAGACAGCTTTCAGTATTACAGGGTCTGCACCATCACTAATTTGGCCAACCGAGAACAAAGTCCCCCCATTTTGCTTGTGAAGCTGAAGCTGGGAAGGTGAGCATGGCCTACAAGTGAAGGCTCATTAAGCAGCATCACAGATATCAGAAGCAGTCAGTTTAGCAGCAGCTTTCGAGTACCAGAGTTTTCAGGCAGATTTGTAACCAGGGCAAGGGAACTACCTCTTTCATCTGTTTCTTGCTTGATGGCTAGAGCGAAAAGTGTCAAGTCTATGCTACGGTTTATCCCATTCCCTTACATGGTTAAAAATATCCCAGGCACCAGGCCACATTTGAAATCCATAGCCAAGTACAGTGTCAGTCAGAGCTTGACTAGATGCCAGTGAACAGCTGCATATTTTGGACTTTGGTGAAAGCTCTGAAGCCAATGCACCTATCCTGCTACACAAAAGATCCAAAAGGGGAAAAAAGTATATCCATATGTGAGTTAAAATATTGAAATGGAACATATAATGAACTGGTGTAGACGATTAAAATTGAGAATTTACATGATTTGTTAGCCTGAGTCAATACTTCGCTCATGAACAAATGGATTCAGAATTTAAAGTATCGGCCCAGCCAAAACCTATTGAGGCTGATGCAAAGGCTCCATAGCACTCAGCTTTAGTCAGAACTTAAACAACAACATAATCACTGGACATGGTTATCTACAATTAAACGAGGTGATAAGTCACTTTATTAACTGTTTTCCTTGTCTTTTTTTTTTTCTCCTCATGTGCTGAACTACCTTAGAATGTACTTACTGAAGTATAAACGTTTAGTTGCTATTGTATATCTCACGAAAGATTAAGTAATCTTTAACAACACATTCCTTTGTTAGGTTATAAATTAATAATTATGAGTCACTAGAAAAAGTAACAGTTCTCTAGTTTGGTTGATTTCAAACAGAGACAAAAAAAATTCTATTCCTCAGCTGTATAAAAAGAATAACGTAAATATGAAAACTATATTGGGAAGGTTAGATTCAGCTGTTCTAAGTTATCTTCTAGTATAAATGTATATACCATTTTACAGACTCATACCAAGAAAAAAGTTGCTGCCTCAGAGAAATTACAATATCTGGTTAAGATCTTCAAAGTTTTAAATATTATGATTTAAGAAATGTCCATGTTCTGATACTATCTCAGGATAAATGTAAATTCATCTCCACTTTTGTTCACATGTGCTTGAGAAGAGCCTTGGGTGTTTCTTTGATTTGAGGTTTCAGAGTAAGCAGACATAAATACCGCAGCAGCACTTTAAAAATGTGTGAAATTAGAAAAGAGTGTAGATAGATAGTACAAAAGAGAGCATTTAAACTTCAATAACAGAATATTCCTGATAAAGGTATTTGATGGAGGAAAAGATACAAAAATTAATCTTTTATAGCTGGTAGAATCCATGCGAGAATGAAACTATACATTTAAGAAATTAGATAGTTGATGAAAGGTAGCTCTCTACATAAAGAGACCAGAATGGGCAGAGTTAAGGACATTGTAAGCCTATCCAATAAACCTAGAAGTTAACACAGGTAACAGGGAGGCTTTGTAAAGATTTGAAAACAAAGATGAAAAAAATGAGTGGGATGTCAGAAAAGAGTGAAACCCAATGATATAGCCTGAATAGAAAACTGACACATTCAGAAACAATTTACATACAACTATTGCTGATTCAGTCTTTCCCAGGTTTCAATCTTAAAGGTATTACTATAGTCACATTTTCTTCAGTAACATGAGTAATCCTATTGCTGATGTTGTCTTAGTTAATCCAGAAAATGGACAAAAATGCATATTCCAAAACCAGCCCGGTCCAAAGGCTTGACTTATCTCCTTGCATCTTTCTGCCTACATAATTCATGCCAGCACCATAAATAATTGGATGAGAAAGGCTCACGTCTTGGACTCCTGAGGTCAACTGAGCAACATCACTGATTGTCGATATGAGGTTCTTAAAAGGGCGATGGCCAGGAGTGGAGCAAAACAGCCATCGTGTTTAGTGACTCTCCCCAGATCTTTCCGCTTTAGACATGGCACACGGGCTTGCAAAATCACATTCTGCTGAGACTAAGACACAATCTATTGCGAACTAAAAGACCAAACTGTGAACTAATTTTGGCCTTTTTGTGTAAGATTTTTTATGCAAGCTTAAGCCCTATTAAAGTGTCTACAGAAAGGAACAGCAGGAGATGTATCATATACATCAAAAGATTAAGAGAAGTATGTTAAAAATGGTGGGGAGAACTTAGTGTTAAAAGCACGCCAAATCACAAAGGTATAAAAGACATTTAAATCCTTTTATGTGGAAATTCTAGTTTGATACAGAAGCCAAAATCAAGTCTAGTCAATCAGTCAACCCCATTTTACAGAGGTTGTCTTCATTTTCTTTAATCTGCAAAGAATTTAAAGCCTCAAATTTTACCAGCATCCAAATGAGAGAGACAGATCTTGACAATGCGGACAAATATTAGAGACGGATGAAATAGTTAAGATAACATAGGGATCAACTCAAACCTTCGCTAAAAAAGCAGATGGAGATTTTATAATAATTGAATGCATAATTTCATTTTTTCTTCAGTTTCATGTATATCTGCACTAATTCCTCAGTCTGGGACCAGAAGAGACAGTGCAAAAATACTATGACTAAGACAACATTAATAATATTTCCAGTGGGAATGGAAGAAGACAGCATGAGCGTTTTTACAAGTAACTTTTTTCTCATGGGATTTCCAGTACAGATATTTTTAAGCAATGGGGAGTTTGGCTAACTTGGAAATAAAATGTGAACAAACATTCAGACTTTTGGAAGGCTGAATTTAACCTCCTCACCCTTCCTTTTTTGCTTTTGATGTCTATCTAGCACATGAATAACCAACAGAAAAAAAAAAGAGAAGCGGGAAGAAGAAAGGAAGAATTTCACTTTCCTATATTTTGGCCAGCACATTCCTCGGGAGCATAAGTGAGGTGGTTCAAAAATGCAAAAACTTCAGAATTTATGTGATTTTGGCATGTATAGCAATACACTTTGGATGCATTAAAAAGAGTGGCTAAAGGGCATGCACTTTTTTTGGGGTCAGTTTAATCTATTTAACTCTTCAAACTCCAACATGTTTTTTCATAGATTACTCTGAATTAAAAGTCGCATAGAAGCACCTATAGACATCACATCATGCTGCTGTTCATGTGCCTGTCAGGGAGAAGTGGCAATGTACATGATACAGAACATATAATGTCCGTGATACGGACATGGAAGAGAAGATGGCGTTGTGGCCGAGACACAGGGTTAAGGGCCAGGAGCCTTGGATCCAATTCCCAGCTCTGCCACAGACATCCTTGTGACCTTGAGCAAGACACCTGACCTCTCTGAGCCTCATCTGTAGATAATGCTTCTCTTTCTCACAGGGCTGTTGTGAGGTCAAATTAATTATTAGCTGTCAGGCATTTTGCCATCCCTGTACAGAAGGCACTATAAAATACAGTTTATTCCATTTGTGCTGAGATGAAGAGGGTGCAAAGAAAGGGAAAAACTGTGAAAGGGATCAACACCACCCCCTATTGCCACCAAAAAAAACCCCAAAACCAAATGGTGTGGGCCAGCTACCCTCCTACACTTTGACTTGTTGACTCCCTGCACCTCTTTCGCATGTGCTGGAATTCAGTCCTTCCACTTTCCTTCTGTGTTTCTCTTTCCCACCCTTCCTCCTGTTCCTACCTGTACAACTGCTGAAGTTCCAAGTGCCCCACATTTGCCAGATTAAGTTAGTTCAGTTGTAGGTCTTTTATCTGGTCATGCTCTGATTCCAGAATTCATTGGCAATGTTTCCATTGCAAAAGGCCAAAAAAATCTACCTTCTTCTCCTACTGGCGTGCATTAGCTCTTCTGTCCTATATCCATTAAGATGGCCCAGCAAGTAGAAAAAAAATGTCCATTTAGGGTTACTCATGATGTTTAAAACAATCCTATAAAATAATACAATCCCTAGTTACAAGTCCACATATAGTAGTCTGAAAATATTTTACGGTAGATCATATATTTTTATTTTCTCTACACATGGCTGACCTTCCACGTTAGAATTTAGCAGGATTAAGTTCTGTGTCCATTTCAACTTTGTGTGATGTTTTTAGTTGGTTATATACAATAAATTTAAAAAAGGAAGCATCAGGACTCAGCCCCTGGCTAAAATTCATTGGATTTCTAATGCTCTTTCTTTTTACTTTTTCTTTTTTTCTAATATAAGTGTTTCTTTCAACATAGTTTCTTTAAAGAGTATGTGACCAAAAGAAAATCTTTATTTGCAATGTGTGTTTGAATGAAGAGACCTCAGTGACTTTTTTTGTTATTGCTGCTGCTTTTATTTTTTTAGATGAAATCTTACCATTAGCAAAAGCTGACAAAGAAACTTTATTCTCCAGAGAAACACAGAAGGAAGTGTGGTGGCGGTAGGTCAAATGCTGTCTGTTTGGAATGGGTTTGGGTGGGATTGTGCTTATCACTGTCAGAAGCAGGTATCCAAAGCTCAGCTCTTTTTAAGCAGCACAGTTACCCTCTAAAGCTCAAGTACAACTTGCTTGGAAGCACAGGAATTACAGAGTACAAAGCCTGAGCCACCTCTTCATCTTGCAGTGTAGACACAGCTTTAGTATATTGACACAGAAATCAAATGCCATTTCACTGGAGAGGTAAAGAGAAAAGTGTATTCTTGGATAAGACGTCTAATGCTTAAAAACCTGAAAAAAATAGGGAAAACAAAACTTACTTTCAAGATAAGTCTTCTTCAGATAGCACTTCATACCTGATGGAAGCAAAGGTCTTGGACCTCCTGCAAGGAGAGGCTCACAGCTTACCCCTGTAATTAAACAATGAACACTCACACCCCTTAATTCTGGCATTTTAGAAAGATGACACTGAACACGTACACTCTAGCCTGAATGTAAATCACTACAGGAAGTATACAGTCCAATCATGTTGGAGAGGTTGCATTGCAGGGAAATGCTAAAGATGACAGAGAAAAGAAAGTCTGATAATTTTTTAGTCCAAAAGGCAATTAGAACTTCCTGTGTCGTGGTACATGCAGATCAGTATTTTCTTCATTGTTTGTCTGTTTGAATAGGAGGCAAGTAGTATCTTTTTAGAAAGACATCAATTCTAGTCGTGTTATTCCCATAATTAAATTACTCACACTATCTAGAATCAACACCTCATTTCTTGTCTGAATGCGTCTCCAAACATTGGTCTTGTTATGACTTTTTATGGTAAAATAAAGTGTTGTTTGCTGTCAGAAATCCTTACACATGTACACACTTCAAAACTGTAACCAAGAAACTTCTTCTCTTTCTGAATTTCTTCTTGGCTAATCCAAGGAAACTGAGCTTCTTCAGTTTATCACTACAAGGCATACTTTCCAGATCCTAGATTCATTCTTGTTGTCTTCTCAGAAATATTTCTGATTTTTTTAACATGTAAAGAAAGGTTTTCTTAGAGCATTCTGCGGCGATGGGGCTGTCTACTGTTCCCTTGGCTATGAAGTGCAAAGCTCCTTTTTCAAGCGCTTACAGTCCTGCATATAAGAGATACTATAAAATGGTGACCTCAGAGTGTCATTAAGATTTGTGTGCACTGCTGCTGCTGAATGGTAGGCTTTAGTCTCTCTAATTATCCATGGAGCATATTCACTGATCAAACTCATCAATGTGGATTTATTAAGCTGAAAATTACAGAGAATGAAATGATAAAAGTATAGCAATATACTAAAGCAATATGTAGCATAACATATGCTGTGTGGTAGCTGATTATAGTCAGTAAACTGATTCTCCCATTTATTTTAGCTTCTGAACTGGTTAGCTTTTATAGGTAACCTATAAAACTACCTAATTCTAAGTAGTTTATTTTGGCATAAAAACTGATGTGAAGACTCATTATACATTTTATATAAAAGCAGGACAAGAGAGAAGTTGAGAGAGGAACAATTACTGTTTTACTCTCATGATGACCAATTCAAAAAGGCCATCTGGCAATGTTTTCCTTAATGTTATCAATCAGATATTTAGAGCTGGATTTTCTAAATTTGGCCTCCCGGTTATAGCCACGAAATATGCACACAAAAGCACCCCTGGATGCTAGAAGATAATTGTGCTTACAGCACAAATACTTAAGTATGCAAAATGGCGTAAAAATAGAACTAAATGCAGCATAAGGAAAGGACTGAGCTAGAACAGGAAAGGAATGAAAAACTGAGAGGTTGGGTGGACAATGTACAATTCTTAATAATAATCTTAATTTTCTTAATAATAATTATTTTTCAGGTTACCGCCTCATTCTGAAAGGACTGATTTTGATATTTTACATACATGCCATAATTTTCTCCATTTTTATTTATTACTGTTTATTTATTTTCTTCTTCAGAATCAAAGCTAGATTTGACAGAATTTCTTATTTTTCTGATTAGATCACTCCCTACCTAATAGGTCTCATAAAAGTAGCTTTATGTTCCTCCATGTGTTTAAGCAACATTATATCCAACTCTTCAATATAAGCTTTCTGAGATAAGGAAGAGGCATTTCTTATCTACAGGTGCCTAGCACTAGAGGTAGTTTAGGAGCTCTTCCTGACACAGAGTACATAACAGTAAAGCCAATTAATTTTTGGACCAGACCATAGGGTTTAACATCGCAATGAACTCCTCCCCTTGCCCCTGCTCTGGCTTGGACTTATCCACAGACTGCAGTCCCTTAGAGGTGTACCTGCTCCAAGTGGAGCCTTATCTATGAGCCACAGTCTCTTCAGGGGTATACCTGCTGCAGCATAGACTTATCCACAGCCACAGTTGTTTTGAAGTGCACCTGTTCCAGCGTGGCCTTATCCATGGGCCACAATGCCTTCAGAGATGTATCTGCTCCAGTGTGGCCTTACCCACAACCACAGTCCCTTCAGAAGTAAACCAGCTCCAACATGGCCTTACCTGTGGCTGCAGTCCCTCCAGGGGTGTACCTGCTCTGTCGTGGGCTTATCCATGGCCACACACTTTGAGGTACTCCAGCATGACCTCATGCACAGTCACTGATGCTTCAAGGTGTACCTGCTGCAGCATGGACTTATCCAGAGCCACAGATGCTTCAAGGTGTACCTTCTCCAGCGTGGACTTATCCTTGGGCCACAATTCCTTCAGAGGTATACCTGCTGTGGCACAGACATAACCACGGCCACAGATGCTTTGAGATGTACTTGCTCTGGTGTGGACTTATCCATTGCCACAGATGCTTTGGGGTGTCCTGCTCCTATGTAGACTCATCCACAGGTCACAGCCCTTTGACTCGAGTTCACACTGGAGTTCCAGGCTGTCCAGGACAGCAGCACAGAAGCAGCAGTGATGCCCTGGCCATCTGCCAGCCCAGGCACATTGCCATTGCTGTTATCAAGATGTTCCCAGGCACAGCAGAGTAAGATGATAAGCAGTACAGCAAGCAGCGAAAGCAAACAGCAGCCACTAATGAGAACTAGACTCTAATATACAGTGAGGCAAGCAAGCCCCATGGCAAGCACAGGAGCCTGCCAATTAATAGGTAAACAGCAATAACAGATATAAATTCAATCTAGCGCATTCCAATCAAATCTGTCATTATCTTGAACCCTTTGACCCCATGTTGGGTGCCAAAAAGGACTGTCGTGGTTTAACCCCAGCTGGCAAATAAGCACCACACAGCTGCTCGCTCACTCTCCCCTGGTGCGATGGGGGAGAAAATCGGAAGAGCAAAAGTGAGAAAACTCATGGGATGAGATAAAGACAGTTTACTAAGTAAAGCAAAAGCCACGCACGCAAGCAAAGCAAAACAAGGAATTTATTCACTACCTCCCATCGGCAGGCAGGTGTTCAGCCATCTCCAGGAAAGCAGGGCTACATCACACCTAACAGTTACTTTGGAAGACAAACACCATCACTCCGAATGTCCCCCCACCTCCTTCTTCTTCCCCCAGCTTTATATGCTGAGCATGACATCATATGGTATGGAATATCCCTTTGGTCAGTTGGGGTCAGCTGTCCCGGCTGTGTCCCCTCCAAACTTCTTGGGCACCCCCAGCCTACTTGTTGGTGGGGCAGTGTGAGAGGCAGCAAAGGCCTTGACTCTGTGTAAGCACAGCTCAGCAATAAGGAAAACAACCCTTTATTATCAACACTGTTTTCAGCACAAATCCAAAACATAGCCCCATACTAGCTACTATGAAGAAAATTAACTCTATCCCAGCCAAAACCAGCACGCAATTTTTCAAAAGAAGTGAGTTGTTGTGACAGGGCCTGCTGAAAGACATCTTTCATCGGCATCTGAACTCAGTGAAGATTAATTTTTACTGAAGTGTTCTTTGGTCAAGCTCTTGCCTGCAGGGACCTTTCCAGAAGACGTACTGCAGTGGCATTAAGGAGACATTCTCCATGCTGCCTTCACAGACAGGGAGAGAAAGCTGGCCATCAGATTCTGTCTTCCCCTTGCATCCTTCCTATCCCACTCCCATACTCTTTCAGAGCTTTCCGTCAGTGACAGGGCAAGATAACCCAGCAGCTGACCTACATTTCGCTGGTTCTCCCCAGGGATGATGTTCTATGTGCTTGGCAGAAATGGGAAGACACAGATCATGGAACATATAAGCCCTGCCAGGAATGCGCAGTCAGGAGAGTTTCTTCCAGCTAAAAGACAGTAAAATTTAACGTACAACAAACTGGATACATTCATCTTCAAATACTGTTTACCAGACAGTCTAAAATCTCCTGCACCTAATCCAGTGCATGTCCTACGTTGAACCATAGGTTAAGTCTACAAATCCCTTCATTACGTATTTGTATATTGAAGGCTCCAATCAGTCTTGCCTCTGTTGGTTAAAAGAATAATGTGTTGGCTGCCTAATAAACTGGGGATAGCTATGTTTAGATAGCAATTTTACATAAGTAAGCATTTTTCCTTTTGTAATCCATTGAGTTCAGTGTATAGGCTAATCATATTGCAGATCTTACATTGTTCATAGTCAGAATTTTCAAGCTTGCAACCTAAAAGTAGGTTCTTCAAATACGAGTTTAAGACATCTAAACATACTGCCTGCTTTTAGAACTGCTGAGTTATTCAATCCTAGTGCAATTTACAGGTGATTGCTATCTTTGCTTATACTTTTGTTAAAAAAATACACATCTAGGTACCCTGTTCAGTGCATCCATAACAAGTGACTACAGCCTCAAGGCTTGGAAGACTCCATTTTTATCATAGAGCAACTCCAGTCCTCAGCAGCTTTGTATCCTGTCTCTATTTAACAATTAACAATCAGAGTTTATTGGTATTCTGTAAACAATATAATGGGATACCAGTTTGTACCAGCTATTAATGGTGGGCCTGCTTTCAGATAGGTGCCTGTTCATGTAAAAAGGGAATCATGCCACCTAGAATTTTTCTATCTGACAGATTTCAATCCTCTCTTTTGATTTTTTTCTATTTTATTTTCTTCTGAAAACTCTTTAGAAAATGCTTTCTCTGAGGTTATTGAAAGGGCTGCCTTTTGTGTGCTGGAGTTTTTATAGTAACAATAAAAACATACATGCACACACACACAAAAAAAGAAAAAGCTTGAGAATGCTCCTTGAGGTTTCAAGCCCAATAACTTAATTCTTTTGTTTTAATCTTATTCCATTCCTGGTATTGTATCCTCTGTATAGTGTTAAAGTATCAGAACTAGAAGAAAACTTGCTACTCTTAAATGCAGAAAAATAACATGTGTTTTACAGGTCCTTTATCTGAATTAAGTTCATATGTTTCTGTAAATGCTGAGGTAGTAATAACTTCAGCTTGGACTTGGCATGTCATCCGTCTTTTTCCCCCTCCCTTTTTGGAACTTGACTTCGTTAAGGATGGCATTTCCATGCACTAATATATAACACAACATACAAAATCACCAGGGTAACTGCAAGGGAGAGACAATAGAAGGAACTGCTGGTGTAAAACACCCTTTAAAGTGAGTGTGCAAACTCAGACATTGGTAGGTTTTGGAATGGGTAACCTGTCTTGCACCCAGAAGGGGCTTAGTGTCCTCTGCCCAACGAAGAGCTAGTGCTGAGTGCTAGAGCAAGGGAAAGGAAATGCTAACCTGCTTTAACCATCAGAAAAGAGAAAAATACAGAGTTTAAGAAAGCAGGAGAAAAAGTGAAAGAAAGAAGAAAACCACATCATTTCTCGATTTTACTTGAAAAAAAGAGGGCAGTGACCTAGTCTGCAGTACTTTGTGCAAAAGGAAATCTACTGATGGTTTTCCTATCATAATCTTCTTTATCAGGAGACATAGAAAAGCAAGATAGATAAGCACATTCCCAAATGTCACTCTAAAACCAATGCAAGGACTTCCAAAGAATGCTACAGAATGGGCCTTCCTGTGAGCTGCAACCCACAAATGCCTGGCAGCTTGTTTGAGCTGATATTTGGTGAGTAAAAGTGGTAAATAAATTAAGCAAGCATAACCAACAGCAAGGCAACTCCTATATAATTAATAACCATTTTACCAAGCTCAGGAGAAAATCTGAAAGGAAAAGAAGTAATTATGTGCTGAATAGCTAGAAGTCTTATCTTGTTTACACTGTGAGTTTTTCCAGGCCCCATGCGTCTTGTATGTTGTCTCTTGTATAGTGCCAAGCAAACTGTTGGCAATTTCACAAATAACAATAATATTAAGCTGAACTAAAGATTTTCATAGATAAGGTGTTTTGTTTACAGTAATGGTCTCTCTAACAGACAAAGACCAAGCTGTTAATCAATAAGAACAGAGGATTTAATCCTTATATACAGATTTAGTCTTGATTATGAACTACACAGCAGTTTGGCTTATAGGAGAAAATGCAGGCAAATCAGTAGAATCAGTAGATCAGTATTAGTGGCTGTAACAGCACAGTTTTTCTCAGGTTAGCAAGCAGAATAACTGTATTTTTTAGAGAAAGCTAATACAGAGAAGAAATTATTTATGCTTCGTGGCTTCTTATGAGAGGGTCATTATGTTAATTTAACCACAAGACTCTCAGTTTAGGATATCTCTTTGCTATGTTGGCTAATATTTCAGTCATTAGCTTTAGTAATTACTTTTGCTACCATTAAATGCACAGTAAATTTAAACACTATACGTGTATACAAAAGTAGCTGCATTTTGGGGTGTGTATGTGTCTTATATTCCACTTAACTGTTTTTGTCTGGCAATTTAGATATAATGCAAAAATACTGAAATGCCACCTCTAGGGTTTGGGGGTTTTATTTGTTCATTTTTGAAATTTCAAGGAATACTTTAGGAGTCAGTGGGTATAATCAGTTGATTATTAGAGGAAACCAGACTGGAGGAGGAACTCATAACAGCTGCAAGTGTTGTAGTGTCAGTTGCCTCTAGGTACCCATTTTCACATGGGAACACAAACTAGCATCATCTTCTGGAACAGAACTGCCTTTCCTCTTTGCCTATCAACACTCTCAACAGTGAAGAAAGAGGAAAAATAATATGACATTGTGGGACAAGGAGGCACACAGAGCCAGAGTAAAAGAGGACATTGAGAATTACCCCAAGGAAAAGGAAAGAATAGGGATTACCCACTAGGACAGGACCCAGGAATAGGAGGGGAAAAAAAAATTACACAAAAATGTGATGATGGTGTGCAGGGAAGTGGAACAAAATGGAGAATGGGAATACATGCAAAGAAGATGGATGTGTGGAATGGACTGCAAGGAAGAAATACATGACATTTATGGGACAGAGAGCACCATGCTGATATGTAAAAAACAGAGGGCTGAATGAACGACAGACATTCAACCAAGTCATAGTAAATGGCTTGTTAAGCCTGCCTTTGTGTCTTAGAAGGCTGTAACTCCCTTAAAAAACTTTCGAGGGGAAAAAGAGAAAAACCAGCAGACCAAATAAATAGACCAAATACATTTGTTATAGACAGTTTTGCTCTACTTTCACAATGAGTTACAATAACATATTAATAGGGAGATAAAATTAAGTACAAAACCAATAAACATGCTATATATTTAAAGGAAAAAACTTTCTACTATTTGACCATCTTATTGAAGGAAACAGAATAGGAGCTCCCTGTGCAGCTCCCTAACTTTTTCACAGTAAAAATCTGGCTTTATCAGCCAACACCTGTCATCTCCTATTCAGCCATGATTATTAAGCTTTGCACAGCATGTGGTATGGGTGCGAGTTTCTCATCTGGCAGCATGATGAGAATCAGCCCCCCTGGTTTTGTGCAGAATAAGGCTGTCTTTCTAGCATATATTCAGTTCTGAACTCTGGATCTAGACAGCTACTCAGAGCTGCTACATGGAGGACATGCTTTTAAAATTATATTCTGCTCAGCAGCAGAAAATTTCAACCGGCGTAGAACCCTTGTGGTACAAAGACAATAGATACATGCATTTTCACTAGCAAGCTGTATTTCAGCCATAGATTGATTGCCTATGTATATTCATAGGGAGGAAGGGAAAAAGGGCCATGAGATGATTTCAAATCCTATGAATCTGCTGGTGGGCTACAATCCAAACTTTGATTTGTTGGTGAAGTATATTTGGGCAGGTTTCTTTTGTTTCTTTGGACCCTATTCTAATGTTTGCCAACTGCTCTCAATTATGTGATCCATGAAGCTTTGACAAATAGATATAGGGAGTGGCTCAATTTAAATCCAATAAATTTAAGGTTTGTTCTAACACTAATCTTCTGCTACAGCAGGCATTTAGGTTGAAACTAGAAGCATGACATATATGCTAAAGTTTAGATGATTACCATGGGTTTCACTACTGATATTAGTGGAGTGTTTAAAGAGGGACAGGACTGAAATATTGGAAAGGGTATATTCATGCAATGAACTACACCTGAGAGACCAGAGCATAATCTTCAGATGCTTGTACTGCTACTCAAATGCTGCCCTGCTCTGAATCTCAAAACCTAATCCCAATAGGTTTCTGCTCTGTCAGCCTCCTTACTTCTGCTATGGGACACACTAAAAAACACTGAGTTATTACACCAACGTATGGTTCTTCAGATGAACTATTCACCTTACTTACCAGACTCACCTCAGAGTGTATGTGCCCAGATCAGACTTCATAGAAGAGCAGCTGAAGAGTAGCGGACAGTTATTGCTTTACAAATCCAAAAATTATAGCCTTCACCCAGGATATAGAAACTTCTTATCCCCCCTCTACATCAGACAAGGTTAGGAATTGAGCACTGGCCTCCCACATCCTAGAAGAAGGGCTGTAGGCTCTAAGCTGACTCAAGAAGCTGTTCATGGCTTGAGGACCCACAAGACAGTATTAGGTGCCTGACTATATTTGATGGATATAAATTGTCTGCTTGCCTTTTTCTCTCTCCCTCATACTTCATGACTCCTTGCTCAGTGTGTT
The DNA here is from genome assembly GCF_018139145.2 of Gymnogyps californianus. Taxonomy (NCBI): domain Eukaryota; kingdom Metazoa; phylum Chordata; class Aves; order Accipitriformes; family Cathartidae; genus Gymnogyps; species Gymnogyps californianus. Next base: position 105,840,530 of record NC_059472.1, on the reverse strand, counting down.
AGACTCTGTTAAACCTATTTTCAGGCTACCTGATGTTCCTTTCATATTGTGTAGCTGTAGTATCTCATAACTGTCGTGTCCAATATAGGAGAAATAATTCCCTTGGGCTTTATTGTACCTAAATCACCATTCAAGATTTAGTTACAAATTAACAGAACTATCCAGAAACTGAATGTCCACACCAATTCCTCAATTGTTAAAGAAATGGGGGATGTACTGGTGAAGCCATATTCATACTTGTCCTGGTTTCGGCTGGGACAGAGTTAACTTTCTTTTTAGTAGCTGGTACAGTGCTGTGTTTTGGATTTAGTGTGAGAATGATGTTGATAACACTCTGATGTTTTAGTTGTTGCTAAGTAGCACTTATCTTAAGCCAAGGACTTTTCAGTCTCCTGTGCTCTGCCAGCAAGCAGGTGTGCAAGAAGCTGAGAGGGAGCACAGCCAGGGCAGCTGACCTGAACTAGCCAAAGGGGTATTCCATACCATGGAACATCATGCCCAGTATATAAACAGGGGGGAGTTGGCTGGGAGGCGTGGATTGTGGCTTGGGAACTAACTGGGCATTGGTCAGCAGGTGGTGAGCAATTACATTGTGCATCACTGGTTTTTTCCTTTCCCCCCCTTCCTTTTTTTGTTGCATTCCTTTTCATTACTATTATTATTATATTTCATTATTGCTATTGTTAGTATTAAGTTTTACTTTAGTTATTAAACTATTCTTATCTCAACCCATGAGTTTTACTTTTTTTTTCCTTTGCTTTCCTCCTCCTCACCCCACTGGGAGGGGGAGGGGGAAACGGCTGCGTGGTGCTGAGTTGCTGACTGGGGTTAAACCATGACAATACTGAATTTGGATGAATTTTGGTTTCACTGTGAATTGCAGGCCCTACCTCTTACCAATGGGAGGATACATGAAAAAGTCTGTGTCAAAATAAGTGGCATCAAACTGTCTCTGAGAATATATTTAACCTAACTTTAATAACCTTAGCCTACTTCTGTCTTTATAACAAATAAATTATTCCTTGATTTACACAGCTACAGATTAAAACAGTACATTTGGAGCCACTACAATGTCACAGTCATGGTCAATGAAGAATCAGGATGTCAAGCACAGATATGTGACTCAGGAGACATTGATTGTATCCCTGATTCAAGTACTAACTTACACTCTAAACCTGGTCAATTCACTTGTTCTGTTTTCTTTTTGAAAACCAAAAGAAAATCTTTGAATGAGTCATTCACCTTGCCTGAATGGAAAGAAACACTGAAACACAAGTAAGATATTACTTGTAAATGCTAACTACTTTACTATAGAAATTTCCACTTCATTTCCTTGTTCTGTAATTTCTGAAAACTGAAAACATTGAATTAAAGGCACTCTAAAGCTATTATATATGTCATGTCAGGTAAGAAGGTAAACTTATCAATGATAATGTTTTCCAAACAGTTTCAACAAACAGCATTGCACAGGGACACAAATATCCAAACTTTCCGTGTTGTATTTTCCAAAGAAAATTGCAGACACTTAATTTTTAATGGGCACAACAAGCTCAAGAGCAAAAGTTAACTGAAACATATATATAAAATATTTTTTTTTCCCCTCTTTCATGACATAATTCTGAACTGGAGGGAGGTTACTTTAGTTTGAGCAATATCAGGAGCTGAATACCATTAAATAATAGGGTCCTATTCCAAACAACAGAACACAGATTTTCAGAAACAAATACTTTAAATCAGTATCATCCCTCATTTGACTTGCACAGAAAGTGGCTTCATTGATTTTGAAATCAGCAGGTTTACTGGTGTAGCAAGCCGTACAGAGCCAGACAACACTGACACATCATATTACCCAATGCATGGACAAACCTGTACCTCAGGAACTGGCTTCTTAGGACTATTTCACTACCCAGAAGTATTGTAATATAGATGAAACTGTAAGCAGAAAATGCATGTCCTCATTCAAAATGGTCCTAAACCAAGTTTTTTAAAAGAAGAAGTACTGGTGTTTTAAAGTCAGGAGGCAGTTAATCCTGTCAATGTAAATATTCAGAAAAACCAAATACCATGTAAGGAGCCTAAAATAATGCCTGAAGATTTTACGTTTCATTTGTTTGAATACTAGAGATTTGGAGCAAAATGAGGTAGAATAATGACACCTGTCATGCTTTAACCCCAGCTGGCAAATAAGCACCACACAGCTGGTCACTCATTCCCCCCTGGTGGGATGGGGGAGAGAGTCGGAAGAGCAAAAGTGAGAAAACTCATGGGATGAGATAAAGACAGTTTACTAAGTAAAGCAAAAGCCACGCACGCAAGCAAAGCAAAACAAGGAATTTATTCACTACCTCCCATCGGCAGGCAGGTGTTCAGCCATCTCCAGGAAAGCAGGGCTACATCACACCTAACAGTTACTTTGGAAGACAAACACCATCACTCCAAATGTCCCCCCACCTCCTTCTTCTTCCCCCAGCTTTATATGCTGAGCATGACATCATATGGTATGGAATATCCCTTTGGTCAGTTGGGGTCAGCTGTCCCAGCTGTATCCCCTCCCAACTTCTTGTGCACCCCCAGCCTACTTGTTGGTGGGGCGGTGTGAGAAGCAGCAAAGGCCTTGACTCTCTGTAAGCACTGCTCAGCGATAAGGAAAACATCTCTGCATTATCAACACTGTTTTCAGCACAAATCCAAAACATAGCCCCATACTAGCTACTATGAAGAAAATTAACTCTATCCTAGCCAAAACCAGCACACCCCCTTGAGACTGCAGATGGGGATTGTTCCCTTTTGAAAAATGCATAGCTGCATGGAAGTGGAATGAAAGGGTGTTAAATTGGAAAAGCTACAAAGGTGTCTTGATTTTAAGACGCAAGATTATCTGTGCTGACAGATCAGAAGCACTGTTTTCCAGCAAGTGGCAGAAGCAATCTGCATAAAGAAGTATGCACCCAGGCAAAATCAGTTAACCAGAATTTTGAATTCAATGATATGCTGAGTTAAAAAACAAACAAACAAACCAGCTCTCGATAAAAGTATGTAAGAATCAGATCCTCAGCTGCTATAAATCTAGGCAGATCTATGAATTCGGTGAAGCTCTTCCAGCTTTCACCAGCTGAAGATGTGACCCATAATGACCAGACTAGAATCAATTGGCCATATGCTCCAGTGATTGAATTTTCAGGTGGTAGAATGACAAGAGTGATAAAGTAATAAATTATTTTTTTTTCCTTGTTTGCTCTTCACAGAAGGCTCTGACTGCCATATGATTTGAAGCATTATTAAAGATCTCTAATGACCTTGCATTTCTCTGAAAGAGAGGTGAAAACAAAGCTGCAATATAAACTCCTCAGGTTCTGTGACATCATGTGTAAGTACACACTATGTGGTGGAATTTCCATACAATAATTTTTTAGTTGACCACTCAAGTTTTTGGGGTTTATGGCTCATAATACTGGTCGTCTTCTGATTTAATTGGGGTTATACAGGAAAACAAGAATCTGGCCTAAGACAGAGTCAACGGCAATCTTTCCATGGACTTAAATAACAGGCAGATCAAACCTGAAACGTGTTTTTGAGGGAACCAAGTTAGATACTGTGAATAAACATAGTCTTCACTACTCAAAATACATATAGGACTGAACCAGTTTATACAAGTTTATCTTGTTTGTACAGTACTTTTCAGCAAATCCCCAGTAAAAATGTGAAGCTACCTACCCTGTATTGTATTGAAATTTTCTCTATGTTTGTTTTTTCCCTCTCATCATATTGTATGTTGTGTGTGTTTTAAGTCCCTTTTGTTTCTTCCCTGTCTTCCATGCACCACTTTTCTTCCTGCCTTTCACTGCATTTCCAGAATTAGTTATTCTGGAAATAATGATCCGTGTTGGTATGGTTGGAATTCAGTGACTTCCATAAGCATAGAGATAAACAAATATATTCCAGCTCACCATTTATTCTGTGGTTGGTGAAACATCACAGTGTATGTGATAAGTTATCCAGTTTATACATGTGGCATAAATGTGGAAAATACCCACCCACATACAGGAAGAAGAACAAGTGTTGGACTAAGACAGCTAATCATTTCCATGAGGTATGCCCAAAGATATTCTACCCCAAGGGGGATGAGACTCCAAAGGCCTTGCTGGTGTGGCTGTCTTGGCCCATCAGACTCTGAGACATGCTTCAGCACTAACTGTGATAAATTTTGAAGTTGTTTCATGTGGTCTCCATGTTACTTCTATTTTTTTTCCTTGTCAAGGATAAAACAAAACTTTCAGTCTCTGACAAAAAAGAAAAAAAAAGTTTGCAGCTCAGCAGTCTTCAAAACTTTTTGCTACCCTTCTAATCATTGCTGCCCAGTAAAAAGGATTAGGCGGAAAGAAAGTGTATACAGCAGCAAGAGACAGAGGGACAGAGTAATTTATGAAAGAATGTTGTTTATTTACCACTTTTCATGAAGTTCTGGGGCTTAAATAACTGCTAAGCAGTTTCAGCTCCTGAAAGCTGAGGCATTTGAACACCTTGCAAGGTTGGGTCCCTAGACTTTTGTTTTAAAATTGCTTACTCACCTACTGTATTATCCCCGACTGTCTTACTGCCCTATTTATGGACTGACATAGAAACTTCGCCTCCATTATTCAGTGGGTCTCTAAGGAACTGTGATTCTCTCCTGCTGCCATCAGTTTTGTCTAAACTAAAACTGTAGTATCCTTTAACATATATATGCTAAACTTTATGAAGCACCTTGAGGGAAAAAGGATACTTAGTGGCATATGCTTTCTATTTGCTAGGGATCTCCATTTACAGTGGATTTTGAGGGGCTATTGTTACTACCATATTACAAGCCATTTAAATATAAGACTTCACAATGTAATTTTATTAAAAAAAAATAAAATTAAAAAATCCTTTTCCTCTCAGGATATTCGTTCTACATTTTAAGCTCTTCAGTTTATATCCTGAACTTTTACTTTTGACATAAAATAGCTAATTCTTCTGGTATCACCAAGCACTGGAAATAAACTTCTTGATAAAATGTCTAAAGGCACATTGGTTCCTATTGTCTCTGCCCCATAATAGAAAGCTACAACCACTTCTCTCAGCTTTTGGCTTTTCCCATCATTTACAAACTTCAAACAGTCTTAATGCTGATGTGACCATCAAAGGAGAACTTCATTCTTGAATGTTAAGTTTTCCTTTAAAAACAATCTAAATGTGCTGAGAGTTAGAAAGCTGACAATATACGAGTACAAATAGCACCTTCCTCCTCAACAATCCTTTTCCTGTGTTACTTGAGGACAAATATGCTTCTTTTCTTTCCACAGATATGTTTCCACATTTTAGAACAAAAAGTCAAGTGCTTAAATTCAATGCTTTTTCATCCCTAATCAAAAAGGATGAACTGTTCATTTGAAGAGCCAAATTCTGCCTTTACTTATGTTAGAAACCATTTTGCCAATTGGTTTCTTCAGATCAGAGGAATCTTTATTATAATAGCAATGATCTAACAAGCAGAAAAAGATAGATATGTACCATAACTTTCCAGTTTGCAGGATAAAAATATACCAGAGATATATCTAGAAATAACACACTGTTTTAACTCATGACAGTTCAGTTTGTCAGCTACAACCTAGCTTGATATCAAAAAAAGAATGTATGAAGAATTTGAAATATTGCATGAAGTCATTTTTCAATTATGACAAACAAAAGTCATTCTTATGCTTATCCTTACCAAATTTATGTCACAGCAATGAGGAAACATATTTTAGTTTTTATGACATTTTAAAATGAGGAAGATTTGCAGGAAAGAAGGTATTTGCTACAGAATCTACTAGATGATCCTCTCCACAAAAAACATCCGTGGCTTGAGTGGTGCAGGGCTTTATTCCATGGCCTAAAACCTGGAAGACATCTGGTACCATCTGAGATGCCCAAAGATCCCACCCAGTCTCCAGCCACCGCTCGAGACTGCAGGTCTCCCAAGGCTTTTGTGCCAGCCGTTTTGGAGACAGCTTGGATATCTGAGGAATTCTCTAATGGCCCTAGACAACAAAGTTTCAGCAAACAAACTGAGCTCTTCAAGCTTCTGTTCCTTCAATCGTATTTTCAATGGGTACTTCAACTGCAGAAACTAGTGAGAGCCATTTAACTTCAGTTGCCTTTCAGATTGCCAACCAGGTTCCTACCTTGGTAGCTCTACTCTGGAAAATAAGATTTGCCCATGGTGAAAGGCACAAGTAACAGTCACTTCAAGTTGATGGAAAGATCTACCCCTGAGGTGAGTAGAAGTGGGTTGTTTAAGCATGGTACAAACATGCTGCATTATTTCAGAGTCCCACAGGTTTGGGTAGGTATACAATCTTCTTTTCTTTTTTAACCAGTGTTTAAAAGGCTCAGCTGAGAGATGGGTAAATAACAAAAGATAGGCAGACAGAGATAGTTTCATTTGAAATTGAAATGACACCACACGCTTGGCTTTTGACATGGATTCTGGGGCCATGGCTGTAAAAGGTTTTGTTGAACAAGCAGAAGTCCCAAGTGCAAAGGTAGCCTGCCTGCTTCCCCTTCCCCCTCCACAAGAGGAGAAGGAGTTTTAGAAAGCTATTAAGTTACACTTGGAACTAACATTACCATTTTAAGTACTGGCTTTCTTGGAAGCCTGAAAAATACTATATGTCAAGTTATGCTGTGGCAAACTGCCACGCTTTTCAAGTGACAGCAGTACCTCCTATCCTGCTCTCAATCAGCTTTCCACATTGACAGTCTGCTGCTAAATTCCATATGGAATAGACATTGTACAGCTAAAATTATCTTGTGGGTTCTGGATCACAGTAATGTGTTAGTGATTAAATACATTATTGGTGTGTTTAGCTGTGCAATTTTCTCTTAATTTAAGGAGCTCATAATTAATTTAAGTCCATAACATATGTGCAAGTCACTTAACCTCTCTGTGCCTTAGCTTTCGAGTTGTAACATGGGGATTAAAGTGCTTACCTACCAGCACATACACATTAAATTTGTCAGGTGCTCAAATACCAAAAGAATCGAAGTCATATGGGTGCCTAAGAGACAGAGATCAAATTTTAATGCATGCAGACATTGCTGGAGCTTTCAGCAGTAAGCCCTACTCTTCCTCTTTCCAATTACCATTTCACAGCACATGTACCTGTGTGCATGTTCACGTGTCAATTGACAGTTACAAATCAAAAGCTATTTTCTTAAGAGGCGAGGTGATAAGAATTTGCAGAGAAACAGAAGATGGTGGTGGTATTATTACTTTTAAATCCTGCTGAGTCCAAGATACACAATCTGCAGTTGTCTGTATGCCAAGTCAGTTAACATTATTCTACTTTTCAAAACATAGTCGTCCTAGACTTTATAGTAAAGAGCATTGTGTTCTGAATAACAGTGAGATATTAAAGTGACACTTTTCCTGCCTGTTTCAGTAGCAAAGCTGAAAAGCCTTTAGCTGTGAATTAAAAAAAAAAAAATCTGGTCATGGTTTACTGTGGTTGATAAAAATGCCTTTGAGACATCTAAATTATTTGCATATTTATTTCAAGGTAAAGTTCGGACTGTACTATTTCTAAGAAATTGTGGTGATTGTGGACTTAAAATATGCCTTTTGTCATACAGCATTTAGTAAAAGTACAATCTGATTAAGGTGTAATTTAAGCTAACAAAAATTTGCTTCCTTATTCAACAGTATAGAACATTCAAAGAGTCGTACTTAAGGTAGTTAGCAACTTGAATAATACAGGATTCAAGAAAGCATTGGTCATTTTTACTTGGCTGGCCTTCTCCAGTGCTACCAACTTTATATCGCTACTATATTTCTCCATTGTTAGCTGAAAGTTAAACTGTATAAGTCATCTTTACTGAGTTAATAAAATTTGGGATAAGTGTATGTAAAGGCTGTTGGAATTGATTTTTGACAGTGGTCACTGCCATGAAGTCATAGTAACTCATAGTTACACATAGTAACAATAAATTGAAAATATATTGTGATTTGGTGTAACATTATAACATGTAGAAGTGGGCAAAAGGGATCAAAGGCATATATGAATCTGGGCTGAGTTCAGTGATAGTTCAGTTGTGAAAGGAAGGAAAGTGTAGTATAGAAGTGGAGAGAAGAAAGCTTTGAAAAAGTGTTAAAATAAAGCAGTTTTCCAAAAGTGAAAACGTTGACAGGTTTTTAATCATACTTTTTTGACTATTGGGTCAAATCAAAAGTTTTCATTTTTGAAAATTAGGTAAAATTTAAGAAGAGGAAATAAGAGAGGTAGAAAAGATCTTTTAAAGCTGAAAATGAAATCTCACATGTTAGGTCAAATGAAATATCATGGACTAAAATAAAATGTAAGAACTTTATCTTTTTCCATCTACCCCAAGTCTTGGAAAAAAAAATGCTTTGGTCAAATACCAGCCACCAGCCTAGCTCCTTTTCTGTTCCTTCCTTCATCCAACCTCCAGGCTGGCAATCACTTCAAGTCATATTTTGTTAATCTCTAATGGAGTTACTTTTTTTTTTTTTAAACTGAGAATCATTGATCTTCACTAGCAGACCTTGGTCAATAAAGAACATGTGCCTTTCTCAGTAATTCTCTTTTGGGTTAGAATATTAATTTTGGGGGCTTGAGTGTGCCAAATGATCACTGACAATCCTCAAGCATAGTGCAGCTAGGGTTGCAAACACTGAGTAAGACTTACTCTATCTCTCCCTGCATCTCAACCTTAGAAGAAGAAGGAAGTGAGGGAATGTTGCCGAGTTACCAGTGTTAGACCAGTGGATCATTGTGAGCTTTGGCTCCTTTCCAGCCGCTCAGGACAGAGCATCCGGTGGAAGTTGAAAGTGTGTGAAGTACAACCTGCTGATGTAACTTGTTTACTTACACCGCATTCAGTAACCCTTGAACAGAGCTGGTGGCAAATTGCACAGACAAACCTTCTTCAGGAATCTCAGACCAAACAAATTCCTGCACCCCAGAGAGCTAAATGAGTTACTGAGATGAAAGGAGAAAAAATCTGCTGATATATCTGTTTGCTATAACTGCCTACAATCATCCTATGTTGCATGCCCTTGAATGCTGCAGGACCATGTATGAAAATACCCACCTGAAGGCTCCTTCCATAATACCAACATGGCGGATGTCGAATCACTAAACAAGTATGTGAAAGAAAAGAGGAATCAGTAAGGTGTTTCCTTGAATTCTAATATATTATTTGTGGAAAATGGGAAGGAAGCTTGCAACAGCAAGAATTGTGAGAATAGTGAAAATAGGAAGACGCTATCTATAAGTATCCAAAAATAATGTATTGCTCTTGAAGTGTTATTTTGAGAGGGCTGGTTCTGTAAAATAGTTTGGTGACCACAAAATTGATTTCCTCTCCTCACTATGGATTTCCCTGACCTGAGACAGTGTCCACACACACTTTATTGTAAGGTTTCATTTATTAGTATTATATTGATAAATGATGAGGTATTAAATACAGGATTAGATATCACAGAGTAGAACTTGTCTCTCATCCATTTCTGTAAGTTGAAAAAGTTGGTAGTAACATCCTTTGGTCATTGATTAATTCTTTACAAACTTTTTTGTAATGAGGCATTATAACTTCTACCTGTTCCTCCCAAACCTTTGACAAGTATATCCATACAAAGTACACAGCACAAAAAAAACCCCAACCAAAACCCAAACAAATTTTTGTGCCTAACTGGGACCACTTTTGTGGCAACATTATGTCAATGACAGCTTGACAAAAACTGAACATGTTTCATGACTGCAGTGTCACTTTTGATTGATAGACTGTGTGACTCAGCTAAAGACTTGTAGCTAGGACAGCTGTTATGAAGGGAGGAAAGGGCATAAATAAAGAAGAGGTTGCAGGCAAAGGAGAGGTGAGGAAGTAAGCTCTGCAGAGGGATTCACTACAGAATTACTGAGTCTACAGAGATTTAAGGTACACAAAGAATAAAACTGGAGTGTCATCAGTTCTGCTTAACACAAGAAGGTTGTTGGTGATAAGCATATCAAATTTTGCCTTTTTCTATGAAGGTGTTTAGGCACTCACGTAGATATCAGTTTGTATTGTCAGCAGCAGCAGCCGCCTTTATAGCAAATAAATGGGCCTACTTCTTTCCCTCCAACTTTCCCTCAGTGCCTTGCAAACCTTCAAGGGCTCCTTGGGCTTTGGTTACTTCTCTTGTATTTACAGGATCTAGATGACTCCTTGAGCCTATAACCCAGTCTAAATCTCCAACTCTTCACCTGTCTCCCTGATATAGCCACATCTGCAAGCTACCATTCTTGTAGCTGAAGTAGTCCTTTGCAAATCAAAGAAAATTTGGAAGCAGAGAGTGGGGTGAATTTTTTTCTTGGTTAGCTGGGCCACTGTGAAGGGTGGAAAACACTGGCTCCTCCTGTCTGCTCCTCTTTTACCTAAGCATGGCTTTCAGAGCAAGCTTTCACATCAGTGCTACTGGTCAATGATGGGAATTAACATTAGAGACTGGGCAGCCTGCAACAGATGTTGATAGTATGGCCTCAGGATGCAAAAATTTGACCTCAGAGTAAGAAGAGAATCAGCACCTTTGAAAGTCTTTCAGGCACCAATGACTCCTTAAAACAAAGGACTGAAATCTGTAGTAATATTGAGCTGAATTCTTGAGAGGAGAATGTCATATACCAATGAACGCAACCTTTTGGTTTAATTAAATTTTATTCCAAGTTTTCTCATTTGGTCAGTGAACCAAAAAAAATTAATCCCCGTTCTATAGCAGCCTCTAATTCTCTTTTAGTTCAAATGGCAAAAGCCTTCGTTTTGGGAACTAATAGACCTGACTTCTATCCTCTTTGCTGTACATGTGTGGTCTGGCTGATGGCAGAGATGTCTGTACCTATGGACGCAGTACAGGAAATGTGATGCATATCAGTGCCAGATTTCTGGGGTGGGACACACGTGAGCCCAGGTGGTCACAGTGGTGCTGGTCGGAGCATAGCATGTTCTGTCCTGGAAGAGTTCACAGGTCTTTGTGAATACACTCAGGCATTAACACCACACACCTGCTATAGGGATAAATTCACCCATGTGCACTGTTCTCAAACAAAAACCTGTAACAGTAGAAAATCAGGGCCATGTGTGGATGTGAAAGCATATCTGACACTTGGATGCAGCGGAGTAAAGGCTAGACACCTTCGATGTTTGGGTGTCTGTGAAAGGAACTGAATTAATTTGGCAAGAGTGAGATGCTTGAGTTTGTCTGGATGCGTGATTCACAGAGAGGGTTGTGCCAGGCTGCTATCTATCATTGTGGGGTCTCCTTCCTCCAACAAACAATACTTCCATGAGGCTACAACTTTTTTAGTCCAATTAGCAAAATTCATGCCACAATTCACCAATTTATCATTCTCAGATGGAAACATTTCTAGGAACTTTCTGCACCTGGGGTACTAGATATCTCACTAGTGGTCTATCTGTATTTGCAGCTGACAATAACTATTGTGTCCAAAGCAATTGCTACATTTTTTTTTTCACATATTATGCTTCTAGATGATTGGAAGCTACTGTGCAGGCAAGGAAGTGGTATCCATTTTAAAAGCCTTTTGCATGTTTAAAAACAATGACATGAAGGATTTCAGTGTGACTCCACTGCCCAAATTGTACATGCTGAAACTTTGAAATGAATATAGTTTATATTGGCAGCACCAAAAGGAAGCACCAAAAGTCACTGACATGCAAAAAATCTGAGTCATCAGAGGTTAAAAGAAAGAATGAAAAAGGAGAAACATTAACAAAACTCACCATACCATTTTACAAATTGGAGACAATTCTCCAGCAGCTCTAGTGAAATTCCATTAATAATAGCAAGGGCCACAAAACTAGCTGTTATCTGGTGTCCAAAGATATTTGGGCATTTGTTTGAATGACTGGATGTGGTAAGAGAAATGCGGAGAGGAAATGGGTTCAGGGACTTGAGTTGTCCCATGAGCTTCTGTGTTGCTGAAGTTGTACACTATGGGCAATGTACATAGCTTGTATGCCCATACTGTTCTGACTGTAATTTTTTTACTATGTCTAGCACAGTAAGATTTAATTTCAGATCAGATTTCAACATATAAATAAATAATTATGGACAGTGCTGCATTACAGGAAAGATATTGTGGTCTCATTATCCAGTATGAAGTCTAGAAGCTGGCAAATTTCTGACATTTTTGAGCAATGTTGCAGCTGTTGGGTATGGACAACAGAGGTGGATCTGCTTATGTCTAGGTTTTCACAACATCCAACTATTTGGTGAGACCTACTGATCCCTCACAGATACAGAAATCTCTTAAACTTTACCCAGGAATGGCTAATGAGTGCTTGTGTTGAGCAAAAATTGTAAGCTCCAATAGCTATGTTAATTTAAAGCTTGTTGTCAAAGTAGGTGCATGATTTTCTTGCCTTTTTCCTTTTCTGAACTATATTTCAGTTAGAAATTGAGGTGGTAACAAAGTATGCAAGAAATTTCAAACGTCCTTATTTTCACATTTTTGTAGCAACATACATTTTATCTTAATGTTGCTATGAAAGCTTCAGTTGTACTAATTGGTGATTAAACCAGTTGGACTTAAATTGTCTTAACATGCACAATAGCACAATAGATTTGAAAGGTGTTGAAAAAGTAAAATGATGCGTCGAAGCAAACTAAGAAGTCAGTACCACAGTTTAAAATAGGATTCCGTAAACCTGATCTGTATGTAAGTATTTGCATTATTCTGTGCAAAAGTATTGCTGCCTACCACCTTTATTTCAAATATTTTTCAATCAATTTTCAAAAGATATCTGTGTCTTCCAAAACGGGAAACTGCAATCTGGCTATTCTGGGGAAAAAGATTCAATCTAATTTTTCAAAAAACAAGAACTAGAAACTGAAAGTGTTCATCAAATAAAGATTTTGTAAACCAATCACACTTCTACCCCCTGCTCAATTTTTCATTAAAATAATCAAACTTTTTAACCTGTCATTTTCAGCCAGCTCAGTAGTCATTTTCTGTTTCACCAAAACCTCCATACGGTACTTCAGAGAGGAAATTAAACTTATAGAGAGAACTTTTTCATTGAATGCAATGCTGTAGTTGAGTACAGATAGCTGGAGATCTGTGTTAAAAAAGATCATTGACATAGAAGGGGCTGACTGGGGGAAGCACGATATGATGTACAAACTCTACCCCAGCCAGAGGATGGCATCAGATTTGGGCTTGGTTCTGTATATTCGATAATAAGAGCATTACTCTGTAGGGCAGCTTCCAGCCTCATAGGAAAGAGGAGACTGGAATAAGATTTCCTGGCAGACCTGCATACTAATACCTCTCTATGAAACATCTGCCAAGGCTAAGTTTGTTCTTCTCGTGCTGTCATTTGTAGTTGTGTCTAAACCAACTCCAATATTATTTATAGGAAATAATACCAAAGCAATCCTCTTTTATTCAGCAGCCATTAGTGGTGTTTATGGGAATTTCCTAACAGCCATGGCCCAAAGGCTCTAGGATATTGCGCACACAACCAGAGATTTTCACCAGAGATTTTCAGAGCTACACTTCTGTCATGCTGGAAATTCAAGTTTGCCTAGCAGAGGTGCTTAAAAACTACATGTAACAAAGAATTTACTTTGCTGTTCCAAAGCAGCTTATAACTTTTTGATTTTGATTTGTAAACCTGGCAAAACAATTCTAGACTTTCATGACTTGTGGGAATAAAAGAAATGTATTGCCTGGGAAAAATCATGTTCGTAAGATACACCTTAAAAGTTTCATTTCGGTCACAGTGGAAAGACACTAGCACATTGTCTCCAGCTGGTTCACTCATGCAGTTTACTGTCCAATTTACAAAATATGGAAAAGTTTCCTTGGAAACAGATTTCTAGGAAGTCCTTTTTTTTTCCTAATGGTAAATTGCTTTACCAGCTTTTGGTGAAATTCGGAGCTGGTACAGGCAGGTGCACCTCTGCATAAAACCTTTCCTACTTAGTAGGGCTCTGATATTTTTAGTCCAGAACAGTATGCACACTGCCTGGAGAGAACAAGAAGAAGCTGAGCAGCTGACCTCTGAAATGAAAGTTTCATGCCTTGATTTAAATGTTCTGCTATAATCTGCTAGCAAAGCAATTTTATTCTAACATTCACGTGAAGCCAAATCATGGCCTACATCATGCCGTTATACAGGAATGCAGAGAGAGAAATCTTTTGTGAAACCTCACTATTTCTCTGCAGAAGGTACGAAGAATTAAGTAAGGTGATGCATTCAGACCACTTCTTTCCTCAACGTACCACAAGCACAGGTGGGAGAGAGGAACAGGCAGTGGCTAGACCCTCTGCTTCACCATGTACATTCTTCCCGATGCAATGATCTGTTCCATAATAATCAACCAGCAGAACATGAAAGAAGGTCATGGTGCTGTGCATAATCTTTTGCAGGACAAGGATATGCCCAAACAATGTAGTAGCATAGGAGTTTACTGGTACTTGTCCATAGTCCTAGTGTCCGATGTCCCTGTCACATGCCTTAAGGACATTATCTGTTTCAGAGAAAAGCTCCATCTTTCTCCAAACTTGATAAATGGGAACCTGAAGAACAACCCTAAATACAGAAATCAAAGAGACCGTTTTGAGAAACAATTCCCACTCTGCTCCGTTGACTAGAAAGAGAACTGTGAAGTAAGAAGTCTAGGAAACTTCCCTCATCATATGAATCCAGTTACCAGCAAGCCACCTTAAAGAAGAAGTACAACCAGAACATCACAGTTCTGTCCTATAAGTGACCTCCTTGTAGTCCCTAATCTTCAATCAGTGGCATGGACTGATGCACGCATAGCACCTGTTCAGTCAAGTAAGCATATAGTTTACTACAAGGCAAGATAATGTATGACTTAATATGTTGACTTTGTAAGTCAATTGACTGAAAAATAAAATCCTGCAGTGCATTTGAAAAAACAAGCAAACAAAAACACAACACAAAATCTATATCTAACATCAAAAAGGAATTTTAAAAAATCTTTGGTTGTTTAATTGCACCTCTACCTGTTTGCAGAATGATGCCAATTACCCTGTGGATCATCTGACTACATTTAATACTGTTATATTCCATATATCATTGTGACTGTGACCTCAGCTGTCATGACATCACAGACCATCAGTCAGGCAGTCAGAAGACCTTCATGTTTGTACATGAGGTAATTCAGCACAGATTTATGATAGATATTCATGATTTTCAAACAAAGTAAGATTTATTAGCTTTTCACAATCATCTTTCTTTAAAGGTTAGAAAGTGTTATGTAGAACACAGTTTCTTTTAGTTCAGAATAATTATATGTGGCTTGTTATATTGTCAGTCAGTGCAATGTTGTTATAAAAACCAGCAGGAGGGCATATTTTGGCATAACATGTATTGCATTACACACATGCAAGAAAAAAAGCTTGTTTAATCTTGAAGAGCAAAGAAGGCTCAGACATTGGGAAATATTGGAAATAAGGTTATCTACACAGCACTTGCAAACAAATGGCAAGAAAAAATGCAAGACTAAAACACAAATTTAAATTCTAAAACAAACACTATCAATGTGTACACAAGAGATCTAAAACTATGTGTGTGAGGGCACGTCTCCTTTGTTCTGTTTCATTCAGAAGGAACATATTGCTCATCCCTCCAAATTGTAAATAACAATCATTAGTTAGTATCCACAGATGAATTGTGCCTTTTGGAGTGCTTCATCTTAGATGACAGAACTGTATTACACAAGACTAACTTGCACTGGAAATAGGTGACACCGGAGTGTCGTTCTCACAGAAAATGCCACGGAGGTCACTTGTTAGTTAAAGCTGTATTGCCGAATTCTCCAAGATGGGAAGTGCTTCTTTAGAAAGCATATTGAGACATTCCCGATGGCTAAAACGTGTTGTTTCAATCACTAGAAAACACAAAGTAAATAAAATTGGGCATTAATTTGGTCTTTCCAAAGTCCATATTCCGACCTTTGATACCTTGTACAATCCCATCTCACTCCTTTCCAAAGAAAAATGACAATTGTGTTCAACCATGTTCACAAAGCATTACAGTGGCTTCACAAGATTTTTCACCACTCTTGACTGTTAATTCCATTAATTGGTGATTAATGAGTAGTTTATAGCTGCATGAAGCAGAATTTGATCCTCATCTGTCTGAAAACTCTGATACAAAAGTGGTTGTGATCAGATGTTTCCGAGTGTTTTTATCCAATAAGGAATGACTCAAGACTGTTCAGTAATTAATTTGAAAGCTCCTATTTTAATGATTGAGAAACAGCCTAAGTGCAGCACAGAAAATTTTCTGGCTTTCTTAAATAATGAGTAGTTCCCTGACTACAGAAAGAATCCAACTCTTCTTATCTAGAATGTCAAATCATTCATCTAGCTTTCCTGTTATCATCTTTAAGATATGCTGAGTTTTTCAGCCAGTAATAGCAAGTTGGATGAATGCTCTGATGTTCAATCATAGTGGTAACAAAGAGTTTAGACGGAGCATTTTGATCCACTGAAGTAAATATGATTTTTGTTTTGATTTTCAGAAGTGTTACAATCTGCCCTTAAAGCTCTCTAATAGTGGTGTTTGTTGCATAGAGATTTAATCCAAAGCCTCACTCATGATTCAAAGGAAGTGCTTTCTGTTTAGAGGACTAGCTTAAAAGAAAAAAAAAGATCGTTAAAAGTAACCTAATTTGGGGATGTTTATTGTCAGGTTTTGGCAATATATTGTGGCATTTTAAACTTCTGCAATGACAGAGGTTTTAAGTAGCTAGTAACCTAGTATGTTATTAGATTATGCCAAATTTTTTTGGATAATAACAGGCACCGTGTTTTCCATACAGTATCTTTACAATGCAATTAATTTTTCCAGGCAGTTTTAAGTCATTTATAGGGCTGTTGTATTTTTAAGGTGCAGATATCTTGGATCATTCCAATTCCACCAGATTTTGATTTGGCAAGAGCTGTTACAAGCACATGAATACTAATAATAAAAAGTTAAACTTGCATTTGGTTGTTAGTTATGGTTACATCTTCACATGTAGCATTATAGGCTGTTTTTAGTCAGTTCTGTGAAAAATTCTCGATTTTATATCTCAGATAATAAATGATTTTACATTTTTTTCAGCTGAATTTGTCTCAGTTGTTTGAAAGAGAAAAAACAAAAAAATGTTTGCTTGTATACTCCCACAGAACGCTTTCCTTGAAACATACAGCTAACCGGAATTGTCAGCATACTTCAAATATTTAAATATCTGCATCAAACTATTTAATATAAAAGATGTAAACAATTGCAGAAGCTATTCCACCCATGGACTAAACATGAAGTCAAATGCTCGTGCTTCCTTAGGTATACTTTCTCTCTCTCTCTCTCCCCCAATTGCAATTACTTCATGTCAGGTAAGGCCATCCCTGGAGCAGCCACAGTGCCCTGTGGAAGGATGGAGTTTGAATGAGGAAGACAAGGGTTCCTGCTATCACACCCCCTGGCAGAAAATAGGGGCGGCCTTCCCCTTCCCCTTGGTTCAGAACCCCATCCGGTAGGAGAGGAGGGGGATTGGCAGGTTGGATCCCCTAGCCCTTACATTTGTGAATTCTTTCATGGCGTGGGCTAGATATCAACCTCTTCAGCATTTTCAGGACTGGGAACCGCAGAGCACAGGACTTGGTGATGGCAATTAGACATAATTTTGGTGTCTATGGCTTCTTATGGGCCCAGTATAAAATTTGTTTCATCATTATTATTATTATTATTACTAAATTTGCTAGAATAACATAGAAATGCTTTGTAAACTTTTTCACAAACTTTTTACCTTTCCAGTTGAGAGAAAATTGACCTTGAAGGTATTTTGATAAACTGTTACTTACATGAAAAACATACGTTATATTTCCCAGTCGAAAGAAGCCTGGATCTTTAAAAGGAATATAAAATGAGAGTTCTCAGTGCTAAATGGCTCACTCGAGACTTTCAGACTCCTCTGAAAATCTCCATGAGGCCAGGCAGCTGTAACCCTTGCGTATACTGCTGTGGAATAGTGCTGGTGGAGGACCAAGTAGTTTCAGAAATTTGGAAGAGGATGAGGCCTTGAAAGTTTCAGACTATAAATTCAGATAAGTATATTTATGCACTTTGTGGTTTCCTATGTGTTTACATATAAACATCTATCACTTCCTATGACATAAAAAGTTTTTTTTTAGCTGATACACCAAACTAAAATGTTAACATTAGTCTTACAGTAACTTCTGTCCTGCTTTTACTCTTTAGCTTTGTATTTCATGATAATCTGTTCATAGGAGCAGGGGTTTCTATCATGTATTTAATATCTGAAATGTTCTTCCAGTGCTCAACTATTAATCTGGCTTCCATTATGATATTGAATGTTTGATGATCTATACAAAGAAGATATTCTAAAATAAAACGAAAAAAATAGATGAGTGACAAAGTTTCTCTATAGCTGGCTGAATTTACAGGGAGATGTGAAAGTTTACTGAAAAAGTCCATGCATCTGAAGGCAGAATTTGCTCTGCAGTTATCATAATCCAGAGTTTGTGTGGAAGCTGGAAAGAAATGGAAAAGATAACCTGATAGTGTTGCAAACAGGTCATCTGGAAAAAATTATAAATCAGATCAAATATTTTCTTCTTTTTAACTTCTTTTAGTATAACTTAAAATTTTGAGTGAAGAATGTGGTGTGGAATGAAAAGTGAAAACATTTAAAAGAATCAAAAAGAATATTTGGCAATTTCTTAAGGTTTTGTTGTTGAGATGATCCTTCCCATGAAAGATTTTAACAAAGTGCATATACTGACCAAATGTTCTGATGAAAATGCCTGGGTCACTTCTATCCAGAATGCTTGAGAACTATGGCTTGCTACCCAGGATTTAACAGATGAAACTTGTAAGTACCATTCTCACAGTTACAAATAGGATGAACTGAAATTGTCCTCTCTTCTGTGGCATCTCAAAAAGGATTTAATAGCCTCTCCAACCCCACCTTGGAGCGACCTATCTCACTCATGTGAATTTTAATCAAATAATCATTACAATTTCTAACACTTTCCCCTCCTGTGTTTCATGATATACTGTTCAGGAGGCATTGACTTGCCCTAGTCTATTGCAAAGAGGTAATCTTGTAGGAGTAAAGATGAGAAAATTGTGTGATACAAAACCCCTGAATTTTTAGCTATGATGTCTGCATACTATCATTTCTCAAATACATCAAGACAAGCCATTTCAAAAGTATGTATTAGAAATTAAAGGACATCAAAGTGTATTCGAAATTGGGTGAATAAAAATGTTAATTCAATTACAACACATTTTGGCACTCTTCTTGCTACAGATGTCTGTTTTAAATTAAACATTGGGCATCCTCCAACACAAATTTGTAGCAGTTGCTTTGATGGAAAATTGAATGATGCAAGGGTTCCGATGATTACCAGATGTTTTATTGATAGCTAGGTAGGTAGGTACTGTAGGCAAATAGCAAAGAGACCACACAAATAAATTTAACAGAAAAAGCCAGACAAGCAGAGGTATTCCAGAAGTTCTTTGTTTATAGCACATTATCTGTAATGAATAAAATACAGCTATCTGGAAAAACTGTAGACATATGCCTGAAATGACAATACTTTTTGCCAGTTCTTATTTGAAGAGGCATTAATAAAGCAGTTTTTCTAATATAAAAATATCTAAAACACGTCAGCTAATCATTTATAGGTAGCTGTTGGAAGCATCTTTCCCTCTCCACACTAGCCTGCTCTGTTGGTGTGTGTGGAGACCACCAGCTTCAGCCTCCTCCCCAGCATGTTTCCCTCCGTAGTTTGAAGCCTGTCTATCCACATGGATTATTTCCAGTGTCTGGGAAGGATTATAAAATGAGGAGAAACTCTTCTGCAGTTTCCTTCTCCCACACCAATGTAGTGGCAATTGCAGTTAACTGTTAGTGTAGCAAATTTTCAGGTCCACATGCTTTCATACCAGCTTTTAAGTTTTGAAAAGGCTTAGAGTCTTGATTCAGCTAAATTCTGAAAGATCTCACATGAATATCATTTGTCAATGTCTTGCAAATCCCTTTTTCTATGCCCTTCTCAAGTTATTCATCTGTTTCTTTTTCAATTTTTAAATTTTCCCAAAGTCTTCAGAATCCTCCCCTTCATTCTATTACTAATGCTAAGCCTTTATCTTAGATGCAGTAATCAGAAATACTGACTAGGACAAGAGCCTCTGTATAATAGGTAGTATATAAACATAGAATTTATTATTCCCGTACTCAAGTCATCTTTTATTGCATCTATTTCTCCTGATTTTCTGTCCCCGCAGGATGCCAAAGTATCTAAAGGCAGAAGCAAAGTCTCATCTTGGGTCAGCAAGGTTTAGATCCTTTATCAATGCTGTAGGTGATGAAGCACATGGGAATATCACTCTTGTTATACAGTAGAGTACAGCTGCAAATTCTGGGCTCCTTTTCCCAGTAGGTGGGCATCTATATAACTGTTAACACTTAATCACCTCATCTACACTACCAAGCAGAGATACTGGCATATTTTCTTGTGTTGCAAAGAGTGCACACAGCTATCCTCCTTTTTTTTTTTAATTTTTTCAAGAAAAGAAAGACTGTTGAGTCCTAATGATGGGATTGCAACAAGCAGTTACAAAAAAAAAAAGCATTGCTTCCTAACTAATTGAAGGATTGTTTGGCCTCAGGTTTTTCAATAAATTCACTGCAACTTACAGCACCATGACATATATATAGTACAATTCCTTATGGCATATCCTCTGTAATAGAACTGCCATGTACACCTATCACACAGAAAAAGGGAAGTTTTGACTCTAAAGCAAAATCAGAGCTTATGCTACCTTCTGCAATAGCCTCCAGTGACTTATCAGAATGAATGGAAAAATCATTCTTTCTCCAAAAGTAGGACACTTCTGGCTACTCCACTTTTACAGAAACCAAAATAAAACGGGGAGAAGCATTTCTGTGGTATTTAAGTGGAAGCATTGCCAGAGACTGCTTTATTGTGGTATTTTAGTTGAAGACAAGTAGGTGGTTACTGTGGTATACTTGCACAGTACAACTCAGTTATCCTTTTAAAAAAGAAATGCAAGATCTAGTTATGTGTGTCAAATACAATTAACAATTACGAACCAGACTTTTTACAGGAGAGGCATGCATTTTCCACACACACCCTTTTTAAAATACTTTTTTAATTCTTTGCTGTAACATTTTATCATTTCCAGTGGAAAAGCCAACTGGAAAACTCCATAAGGTGGACACTCTGTTTAGTCCCATTGCCTGGGACAAGCATTCTTTTAAAAGTTAATCCTCTAAAAAAGTTTGATTTTCTTGCTAATGCGATGCACACTCATCATTTTAGGAATTTTTTTTGAGGTTTTTTTAAGGATTCCACCAATTTTCCTGATATTTTGTAACAAAAATTTCCCATAATTTTTAGTAAAAGCTGGATAAATGAAATTTTAATGTCAGAAATGCTCATAGCTCTGATTACTACAGATGGATAACAACTCAGGTGCTTAGTGAGGCTTCCTTCTAGCATGCCAAATGCTATGTCTGTTCTTAATGTATCAATATCTCATTAACACTAAAACTGCAGACATTACGTGGAGGTTCACAATGAGTTTCCTTCCACCGTTCATTCATAACACTTTTTAAATTCTATCTATGGAGCTATTAATTTTGCCTCTGGAGTCTCCCTATAGTCTGTTGTCAAGTCCTTATACAACATGACTGGGATCTTTAGTTACCTAAATGGCCAAATTGTTATCTAGAATGGAACATGTCGATTATCTTGAGTGCCATCACACGGCACATACAGGACAACCAGGTCATCAGGCCCAGTCAGCATGGGTTTATGAAAGGCAGATCCTGCTTGACTAACCTGATCTCCTTCTATGACCAGATGACTCGCTTAGTGGATGAGGGAAAGGCTGTGGATGTTGTTTACCTGGACATTAGTAAAGCCTTTGACACTGTTTCCCACAGCATTCTCCTGGAGAAACTGGCTGCTCATGGCTTGGATGGGTGTACTCTTCGCTGGGTAAGAAACTGGCTGGAGGGCTGAGCCCAAAGAGTGGTGGTGAATGGAGTTAAATCCAGGCGGCGGCCAGTCACAAGTGGTGTTCCCCAGGGCTCAGTATTGGGGCCAGTTCTTTATCAATATCTTTATCAATGATCTGGATGAGGGGATCGTGTGCACCCTCAGTAAGTTTGCAGAGGACACCAAGTAGGGTGGGAGAGTTGATCTGCTTGAGGTTAGAATGGCTCTTCAGAGGGACCTGGACAGGCTGGATCGATGGGCTGAGGCCAATTGTATGACATTCAAGAAGGCTAAGTGCCGGGTCCTGCACTTGGGTCACAACAACCCCATGCAACGCTACAGGCTTGGGGAAGAGTGGCTGGAAAGCTGCCTGGTGGAAAAGGAGCTGGGGGTGTTGGTCGACAGCTTGCTGAATATGAGCCGGCAGTATGCCCAGGTGGCCAAGAAGGCCAATAGCATCCTGGCTTGTATCAGAAATAGTGGGGCCCAGCAGGACCAGGGAAGTGATCATCCCCCTGTACTTGGCACTGGTGAGGCTGCACCTCAAATACCATGTTCAGTTTTGGGTCCCTCCCTACAAGAGAGACATTGAGGTGCTGGAGGACATCCAAAGAAGAGCAACAAAGCTGGTGAACAGTCTAGAGAACAAGTCTTTTGAAGAGCGGCTGAGGGAACTGGGGTTGTTTAGTATGGAGAAAAGGAGGCTCAGGGGAGACCTTATTGCTCTCTACAACTACCTGAAAGGAGGTTGTAGCGAGGTACGTGTCAGTCTCTTTTCCCAAGTAACAAGTGATAGGACGAGAGCAAACAGCCTCAAGTTGTGCCAGGGGAGGTTTAGATTGGATATTAGGAAAAATTTCTTCACTGCAAGGGTTATCAAACATTGGAACAGGCTGCCCAGGGAAGTGGTTGAGTCACCATCCCTGGAGGTATTTAAAAGATGTGTACATGTGGCACTTAGGGACATGGTTCAGTGGTGGACTTGGCAGTGTTGGGTTTGCAGCTGGACTCGATGATCTTAAAGGTCTTTTCCAACCTAAATGATTCTGTGATTCTATATCAGGGAACAAACATCTGTCCTGACTTCGGAATAGCAACTAGCAATGTTACCTATATCCTGTTTCCAGGTAAGGCAGAGTAAACCACAGAAGAGCCTTGCTTGTCAAAGTTTGCCCGTTGGTATCTCAGAAATACTAGGTAAGCATATTTTTCTTCGGTGGTAATTTCTAGGTGCCATGCTGTCGTGGTTTAACCCCAGCCGGCAGCTAAGCACCACGCAGCCACTTGCTCACTGCCCCCCCACCCCTGGGATGGGGGAGAGAATCAGGAAAAAAAAACTCGTGAGTTGAGATAAAGACAGTTTAATAGGACAGAAAGGAATGAAAAACAATGATAATGATAATAATAATAATATGACAATAGCAATACTAAAAGAATTAAACTATACAAAGTAAGTGGTGCACAATGCAATTGCTCACCACTCGTTGACCGATGCCCAGTTAGTTCCCGAGCCGCGATCCCCCCTCCCAGTTAACTCCCCCCAGTTTATATACTGGGCATGATGTCATATGGTATGGAATAGCTCTTTGGCCAGTTTGGGTCAGCTGTCCTGATGGTGTCCCCTCCCAGCTTCTTGTGCCCCTCCAGCCTTCTTGCTGGCTGGGCACGAGAAGCTGAAAAATCCTTGACTTAGTATAAACACTACTTAGCAACAACTAAAAACATCGGTGTGTTATCAACATTCTTTTCCTACTAAATCCAAAACACAGCACTATACCAGCTACTAGGAAGAAAATTAACTCTGTCCTAGCCGAAACCAGGACAGTATCCACCCCTTATTCTATACCATCTACATCACGTCCAGGTCCCACACTTCCCAATGCATTTTCAATTAATCACCACCACTTTTGCTGCCTTTTAATACATATACACACAGATATCATTCCCTTAATGTATAAGCCTTTACAATGTCCATTTAAAATGTTCGTTGAGTTAATTCAGTCCATGACTTTGGACTCCATCTATCATAACTGTCTGTCTGGGCAGGAGGGATGGTGTGAAGTCCGCTCAGTCGGCAGAGCAGGATCCGGCTTTGGTGCAGTGCAGCGGGCAGATGACATTGGGCGCAGCAGGAGGATGGTGTGTAGTGTTGGATTGTTGCATGCTGCAGTCAGTCCTGGTTCCATCACTACTGCACTTCGCTCGGTTTTATCAAAGTTCATTCTTTATTAATCTAGATAATTCATACTGTAATACTGTTGATATAGCATATAACAACTATAGTAATGATGACATACAATGGCAGGGTTATATAGCAATTAACATAATACAATTTAATTCACTGGCTATTCTCACCTAAAATCAAATCCCCTTGAGGCACACATCGGACTTCCCCGTCCTTCCGCATCACCCACCAAGTGCACCCAGGTCCTTGAGCAAAAGCAATCCCACGAATGGGTTTTCCTTTGCCTGAGGCAGGAGTAACCCAGACTGTCTTCCCTAGCATATTTTTTATGTGCACTACAGGGACCTTATCCCCTTCTACAGTACGTAAAAATTCTGACTGGGCAGGGCCAGCCCGATTGGCAGATCCTCTAGTGTTGACTAACCAGGTGGCCTTTGCTAAATGTGTATCCCAATGTTTAAAGGTCCCACCACCCATTGCTTTCAATGTAGTCTTTAACAATCCATTGTATCGCTCGATTTTCCCGGAGGCTGGTGCATGATAGGGGATGTGATACACCCACTCAATGCCGTGCTCTTTGGCCCAGGTGTCTATGAGATTGTTTCTGAAATGTGTCCCGTTGTCTGACTCAATTCTTTCTGGGGTACCATGTCGCCATAAGATTTGCTTCTCAAGGCCCAGGATAGTGTTCCGGGCGGTGGCATGGGGCACGGGATATGTTTCCAGCCAGCCGGTGGTTGCTTCCACCATTGTAAGCACATAGCGCTTGCCTTGGCGGGTTTGTGGGAGTGTGATGTAGTCAATCTGCCAGGCCTCTCCATATTTATATTTCAGCCATCGTCCCCCATACCAAAGAGGCTTTAACCACTTGGCTTGCTTAATTGCAGCGCATGTTTCACATTCATGGATGACCTGTGCGATAGTGTCCATGGTCAAATCCACCCCTCGATCACGAGCCCATCTATATGTTGCATCTCTTCCCTGATGACCTGAAGTGTCATGGGCCCACCGAGCTAAAAATAATTCACCCTTATGTTGCCAATCCAAATCCACCTGAGCTACTTCAATCCTAGCAGCCTTGTCTACCTGTTGATTGTTTTGATGTTCTTCAG
The DNA here is from genome assembly GCF_018139145.2 of Gymnogyps californianus. Taxonomy (NCBI): domain Eukaryota; kingdom Metazoa; phylum Chordata; class Aves; order Accipitriformes; family Cathartidae; genus Gymnogyps; species Gymnogyps californianus. Next base: position 105,815,139 of record NC_059472.1, on the reverse strand, counting down.
TGGCCCGGCTCTTGGGTACGTGGGCATCTACATGACGTACTTTCACAACCAAGTTCTCTAGCCGGGCAGCAATATCTTGCCACAATGGGGCAGCCCAGATGGGTTTACCTCTGCGTTGCCAGTTACTCCGCTTCCATTGCTGCAACCACCCCCACAGAGCATTTGCCACCATCCATGAATCGGTATAGAGATAAAGTATTGGCCATTTTTCTCGTTCAGCCATGTCTAAAGCCAGCTGGATGGCTTTCACCTCTGCAAACTGACTCGATTCACCTTCTCCTTCTGCAGTTTCTGCAACTTGTCGTATAGGACTCCATACAGCCGCCTTCCACCTCCGATGCTTTCCTACAATGCGACAGGACCCATCAGTGAACAGGGCATATTGCCTCTCATTTTCTGGCAGTTTATTATACAGTGGGGCCTCTTCAGCACGCGTTACCTCCTCCTCTGGTGATATTCCAAAATCTTTGCCTTCTGGCCAGTCTGTGATCACTTCCAGAATTCCTGGGCGACTAAGGTTTCCTATTCGACTTCGTTGTGTGATCAGTGTAACCCACTTACTCCACGTAGCATCAGTTGCATGATGTGTAGAAGGGACCTTCCCTTTGAACATCCAGCCTAGCACTGGCAGTCGGGGTGCCAACAGGAGCTGTGTTTCAGTACCAACCACTTCTGAAGCAGCTCGAACTCCTTCATATGCTGCTAATATCTCCTTTTCAGTTGGAGTATAGCGGGCCTCAGATCCTCGATATCCCCGACTCCAAAACCCTAGAGGTCGACCTCGGGTCTCCCCAGGTGCTTTCTGCCAGAGGCTCCAGGTAGGGCCATTCTCCCCGGCTGCGGTGTAGAGCACATTTTTAATATCTGGTCCTGCCCGGACTGGCCCAAGAGCTACTGCATGAACTATCTCCCGTTTAATCTGTTCAAAGGCTTGTTGTTGTTCAGGGCCCCATTTAAAATCGTTCTTCTTCCGGGTCACTTGATAGAGAGGGCTTACAATCAGACTATAATTTGGAATGTGCATTCTCCAAAAACCTACAACACCTAAGAAAGCTTGTGTTTCCTGTTTACTAGTCGGTGGGGACATAGCTGCTATTTTGTTGATCACATCCATTGGGATATGACGACGTCCGTCTTGCCATTTTATTCCTAAAAACTGAATCTCCTGTGCGGGTCCCTTCACCTTACTTTGTTTTATGGCAAAACCGGCTTTCAGAAGAATTTGGATTATTTTCTCCCCTTTCTCAAAAACTTCTTCTGCTGTGTTGCCCCATACGATGATGTCATCAATGTACTGCAGGTGTTCTGGAGCTCCACCTTTTTCTAGTGCATTTTGGATCAGTCCATGGCAAATGGTGGGGCTGTGTTTCCACCCCTGGGGCAGTCGATTCCAGGTGTACTGGACGCCCCTCCAAGTGAAAGCAAACTGTGGCCGGCACTCTGCTGCCAAAGGGATTGAGAAAAATGCATTGGCAATATCAATTGTGGCGTACCACTTGGCTGCCTTTGACTCCAGTTCATATTGAAGTTCTAGCATGTCTGGTACAGCAGCACTCAGAGGTGGCGTGACTTCATTCAGGCCACGATAGTCTACTGTTAGTCTCCATTCTCCATTAGACTTTCGCACTGGCCATATGGGGCTGTTAAAGGGTGAGCGAGTCCTGCTGATTACTCCTTGGCTCTCCAGTCGATGAATCAGGTTATGGATGGGAATCAGGGAGTCTCGGTTGGTGCGATATTGCCGCCGGTGCACCGTTGTGGTAGCGATCGGCACCTGTTGTTCTTCAACCCTCAGCAACCCCACAACCGAAGGGTCCTCAGAGAGACCAGGTAAGGTGGACAACTGTTCAATTCCCTCTGTCTCCAAGGCAGCTATACCAAAAGCCCACCGATACCCCTTTGGATCTTTAAAATACCCTCTCCTGAGATAGTCTATGCCAAGGATGCATGGGGCCTCTGGGCCAGTCACAATGGGGTGTTTCTGCCACTCATTCCCAGTTAGGCTTATTTCAGCCTCCAATAGAGTTAGCTGTTGAGATCCCCCTGTCACACCAGAGATACAGATGGGTTCTGCCCCTTCATAACTTGATGGCATTAGAGTACACTGTGCACCAGTATCCACTAGAGCCTTATACTCCTGTGGGTGTGATGTGCCAGGCCATCGAATCCACACAGTCCAATAAACCCGGTTGTCCCTTTCCTCCACCTGGCTGGAGGCAGGGCCCCTCTAATCCTGGTCAGAGTATTTGTTACTCACTTCTTGTAAAAATGACTTAGAGGTCCCTTCAAGAGGGTCAGAAGCCCTTCTACTTTGTCTGGAAACCGGAGCGGCATCTTTCCTGGAAGAATCCCCTTTTCTGGTTGTTTTTCCTTTCAATTCACGTACCCGTGCATCTAGGACTGAGGTAGGTTTTCTATCCCACTTCCTCATGTCCTCTCCGTGGTCACGCAGGTAAAACCACAGGGTACCCCGTGGTGTATACCTCCTATATTCTCTCTCTTGATCAGAGGAATGCTCACTCTTAATAGCTGAGATATTGGTCTGTACAGGTGGGGAGTAGGACTTTTCGATCAGTTTGATCAGTTTTTCGGACTTCTCGGACAATTTTTCCACAGCCGAGACACAGGCTCGTAGGGATGAAGAGAGATTTTCTTCATATTGCCGGAGTTGGCGAGCCATTTCATCCACTGTCGGTGCCTCTTCGTCTTTCCAAGTTAGTACTGCCAATGGGTTGGCATATGATGATGGTGCGCTCCGTACAAACTTCCGCCACATGGGTCGTGTGCATTGAACTTCATCTGGATCTTTGGGTAATTGTAAACTGTCCGGGTCATAATAAATCATCTCTAGCACGGCTAATTCCCTCAGGTACTGAATACCTCTTTCCATGGTACTCCACTTGCCTGGTTGACATATAACATCTTCCTTGAAGGGATACCTTTCCTTCACACTTGACAGGAGTCGCCTCCAGAGGCTGAGGGCTTGTGTCCCTTTTCCAATCGCCTTATCAATGCCACCTTCCCTAGCAAGTGATCCTAGCTGCTTGGCTTCCTTACCCTCTAATTCCAGGCTACTAGCCCATTGTCCCAGCATCGGAGCAGCCAGGTGATAATGTGCTCACCTGGACGACGGCTGAAATCTTTTCGCATATCCCGCAGCTCACTCAGGGATAGAGATCGGGTGATTACTTCTGGTTCTGCCTCTTCCTCCTGTTCTCGTGATGGCCCTGGTTCATCTTCATCCTTCGCTACACGAGCTGATTTTTTTGTATATTTCTTCTTCTGTATAGGGGCGACTGATACTGGCACAGATTGGTTCTCTGGTTCAGCCGCAGCGCCTGTCGCAGGGGTCGGAGTAGCCGCAGCGCCTGTCACAGGGGTCAGAGTAGCCGCAGCGCCTGTCGCAGGGGTCGGAGTAGCCGCAGCGCCTGTCGCAGGGGTCGGAGTAGCCGCAGCGCCTGTCGCAGGGGTTGGAGTAGCCGCAGTGTCTGTTGTCGGGGCTGGAGTAGCCGCCTTGCCTGTCGCTAGGGTTGCAGTAGCTGCAGTGTCTGTTGTGGGGGCTGGAGTAGCCGCCTTGCCTGTTGCCAGGGTTGCAGTAGCTGCTGTGTCTGTTGCAGGGGTTGGAGTAGCCGCAGTATCTGTCGGTCTGTTTTCCCTCCCTTCCCCCTGAGGGTGCTGCATAGTATTGAGCAGTGTTTGGTAGATACTAGCCAGGGCCCAGCACAGTGCGATAGGTTGTGCCTCTTTGGAATAGCCACAGCATTTTCCTTTCAGATAATCTATCATTTTATCAGGGTCCTGTAGTTGTTCAGGAGTGAAGTTCCAAACCATTGGAGGTGAGAAGTTCTCTAGATACCTGCCCATTTTCTCCCACATGCCATGCCACCCATGGTTATTAAGCCTCGGGGCAGATTTCCGAAAGGTATTCTTAAACAGTTGTTTAACCTTAAACAAGGCCTGGAACACATTCAGGAGACATAACAATAGGAACATGCTGGTTTGAACATCCCAAGGATATTCAAAATTCTCAAGAGCCACTGTAATTTGCCTGGAGGAGAAGGGAAAGGTGAAGAAATGTGTCTCCCCTGTGGCTTGGCTCTCCGATGAGAAAAGGTACAAGGTGTAATTATTAATAGTTTCTGATAGACGGCTCCCGAAGTACGGAGGTGATGGCAATGCTGAGTACAAATACCAGATTAATTCCACAACCAGCAATTCTATCATATCATAAGCCAGTGTTACAAAGTACAACAACATGATAACTCTGGCCCAGTTCCCACGGGTGATAAACAGCACAACAGGGAGCATATACTGCAAGTAAGGTATTACATAACGCACCTTTAAGAACAAGTGCACCAACTTTGAGAGCAAATACATCAACATTGTGACCAGCAACTATTGAACTAATATAATGTATGTTTATAACAAATTTGTTCTAACACATTCCAGTCAGATTTGTCGTTATCTCAACCCGTTGTGCCCCACGTTGGGCGCCAAAAAGGACTGTCGTGGTTTAACCCCAGCCGGCAGCTAAGCACCACGCAGCCGCTTGCTCACTGCCCCCCCACCCCTGGGATGGGGGAGAGAATCAGGAAAAAAAAACTCGTGAGTTGAGATAAAGACAGTTTAATAGGACAGAAAGGAATGAAAAACAATGATAATGATAATAATAATAATATGACAATAGCAATACTAAAAGAATTAAACTATACAAAGTAAGTGGTGCACAATGCAATTGCTCACCACTCGTTGACCGATGCCCAGTTAGTTCCCGAGCCGCGATCCCCCCTCCCAGTTAACTCCCCCCAGTTTATATACTGGGCATGATGTCATATGGTATGGAATAGCTCTTTGGCCAGTTTGGGTCAGCTGTCCTGATGGTGTCCCCTCCCAGCTTCTTGTGCCCCTCCAGCCTTCTTGCTGGCTGGGCACGAGAAGCTGAAAAATCCTTGACTTAGTATAAACACTACTTAGCAACAACTAAAAACATCGGTGTGTTATCAACATTCTTTTCCTACTAAATCCAAAACACAGCACTATACCAGCTACTAGGAAGAAAATTAACTCTGTCCTAGCCGAAACCAGGACACATGCCTAGATCTGAAGACCATATTTAAGGCTTGGGAATTCTGACTTCTTTTTCAAACAAGATGTATGCTTTTGCAGAGTCAAAATACTTAGAAAAAAGATTCTTTCAAAGGATATTTTTCAAACTCTAAGAAAGATTATTCCTGTATTAACAATAGATGTCTTGACAGTTGGCATCTTGTTTGCAAAATAAACTGTAACATCTTTTAAGGTAAAGCTTAAGTTTTCTTCTAATTGCTAAATCTACAATGTTTGCAATTTTTACATGGTAAAAAGGAATGCCAGAGACCACTGCTTTATTGTAATCCCTTTACTGATGTTCCATTTATTATCCACCAAACTAAGTATTAGAAGTGGAAAAATTTGATACTGTATTTAATTTATTTCATAAGGATTTCAAACACAAGCTATAATGTGCATTAATATGCATTTAATATGCATGTTAAATGTTAGCTAGTACAATTTAACTAGCTAATAGACCAGAACTGATAATACTTTATTCCCAACTATTCTGAGAAGTGTAAGTGCTCAAATTCTGAATAACTTATATTTTTCGTATGCCAATTGTAAAATTTCTGAATAAGGTCGCATCAGGACCTTTGTCATTTAAATTTTCTTAACACTATTAGGATTTGCATTATGTAATATTCTTTCTCAACACTAAATTTTTCACATTATTTTATTTCCAAACCTTAGCAGCTAAAATCTTTAGAGTCAAAACTGTAATGAAAAAGTTACAAAAGAGAAAAATTTTGATCTAGCTCTCAGGCCAAAAAATGCTATCAATAGCAAACTAACTTTTTAAATATGGGGAAAATCTCAAAGTATGAAACACTTAAGCATTTAGAAGTCCTATTCTGGTAAATACTTTTAACTCCCCTGTGAGACAATGAGACAATGATAATCAGTTCCAAGATGATATTTAATCAGGAAGGATAGATTTCTGGTTAGGATATTGAAACAGGACACAGATAATGTGGTCTTGTGGCTGAATTCAACAGAGAATTTAGGTGTCTGACTTCCAGAGCAGTCAGAACTGCCCAGCTGCTACTTCATCCCAATGGTATGTACATTTCCTATGTACCACCTTGTTGGATTTAAAGTTTCTGAAGTTTTCTGCTTCTGAGCATACTAGGAACTGTTGCAGGCTGAGTAACTCAGCATAAGTATCTCCTGTTTGCAACCAGCCTACTGAAGGACTTCTCTTTCCTGTTGGATCCTCCAGGAACATAACAACTTCTTTCCTTTAGAAGAATTATCTTATATTACAACAAAACATTCCTTGGAACACTCATTCAGAAATAGTTCAGTGCCTTCCTCTGCTTGCAACAGGAACAAGAATATCAAAGCTGTATCTCAAGTCAGCACCAGGGTAGAGATGACTCCTGCTGATGCTACACCAGAATTCAGGAAAGAGAGGAACTTCAGGTGAAGGATGGCACTGGGACTGGCTTCTCATTTCCTGAATAAATGCTCTAATCAAGAGGTGTTTAATGATAAGGTGGACAACCAACCCTGTCTGAAGATAAAACCCTCCACTATTGAATCTGTTTAGTTCTGCATAAACAATTGAATACTGAATTTCAAAGAAGTAAGAGGGTGAGCCAGACTGCAACTTAGTGGTGAGGAATTTAGTGATGAGAACAGTCATATATGAAGGACAACTGTGGGGTCCAATAATTTACTGGCTCAGCAACTGTCTTGTTTATAGATTTAGCATTTATGGTATAGGGGCTTCTAGATGCTGTTGTAGTTCTGTTAATAATTTTGCCTCCTGCTTACTTGTTTTATACTTTTTACAGTACTGGGAATTTCTGCTGCATTTTACTATAGTTATTGGATCAGTTAGTGCAGTATGACATAAGACAGACAGTCTGGGCCAGCAAGTCAGTACAGTACTTCAATAACTCTAGTTCTGTCCTTCTTGGTGATATCTGAGAAGGAATGAGCTTGCACTTCACCATCTTAAAGATAAAAGCTTCCTGCTACTTCTGCACCTCCTGGAAGCAACAGAATTGCTAGTTTGCGGAAACTTTTGGATGGATCACCAAAACCAAAGAAGGGCCCATCTTATCTCGGGGAATGTAGAAACTTTAGAGATTAAATCAGTCTTCCCTCTCAAGGTTGGTAAAAGCTCAAAGGCTCAAAGGAAGGAATTTTGGTAGGAGGTGAGTAGGATCCTAATGTAACATTTGAACTTCATCAGAAACCTGGGGTTCACAAGATTCCAAAACTCAGGCAGAAACTGTGAGGATTGATGATACATAAATCAAAATCAGAAAACAAATGAATAGTCACCCCAATAAAAAAAGGAAAAAAAGGAACCAATGAGAGTTTTAACCTGTTTCAGAGGAAGATTTTGCAGAAATTGAGAAAGAAATGTAGATATTGAGTTAATGAATAGCTTTTATAAGTTAATTAATACCAGATGTTTTTAATCATTAATCCTCTCTGTTCCCCTTTTTCTAAAGTAAAAATAAAGAGATCCTTCAGACACACCCCCAAGAAATAAATACAAAGTCCTATCGTGAATATTATGACATTAAGCACTCAAAGATCTGGAAATTCTGAAGCAAAATGTGTCTTGGCCACTTTACTCATTGTCAGTACACAGTATCAAAGGAAGATATATATGGGAAGTCCTTGATCCATTTTTAATTCATCAGGAAGAAGCAATTGCCAAGTGCATAATAATGACTTAAAAGTAAGGTCTAGGAATGCCTTCTGTAAAAAAAATAGCTTCTTTAAAACTGAAAAACCCATTCTTCAGAGGATGTATGAATCAGGAAGTTGTTTCTTTGTTTTGCGTAGCAGGTTCACAGCCTATTGTTTTATCTTTCCATTTTCTTAAACATAAATTTTCACACATTGTTTCCCATAGAGAATAAACAATATGTAATATGACTGAGTTAATGCTAGTGAAGAAAAATGAATTCTTAGAATTTGCCTATTTCTGGAGTGCTCAGTATCAGAAACTCACTATTGCAAAAATGCTACTTTCTATGTAGTTCTTATTAAATAAGCTAATTCACAAATTGGATACGTGTTGTCTGCTACTCTATTCTCAGGGTAAAATGTGAAGTTACAGATAATTTAGGTAAAGCTGAGGGAAGCTACTCAGTCATACGCATGTGTGATGATAGGCATTGTAAGAAGAAAGCATGCTGTAATTAATTACAGTCCCCATTATTGAACTTCAAGACCTGGTAAATTGTATCAAAATCATGGGACTCCCTAGGTGCTTTAAGTTTCTAAACTGGAACCTACTGCAAAAATAGCTAAACTAATCATATTAGGCAAAGGTTTAAGGAATTGTTTGTTTGTTTTTCTAACTATTCCAACCCTGGACAGTAGACTCAAAATCATTGCAGTACTTAAGACTTATCCATTCTGTAGTGTAAGTATTCCATATGTTACCTTTGACAAAAATCATGATTGCATACATGATATTGCACTGAAACATTCTCTTTTTTTCCAAATCCCAACTGACTTTCTCCCTTCTATTTTGCTTGATTGTGCAAAACTCATCAGTAATAATGAATACAAAGTGAATCAAAATACAGAATGATTTTGCTATGGAATACTTGATATCGAAGCCTAGATTGTGAAACCTTAGGGAAATTTAAAAAAGAAACAATGACCAATGTATTGAAAGATCCATTGGATTAAAAAAAATAATATTTTCCAGAACATTTCCATAGAGAAAAGAAAAACAACAAATTTCCTAGAAAATTTACATTTGGCAGCTGGATTTATTATGTGCACATGTTACTCAGCAAGAGGACTTTTTTGAACTAAGTGTACTCAGAAGGGGTATCCTGTAGAGCAATTCATACTGTGAATAGTGTCAAGAAATATAGGGCAAGAAATAAATCTGGGTCATCAACAGAGGCTAGTATGTGTTGTTTTGGTACATCTGCTTCATCTCTTAGCTTGTCATACATTTAAAACATAAAACAGATTGTTGTAAGGGTCGGATTTTGTTCCCATTTAAATAAGAATAGAGTCAGACACAAGTAGGAATGAGGCCTGTGCTAAAAGACCTCTGTTCCTTTTTGTGTGAGAGGAAAACTGCTAGTTTTCAAAACTAAACTTACAGCATGAAGTCCCTGCTGAAGACTGCAACAAAGTCTTATAGTTCTCCACTTATTCGTAGTGGAGAAGATGCTCGTATATTCTTGCTAAGGAAGAAAGTGGTCAAGGATGGATCTGCGTGAATCTATATATGTACTGGGAAGTCTCCAGTAAGCATAAGCAAGGGGCAACTGAAACCTACCTTCATGGTCTAGGCTAGAGCACAGGAACAAAAAAGAGATGTGGTAGGCTTTTTTTAACTAGGCAGGGTCCAGCTGAAGATAATTGTTCCAAGTGTTTGCTTCCTTTTCTCCCCACCTCCAACCTTTTGTGCAGCAGCCCCCTTTGATTTTACTCCACAGCATTTCCTGTGTTCTTAGCCCACACCATCATGATTCATGCAAATAGAGCCTGTTTATTAAGCAAAGAGAGAGAGAACTGCACACCCAAAGTAACTTTCTTCTTCATTTTCTAAAAGAAGCCATGCAAAATAAGATAAACACTGATAAGCTAAAGCAGTGAGTTTGCTGCTTTCTAGCTGGTTTGAGCAAAATTATTTTATAGCAAGATTGTCTTACAGATAACCAAGATGCTTCTGGGCTGTATGTGGGGGTTGATTATTGCCATATGTGAGCAGCCTAGACAAATTAAGAGCCAATTCAGTATTAGTAAAACAGACCTTGAAAGAGCACTGTATTTATTTGTTACCAGCCTATAAAAATCTTTCTCATCGTGACCATCAGACACAAGCACAGAAGCCCAAAGGGACATGTTATTCCATTGACATAATAATAAAAATACAATGTCTGTTAATCATAACTGATTCACTGCCTCTGTCAGTAAAACCATCCATTTTGGAGAAGCCTGCATACATTTTGCAGGGATTCTGAAGGCTCCATCATGCCAGTGAACCCCCAGAAGTGGTAACTGCTAGGTCTTTACAACACAGCTATGTTCTTCGCTGTCAAAAGACAAAGTGAATGAGAGGAATGACAGAATTAAAGGAAAAAAAATCACCTCTGGAAAATGATGAAAGTGGCCCCTGGGATGAATAGGACGTATTCAGGGCATCGTTTTTGACAATTCTGGGAGAAAACCTACCACATATCCAGTGGTATCTATCCAGCAGTAGCTAATTTGTCAACTTCAGGTCTGTCGTGGTTTAACCCCAGCAGGCAACCAAGCACCACACAGCCGCTCGCTCACTCCCCCCTAGTGGGATGGGGGAGAGAACCAGAAGAGCAAAAGTGAGAAAACTCGTGGGTTGAGATAAAGACAGTTTAATTGGTAAAACAAAAGCCACGTGTGCAGGCAAAGCAAAACAAGGAATTCATTCACCACTTCCCATCGGCAAGCAGGTGTTCAGCCATCTCCAGGAAAGCAGGGCTCCATCACACCTAACGGTTACTTCGGAAGACAAACGCCATAACTCTGAACACACACACACACACACACACACCCACCCACACACACACACCCCTTCCTCCTTCTTCCCCCAGCTTTATATGCTGAGCATGGTGTCATATGGTATGGAATATCCCTTTGGTCAGTTGGGGTCAGCTGTCCCAGCTGTATCCCCTCCCAACTTCTTGTGCACCCCCAGCCTACTTGTTGGTGGGGTGGTGTGAGAAGCAGCAAAGGCCTTGACTCTGTGTAAGTACTGCTCAGCAATAAGGAAAACATCCCTGTGTTATCAACACTGTTTTCAGCACAAATCCAAAACACAGCTTCATACTAGCTACTATGAAGAAAATTAACTCTCTCCCAGCCAAAACCAGCACAAGGTCTTTGCATGTACTGTAACCATACTGAAGCATAGACTTTCTGCTTCCAGTCGAGGAGGTCCCCAACTGAAGGATCCCTGAGATAGCTCTAAATAGCCAGGCAATAATCTCTATGATGCTACACTTATTGCATGAACATGTTACTATTCTTTAATGGCTCTTTCTTGGAAGTTCAGGTTACCTTTTACAATAGAGAAAAAAATGATTGTTCTTCGGTTCTCTAGCAACATGCTGTTTCATGCTCAGGTATAATATTTTGATTTACTACTCATGCTGTGATGAAAATAACCAATGTAAACTAGTCCATTTGTCATAGTCATGCACACAATACTCTGGAGTTTTGTAACGAAAAGATATTTTGCCCAATATGTGGGGTTACTTTGTGTATTTCTCCAAATAGTGCGTTGGAATTCTGCAGTAACCAGAAGTTTCCATCTTATATATTTATATCATACAATACATATATATGGTTAGAAGTCGCAAAAGCAGACATGTTACACTTTAGCAGTGTAACATTTATGATATTGGCAGGTCAGCACTGGGTGTCCATCCAGATACTTATGATGAACTGCAAATGATAAACTTCTGGCCCGGAACACTGGAATACTCTCAACTGAATTTTTTCTGGTCTTACAGTTTCCTCACTGAAAGGAAGGACAGCAAGGTTGCATAAAATAAGCAGCATAACAATGCTTGATACATTGTTAAGCAGTCCTTATTGACTCCAGTTCAGCAATACGTATTTTTAAGCACTGAACAATTCCTAACTCTGCTAGTATGTAGCATACCCAGCTAGTCTGCTGGGACTAAGAATTACTAAATGGTATCCAAATGCTCAGTACTTTACTGAGTTACAGCTCAGTTTTCATTCCAGGGACTGATACAAACTGAAGGTACTACTGGAGGGAGACGTTCCTTTGTGAGACTCAGCAGTGGTATCTCTGGCCAATATAAAGCAACAATTGCAACAAATTCTCATGTCAGTCTTTTACTCTTAGATCAGACAGTGGAGCACAGAAGACACATCTTCTGGCTTCAGAAACATGCATTTGAAATGGCTGAGAAGAAAATATTTTTTGCTGCAAAACCCCAAATAGAGTTAAAACATGTTTCTCTTAAAATGTCATAAGCTGAATTGAAAATTTCTATTAAGCAATTTTGTATTGTTCAAGTTTCCTGGTTAATAAAAAATTTAATTTCATTTTGAAGGTGATTTGCTAATTTACAGCTAAAAGCACACAGATGTGTATTAACTTACTTTACTGATCCTTATAAGGAACTCGATTTACTGGGGGGGTGGAGTTTGCATTTGTAAGTGTTCACAATTGTGAAATGCAACATTGCTTGCCTCTGTGCATAACAGTGTTGTGTCTTAGTTGCTAAAAGTCTATTTATCTCCCCTGAGGTAGTAGTTCTGGATAAGCAGTCATGGCTTTATAGAGATGGCTAGAAATCTACTTCTAAACCTTGTACAGAGAAATCCATTGTTTCCAGCTGGAAACCAAGAAGCTTCACTACTGCTCTTCAAGTAAAGATTTGAAAAGGGAGGAGGAGGAACCACAACCCCAGCAGAGCTGTGGCACTTGGAGCCAGCTGAGAAGGTGGCCCCCGACTTAGAACTCCCCCATGGAGAGAGAGCATAAATTTTTCAAAAGCCAAAATTGAAAGCCAAACACTGAAAGAAAATCTGGACAACGGTTAAACATATTGTAATAGTCAGACCAGTGTTTTGGACTTAATTCACATATCGTGGAATGTAGATAAAAGCCCTGAGCACAACTAGATGAAGTTGAGTAATTTCCTGCTCTGATGATGTCTCCTTTACTAGAACCTGTAAGACCTTGTTGAGCCTTGCAGATCTTTGGCCTATCACTGTGGGCAATAATTTCGTTGTGGATCACTTCATCTAGCAAATCATCACCGTGCCCTCTACAGATGTTTTTCATTAAGAATAATTAATTTCTTCTAGGGGACTAATGCCAACAAAGGTGTTATACAGGAATACATTCTTTCTTAATACCAAGAAAATGTTTTCTGAAGTTAATAACATATTTAACATCCCAACTCCTTGCCCAGCAGATTCCCATTCAGGCATAGCATGTCATTTAGACATATACTACATAAAGAAAACATTTTGCTTGCATGTTCTATAATTTACATTATGGAGAGACAAGAAGCTAGATTGTCCTGAAGTTTCATTTTGATTTAAAAGCAAAGCAACACTCCTCCCTCAGCTTTTATATCTCTGCATTTAAATCAAAGCTTTAAATTGAGATATTAACTAGAAACTGGTCATGTGGCTCTGTTCATACTTGTGCACAGTTTTATTTCCATGCCTCTAATAGTGCTACATTAAATAATAAGCATGGTGGTATGTTCATTTGTAAGAAAAAAAAGTAGTTTTGTAGGGTTTTTTTAAAATTCATTTTTATATTTTTCCACCAGAAAATTTAAGAATATGGCCTATTAGAGGATATACCCCATTATGACAGGTATCTAGTGTCCGATTTAAAGAAAATTCTCTAAGCTGTTGTCCACCCAGTAATTTTTACAGGCAAGGACCTTCAAGCATGTGGTGTTGACAGGACACAAATTCACATTGCTTAGTTGAAAAAGTTTTCGGTATCATGAAGCACTCAGTTGTTGTAATAAGATTATTCTGCAAGAAAGTTATCTCAACAGAATGGGTATTCCAGTAATACATTGTATTACCTGTTCAACACTGAATGTGCTGGATTAGAATTAATGAATCTTTTTTTTTTTTTATAATTGCCACATGGACCATAATCAGAGGTTACTTCACCAGTCAGTTAGTCAACACGGAAGTGAAATAAAACAGGTTGTTTGCAATGTAGATCATGCAGCACCTAAGGATTCAGTATGACTCCAATTTTTTAAAATAATTTTTAGAAAGTATCCTTTCCCAGCCCACTGCTTTACAAAGTCTGAAACCAGATCACTTTTAAGTGGTGGCAGTGTTTACCATGCTTTTGCATAACTTCTGCTCTATATATCACTGTCGGTATGTTCTTCATATCATCTGAGATGGCTAAATAAATTCCTATCTTGTGAAATTATGTCAAAGATCACAGTAATGTTGTCTTTTATAATGCAGAGAATATAGTGAACTGAACAGCAACTGGATAGACTAGCATACTTGTCAAAAATTATCATCATGATCTAAAAGAGAGGGAAAGCAAGTAGGGAGACGGCAATGGTAAACTTTCTTTAATTGTAACACATACGGATATTCTGACACCTGTTGAGAAGCACTATCTTTATGATAATTATTATTAAGCCACGAAGGCAGAAAGAAAATGAGTGGGACTCAGCGATAAAGCACAGAAGACATTCACATGGCTAAAGACAAACCTGGTCTTCAGACCCCCATATCAGTGAGCACTTAAAATAAACCAGTTAGCCAGAGACTCAAACTCCCAGCATCAGTTGGTAAGCTATTTTAAAGAGAAAACAAAACAACACTGCCCTCCACCCGTCTCTGAATGTGAAGAGGCTTGCTTTTGGAAAGCAGGGTTTTCCAAATAATTGTCTTCAAAATATTTATCATTGATGAGTCCTTTCTCAACCTTTTATAGGTTTTTTCCCTGTCTAAGTTTATATGTTGGTATCACATATTGTCATCAGCATAGTTTGTATCAGACTTCAAAAACACACACTAACATTTCCAACACAGTGTAGCTCAGTTTATTTGCCTAGTGATTTTGATTTCAAGGACCAAAAATACCCATGGTTTTTTAATAGGAGCAGAAAGGAATGGAAACCGAGTCTCTTGCCTTTTCTTTTTGCAAGGGCATGCACTTCTGGTAAGAGGAAAACATTGTGGAGGAGTCCCCTCTTAAAACACTGGCAGCACAGCACACTACAAAGAAGGCAAGAGGCTGGACAGATAGTCTTAATGAGGATTTATTTGTTCATTTGACCATTCTGTATGAAAACAAAAAGGGCAAGAAAGCTGCTTAAAATCAACACAGAGGCCCCAAAAAGTCTGACTGTCAACACTGCTGATCACTCTTGCTTTTTTACTTGTGCTAAGCATCAGGAAAATGTAGATTTCTGACATTTTTTTTTTCTCTCACTCTCATTTCTTACCCTTCTTGCAATCTTTTCCACAGTAATCTATGATTCCATCTAAGGAGATGCACCCGTTAGAGTCTGGAAATTTGGACTTCTCAAGTTTTCATGCCATCTGTGACACTGTCTGTCCACAGACTTCAGCAAAATCCTTCCCCTTTCTGTCTCTGATTGCTCATTACACCCATCTCCAAGGTGGCTGCAGGTGATCTGAAACTCTGCTTGTACCTCAACACTGTCCAAAACCCACACTGCAGGGATTCGTGTTCCCTAATCAGGAAAGGCAGAGGTGGCAAAGCAGGCCCTGTTATAGTGTGATGACAGTCAAAATGATATTTTGATGAAATAATGGGACTGCAGACACTGAAGCTCTAGTTGTGGATCTAATGAGTTTACATCACATATAGTAATGATTTCCTCTTTACCTTCCCCCAGACAAACAAATTTAAAGGCATATAGTGAGGAATAATTAGTGAATGGTTCTGTTGTACATTTTAAACTGAAACAAAAATGTCAAATTCATAGCCTTGCTATAAATTGCCTTCAATAGAGTAAGGCACTGAGGTATAGAAGTTCTATACACCTTACAAAAGACCATAAAATATGATTAGATTTACAAAACTCAGCTTTTAACTTTTATATTTCTCATTACTATTTGTTGGCCGCTCTGCATTTTCCTTACTGAATATTGTTGCTGTAAACAAGAGAGATTAAGCCTGAACAGCAATGCAAACAAAACATTAAAAGGTCATAGTACTATAATTGGAAAAGATTTTTTCCAAGATATATATGGCACAAATGCTCCAATTCTGCATTTTTTTTTACAGGGTTATTAGATAATGTTGTATGGCAATGTAATAGTCTGATTGTTATCTTTCTGTTCTCATTGGTTTAATGTAATTTATGGAGTTCAACAACACTCTTGTCAAGATATACTCATTTCAGTATGTGCATTACAAACATTCCCAAGGGAGGCAATGGTTTGATTTTTGTCAAGGTCAAAAGACCAACAAAGTCAGTCCTATCTCAAAGCAGCACAATGGAACATTTGAAATAAGATATGAATTCCACCACATATCTAGAGAAGAAAGTAGATACCAAAGATGTTTTGTCCTTTCTGTCTGGAATTTCTTGTTTTTCAGCCACACCTGGAAATTCAATCAAGGACTGAATGAATGTGGAAAATAAACTTTATTTTTTTCATCAAAAGTGAGTGGTGCAGGTATGGATAAGGGACAGTGAAGGGACAACTGAACTATAAGAGTCTCATCTGACTCTATTCTGGTGCAAAAAAGAAAAAGGGGACCTTATTTGATGGACTCCTCTCTGAACATTTAAGCAGAATAACCCATGCCCTCCAATTCTCTCTTGCCTTGGTGGAACACTACTTTTTGTCAGCATTTCCTTAGAGTGGCAGTAGCCATCTTTCACACATACAAATTGTTGTTAAGCAGTAAACACTTAGCATTTCCCTTAATGCTCTTCTTCTGTGGCTTACTAGGAGCTTTCTTCATTCTCTTCTCAGCTACACATCTGAGGCCTATGTGACTGTTAAAAAATGTTTCAAGAAAAAAAGCTGTCCCAGCTTACTGAAGCTACAAACCAGCTTTTTGGTAGGATAATGTCCAGCAGCAATGTGAAGCTGTGGTTTCCTGGAGTTCCAAGAGTTAGCTTAGGCTTTCCTGAATGCTAAAACCATTTTGTAGCCTAAAATTCAAACAACTCTGATGTTTGATTATCTGGTCATCACCAGCTAATTCTAACAACCCATTCTCTCTAGTGCTTTAGCACTAGACCATTTAGAAAACCTCAGACACTTTTAGAAATCAAGCTGTCAACATGATCTAGGTTCTTCAAGAATTGATGCCCTGGCTTAGTGCAGTAGTTTTGCTTAAGAGTACATAAACATTAAAAAACAATATATCAGGACACTGGATACTCTAGTAAAACTAGGCATACATATTTTTATGCATAGGTGTACTTGTAAAAGAAGCAGATTCAGTATGTACTGCTTTCTTAACAGTATTTGAGACCTACACGCATGCATTTTATACAGATATATTTGGGCAACTACACCCATTCCCCTGTTAACCATGAATGTGGCCTGACCTCATGCTGGAACTTCTACAGTGGTTAAGGTGTACAATCCATACAAGGAGCTGAAATAATGAAAGAGTTTTCTTCAAAGAACCTGAAACCTGGAAACATCATAGTTGCATACTAAATGTTCAAATCTTTTCACTGCAGTTATGCTGTATACAGTGATTCTTCTTGAGGAATAAATTTTTCTCCCAGCTGTGCTGCATGGTTGTGGTAGCTACCTGCCTCAGGTGTGAACTCTTTAAAAAAACCCTGTCTACTTTAAAGAGTACAGGTTTTTGAGGGGTGGGGATGTGCTTTCTTTTTGCATTCCGAAATACTGAAGTTACAAGGTGTCTAGTTCCCCAAGAAAGAGACTGGAATTTGGCAGTCCTGCCAGCTTCAGAAAACACATGTGTATGCTCAGCCATCTCAAGTTTACAAGCAAACTGGAAGAAGACAGGAAGCCAAGTTCTATACTGGTGGCCTCATTCCACCAAAATCAGTGGGGTTACTCTCTTTTCCTACTGCAAGGATCTGCCCCCCTGCCCCCAAGCCTGCCAACAGCTGACTGCTGGTACAAAATCCATGCAGATTTTTGCACAGGTACACAGGTATAAATATGTCCTTCATTTGAATAAACTACAAAGTAATAAAAAGCCTTCTTGTAATTTAAAATAAATAGGAAATCACTTAAGAAACATGTCAAATGGAATGAGATGTAAAGCTATTAACACTGTATAAGGGTAGTGTCTGGCTTCCACTTTCTTAGAAGTAGGGAATGAGATATTTTGCTAAGGACAATTCCTGAAGAATCTTTAGGAAGTATATTTTCTGGTTGCTAACACAAGATGTTCGTGTATCATTTGCTATTTTCATTGTATCTTAACCATTTTATACCATTTTTGTCTTTTGCTGTGTATATCTCTCCAGAGCACAGTAACTAAATTTGAACTTCTTCAGTTACGGGGATCCTGGTGCAAATGCTGGTTTGCTCACTGAGAGAGGTCCTCAAACCCAACAGCTTATCGATACTTCTCCAAGTCTTACTGTAGGAAGGGTGGGAATCAATAATCAACAGAAAGACATTATGTGGAAGAGAGAACTGTTATCATGGATTATGGAAGCAGAATTAGCTATTCATAAATTTAACGCTAATCTGTTTTTCTCAGTAGCTAAGGCACTGAAGGTCTATATATTTACAAATGGAAAGTAACACCTTAAGGTTTCTGGATGAAAGTGATCTTGCCCTGAGGGACTGAGGCATTTCACCCTGAGGAGTGTGAAATCTTTGAAACATCCTACTTCTCAAACACATCATAGAAAGCACTGCTGGTTTTCACTGAATGAAATATTGCTTAAGCATACCGCCAGCTCAGCTTCCACAAAGCTACATATTTAAGTACTAGCTTCCACAAAGCAACATATTTAAGTACTATGTATTTATATGTCTCAGTACTTTCCACAGAGGTAATTTAATCCAATTGTTATGCGATTTACAAGAGCTTGGGTTTTAATGACCAGAGATACCCCCCCCCCAAACCAAAAAAAACCCAAATAAACTTTGCTTCTTCGTAAAACCAAATAAAATACAGAGATACATTTCATTTTTAGTTTCCGCACTGCAGAAACCTGAAAACCAGCAGGGCCTTCCCTTCACCAAAGGTCATCAATTTTAGTAAACCTTATTTCAGCACCTCTGCCTAGATAGATTAGTGTTAACAGAGTAAGAAATACTGGGGAAAGATCCCATGAAGAACTGTAGAAGCTAAGTTCTCACTGTTACATATACTGCACTTCTAAAGCAAATGAATGGCATGAACAAATTGTATCAAGTTTCTATAGGCAAGTAGAATTGAAATTACATTGACATGTATAGCAGGGAGAATTCCAACTGTTGAAAGCATTTGTTGATATCCTGGGTAGTAAATTAGTTTACATGTTTGATTAAAAATTAAATAGATGCTCAATAGAGATTTATATCCTTTTTGCTCATGAAAAAATCTATGTTCTATATTCAATATTCAATCTCTTCTATATTCTATATCTCAATTTACTTTGTAAAGTAGGGTTAAGACAATACAGAGGTACTTTTAAAATAGTTTATCAAATGCCTCATTTTTCCTTGCTTATTTTGTGACTGTTATCACTCCTACTTGTTTCATCTTGTGTAAGTTAAATTTTGATCCTGCAAACAACTGGGCATATAACTATTGTTTTGCATGACAAGGGCCTAATATAAGTCAAAACACATTGATGAAGGAGGGGAAAAGGTAGACAGAGGTACTGAATAGATTAATGGCAATGGGGATTATCTGAATTCCGGAAACACATCCAAAGCATTGCACAGTGAGCTTCATGGAACATCTTCCATTAACTTTTTTGGGCCAACACATGTGCCCAGTCTCATGGGTTGGAGTCAATATGATTTATAAAAAAAGTAAACAAACACATACTACACTCTGAAAGTCATTGAAGAGGTGCAAAGCTCAGTTAAGTAAAGACAACAATCAATCATAAAGAATCTTTTGCTATTTTTGTCAGTGGAAGTATTTTATTTCAGAACAGAACTATGGAGAAAAATGGAGAGAGTTGATAAAGGCCCACATGCTAGAAAATCTCCACTGAAACAGTTTTATGGAAAAAGCAACTGCTGTCCCACAATGTTAGAGAGTGACCCTACACAGCAGTTATTTGAGCAAGCCTCTGCTCCACTGAATGTTTGATTATTATTCAGTGCAGTAGCTCCAACAGCAGAGTTTGAGTGCTACTACTCTGCTCTGTCGTAAGCTGGTGATCAGAGCATTTTTCTGGGAGTCTGGATGAAAACAGGAACCACATCTTGCTATACTCCAAGTGAGTTTTCTTGGCACTTCCCATGGTCATATAGGTAGCTCCCTATAGCTTCCCAGGCCCCCAGGTGTGTTAGTCCCCAAACTAAACCACCATGTAAGACCTACTCTACAGAAATTTCTCAAATTAGCGCAATTTAAGCATTTTTCTCTTGTGTGCAAACTACTTGAAACTACCTCACATACTCTGTGGGGTGAAAACGTATTCATGGATTATTTTGATGGAGCTGCTTGCTGGCAGTCTGTCTTTGCTCATCTTGTGTATTACATGCAGGAGTCAGGACACATGACCCCACATGGCAGACTTCTCTAGAGAATGGGGTACCTGGAAATTGAACATTACAACGTGCAGGTGCACAAACTCCCCACAGCTTCAGCCCTAGGACTATAACTACATGGGCTACAAATTTTATTTTTTCCATTCAATATCAATTTAGTTTCAATATTTTGAGACAGTAAACCTGTTTGTGTGCACAAAATCTGAGATAAGACCAAAACTTTGCCCTTTCTCCCTTACTATTGTGAAAATGAGATATGCTTTAAAATTATAGTCTTCTCTGTAACACATAGATGAAGAAGCTGTTTCTTCTGTTCTATTTTATGTCAATAATTAAAATGCTTGATTTTGTTCATTAGACGTAGCACTTTTTCCACCTCCTCTCCTCCTTACTCACATAAAATGCTCAAGGCATGGTATTTGTAGCTTGGTCTTGTTTAAAATTGCTCCATTTGGTTAGCAAGGAGTAAAGTATAGCATGTTATCCAAATATTTAGACAGAAGAGACTCTTAGATTTATGGAAGCCTGATATGTGAATGGTTTATGATATTTGCGCTGCCAATTGACTGCTGCATCATGCTGATTAAGATTAATGATACCATAACAAAAACTAAACTTTTCAAGTTCTCTGCTTGGGTGTATTGTGACCATACTGGTTTTTGTTATGCACCACCGAGAAGGTTTTAAACCAAATAAAATTTATGATAATTCTTCTGGGTTTGGAGCTTCCTGATTTCAACTCCCATTTTTTTCCTGCTTTCTCTTGTTTTACACTACATCCAGCAAACTTGGAACTACAAAGTTAAAATTTGAATTAAAATATTTTATATTACTGAGCATTTGATTTGATTCTTACTGTTCATGCCCTCATGAGCAAGCTTCATGTCTGCTTTAAGTGAAGTTTGAAATTGGGCTAAGTAACAACTACAAAAGGTATGTTTTACTGCTTCAGACTCTAATCTTGTGAGAATGTGTGCAATGGAACTACTCACAAACTAAAGCAAAGCATATCCTTTAAGCACTGAACTAATAGGACTATTTAGATGGAGGAAGTTAAGGATGTGTGTAAATGTAATGTAAAAGTGTTTGCAGGATGAAGGCCTAGCAAAATCAAGTTCAAATATTCCACCCGTTCAGCAGTTATTATGACTGCTATTGTAGCATGAGAGCAGAAAAGTGGTCGGTGAGTTCCCTGGTTTGCAAACACTGAAAAATAATGGGCAGAACTACAAGTGGCTAAAATTGAGATGACTATTAAAGTTAAGGGGCAAAAGCCATTGTAGTTTTCAAGATTAGGTATTGATTACCTGAATGTATGAATGTTGAAAAATTGTTAATTCTACCTTCATTATACTGCACTCTGCATAATTACATAATTCTTTTTCTCTTCTAATTTCTACCAAAGAAACTTAATTGTGAATATAAAGTGTAGGATTTTTGTGTGTGCTTCTTTATAGCACATTAAAAGGCTATAATTTATAAAAATAAAAAAATCAGGTCATCTTAATTCTTTATAAATGAGGAAAAGCATTGGGCTGTGAAGATTTTCTCTTCTTCACTGACTGATGTAGAAGTGAATGTTTTACACTGAAATTTGCATTTCTTATGAAACACCTTTTCCACTTCCAAGGTTCTCTTAATTATATTGGAAAAAAATGATACAGGGTATCATTTTGGGTAGCAACGAGCACAGCTGAGTAGCATTCTGTAAAACATGCTGAAAAAGGTGGGTATTACTAGATTACTCAAATGGATACTGTTTGATTTACTATACACAGTACCTTTATTAATGAGATGTGAAGCCAGATATGCCATAGTGATTTAGAAGCAAAGAGGATCTAATTAAAAGTTCCTTTATCTTTTCTAATAGGAAGATTGCCTAACTGTCCTTTCACAGTAAACATTGCCAGATAACAAATCTGGTAAATCACTCTATTGTATATCAGGATGTTCCTGATCAGCTCTCCAAAACATCTTTCCCAGTCTGAAATAGACTATAACCTGAAGCAAGGCAAGTAAGTACTGAACAATTAATTGTTTGTCACAGCTCTGTATACATATTCACCTGCTCTCTAATTACATGTGTTTAAAAACTCAAACCAAAACCCACCCCCATCTAAACCATGACAGTAACATTCAATAAACTAGCCCAGAGTCCAGTTGAAGGAAATAAGTATACTTCTTTAAACTGTTAGTTTTACCATTTTGCATCAAAAAGTACAGAAAAGCTTTGGCAAATATTGTACAAATTGATGAGTTCTCAATTGCTTAGCAGTTGCCTAAGCATGCTCCGCTAAATTGAAGGTACTACTTGAATTGGTTTCAGTGGGGGCAGTAATTGAGCACTTTCCAGAGGTTCCATCTGCATGTGGAAAAACATGTACATAAAAGATTAGTAAAATATTATATGCTAGAATTGCCTGGTACTCCATATTGTAAGACTGAGTTTTCAGTTGTTAATAACTGGGAAAATCTTAAATCTTTTGAACTGACATTTTCCATGCTGAGCTTTGGCCTTGGGATGACCTTTTTTTGGAAAATTTCAGCAAAAACAGCTCAGCTGTTTCCAGGAATGAGGCCAGTGACAAACATAATTTTTTGTCCATGTGTGAAAAGTCTGGTAACTTTTTTTTTTTTTTTTTACTAGAGTCCTAATTCTATGGAGCAGGGACTTGACATGCTACAGAATGATGGCTTGTGGGCCAAGAATATAACTTATTCCTTTTGAAAACTAGCAAACTTACCCACATTTCTGCAGGCTCTAAACTTTTGAATAATTGCCTTTTATATTTTCTTAAACTTGTGAGAGGACAGAGAGTGATTCCAGAAGGTTAGATTTCCATGGGACATGCCTCAGCTGAGTGGTTCCTGTCATGAGTGGGCCTCACATGCCTAAGCTCTACCTATCTATGCTAGATCTGGCTCATGGGGTTGGATTTTATGCAGTCAGAGCTCCAGGCAAGCAATGGAATAAGACAACAACAGTTCTAATGTACAGGGAGCAGAAAGTTAAACCCAGCAAAACAAGTAATATTACTGCATTTCTCAAATGAAATTCATCTACAAAACATTGTGAACCGATGTTCTCACAGTCTGTTCTTGCAGTTGTATCTCTGGAGTGTTATTATCTCTGGCTGGGTGGAGCCGAGTCTTGCTCAAAGGCAATCTTTTTCTTCTTATTGTAGTTCAAGTAACCAGGAGGCAGAAGCAGTCTTTGCAGACATTGTTTGGGCCAAAGATGCATTTGTTAGGAATAGAAGAAACCAGGGAGGTGGGGAGGAGTAGAAAGATTTTTACAAAATCCAAGGAAAGGGGAAACAGGACTCTGCAAACCACTGGAGATGAAAGGGAAAACCAAAGACTGGAAGAAAACTCCTTAATCTATCACACGTTCTTCTGGGGTTGTATGTAAAGCACAGGAAAAGGTAATAGGGAGTCTGGAGAGATGAGACTGGAACCTGATGAGCAAGAAGAGAGACAACACTAGAAAAACAATGGAGATTGAGACTGTGTAGATTGAAAAACAGTTGAACAGAGATCAGAAATAGAGTTGAGGCAGAGACAGGGAAAAATCGTGAATAAACTGGCTGGGATAGATGAAATCTTTCTGGGAAAAAAGTGAAGGGAACAGGCTGAATCACTAAAGTGAACACTACTCTTAAGCCTTGGATTTGAACTCCAGGCCTGAAACTTCACAATTCTGTTGTCACTCAATATCTGTAAAATCTGAAAGCAAAGTTTCGCATTTTTTTCTAGCATTACACACAGGAGATGACTGTTCCTTACTCAGGTGAGCCTTACACAGCCTGTTCAATTGACAGAGTCCTGTGTGACTGACTGGGTCCTAATGGTCCTAATGTCAAGGATGATCGGTATGGGCATAAAGACGGTACCACATTAACAGCCTTGCTGAGTCCTCTGAATTTACTAGGAAATGAGCTATATGGTAACATTTTGTTAACATAAGTTTTCAAAGTCACACATACATCATTCAGGGGATGTCAATATTAAGGACGTCTTTACATTCCTAATTCAATCTTCTTTTGAGTATCTGTTTTAATTTTTCTGCAATGACCACTAATTCTCTCCATGGATGTTGTATATCTTTCAGGTCACAGGATACATTTGTTACAGGAACAAATATTGGTTGTGTACAAAAGAAAACTGATTTCTACAGGAACAGTAATTATTTGCAGAAGTTGAAAGACTGTTTAGTAAATAAAGAGAGCAAAGGAAGGTAAAGAAAGCATGGGTTCCTGGTTAAAGCAACAGTGATGTCCTGGAGCACTGTATTCCCTATTTATGTTTTCTGCAGAATTCAAATGCAAACCAAACATTTTACAGGTAGTCATTAATTATGCAACTTTTCCTTGATGTCTGCAGAATTATTTTCAGAAGCGATATGCTGTCATATTTGCAACTGAAGTTGTTCTTGAATATACAAGGAGTTATGCAACAACACCTGCAAGAACTAAGTTTCTTCACATTTCATTTAGACATTCACAATTAATGAATAATTTTGACCATAATCTCTTTCTGACTCAGCTTCCTATTTCTAAGTAAGTGGGGGATATTATTACTGCCTTACTTTGATGAATCATTGTGAAAAGAAAGGAATAGGTATGAAGCACTAAAATATTAACTGTGATAGGTACCATAGCAAAGCCTGTCTGGAAACTAGCTCCTCCTTCACAAAAATGGGGGATGACTACTGTGCAGTGGTGAAGGAGAAAAAACAAAAGCTTAACAGTTAGTGATTACATGAGAGGTCATGCAGAAATCCCTAAACTGTGAGAGAGCAGTTCAGGATTTTATCATAACGCTGCACACAAAAACACAAACAGACAAAAGGTATCTGTTAAATCTGCCTAGACATCCTTTAGTGCTGATATTAGCATTCTTCAGTGCTAACAGCAGTTTTTGAATACGCATTTGATACACAGAATATATATGTGTACATGTATTTTTGCATATAAAGTATCATTATTAGTTAATACATGTTAAAGAACCAACAGCTATCTGCTGAGCTGGTTACCTGATGCCAGCAAAGACAAGCACGCCTCCATACGCATACATATACCCCCATAATGAAGCATGCAGTTTATTTGCCTATCTATACTAATCTGAAGTTAAGCACATTCCTTAAAATGATCAGCAAGATAATTTTTTCCTTTCCTTCAAATTGTATCTCAAGGCCAAACCAATGGAAGAACACTTGAGAGTGTGACAGAGCTGAGTTAAGGTAGACAAATGGCACTCTATTTATAAGCAATAATAAAAATACCTTATGAATAATCACATAAACATAGTGTATAGTTCTTTAACTTCCTCCTTTTGCACACTGCGTACTTTTTTTCATATGATATTTAGCTTGGACCAAACTGTTAGGGGCACTGACTCTATTTTTGCACTTACAACAATTCATATATGGAACACCTACCAGCTGTGGCCCCTGTGTACTGTTGTCATAATAAAAGCCAGTGCAGCTGGAGCTGTTTAGGTGACTAGTGTAATTTGACTAAATCTCTCAATTTTCCAGAAAATGTCCTGTACATCTTGTTCTTCTTGGGCTTCAAATGCCATGGAAACAGTCTATTTTTCAATATTTTCACGCTTCTTTTCCAGTCTGGTCAGAACCGGGAAGAGCAAAGGCACTACAAAGCACAGCACAAACAGGCAGCTGGAATGTCTGGTTACCGAAATGTACACGACTAGGTATAGAGTTATGGATCCTTCAAGAGCTTCATGAGATTTTATCCTCTTCAGAAGGAATTTTTGAAGATGTTTATCAATCTAGGCCAATCATCATATGAGGATCAAAGTCTTGGAAGTGTCTATATGGACACAAGATTCCATCAGGACTTATCATAACAGGTCTGTGACTTGGAGAAGGGATTTTTTTTTTTTTTTGTGCCAATGCAGACTTCAGATTAGGAACAACTAGATGTGAATTTAGAACAACTCCAAACTAAATCTGTCTTGTGGATACAGTCTGGAGCTTTGTATTCACAGCAATAGTGCACTGAACTTTTAAATACAAATATTACATACAGCAACCAGTAGTGATGTATTGATTAAAATAAAGAAGAAATTCAACATTTTAGTGAATTTTAGTGAAAATAAAAACCATCTAAAATATGAACTGGGTAAGTTAATTGCTAAATTTTCTCTTTTGTGCTATATTAATACTTGTCTGGGCAAAGAATTTTACCAGAGTGCAGCCACTCATCATGCATTGTCAACAGAATCATCAGGAAATAAGTTTGGAAATTGTTAATTTTGGTTTCTAAGTAACACTGCCCTTGTTTCCACCTCTTCTTCTGTTAGTGTGGAACCATCCAAACAGTTGGTCCTGCAAAGAAAAAATTAAAGGGATGAAGATATACTTCATTGGAGAAAAGAGGAGGGCAAGGAGAGGAGAAAGATGAATGGGATAAGGGGATAGAAACCTTATTTTAAAAGTTTAAAAAAACCCAAACAGTCATAGTTTATTGGTCCTGACTGTTCAGCATGCAACAACAGTAACAAGAAAATGCAGAAATTTGGATACACTTCAGACTTACCAGTCAGAAGAAAAGCTGACAAATTTGCAGTGAGTGCTATGTAGAGTTAGTGTTCAGCTTAATAGATATACCAGTGAAAAGTACATTGAAGTGAAGACACTCTGCAACTTTGAGCACTAGATCTGGACCTACATAAAAAAGCAGTTTGGGGTTTATTTGAGGAATAACTTTGTATGTAAAAGGTGATTGGTTTATAGTATGTGTTCTTCTCAGTAATAAGTAAAGAATGTTTAGTGAAGGAGCGAAGATACACGTTTCCTAATGAAAGTAGGCGTATTGTCTCCTAAGAAAAGTTGATTCAATTTTCATATGCTTTATGGGAAAGAAGAAACTAGCAAAAATGGAGCGAATGGCAATAATCATGCATCTACCAACTGAAACCTGTGCAAACGTAAATTATTCAAGATGAAAGAGATAAGTTCTATATCGCCAAACATGAGCACAAAGAGTAAAAGGATCTTACTGTGAAATGGGTAACAGTTGGAAAGTTCTAGTGGCAGAGTGTGTAATCCAGAGGGCCATCTCACTCAAATCTTGCTACGTGTCTACTCTCCTTTTCTTATTTTTTCATTTGAGCAAAATCACGGAAGAGAACTCAGCACACTCAAAAGCACACTCAACTTACTGAGTTTGTTCTAAGAGTGTATACACCAACACAGCACACTTTTATATAGAATAAAGTAACTTTTAAGCCTGATTAAAATGACATGCTTTTTTTCTGTTCTTTTAACACCTGCTAAATATGCAGTTCTTGGGGGTTTTTTACACTCTGTTTCCTCACCCTGAAGAGCTTTTTGGTTAGCGTGTCGCCACATAACAGACATTCTGAATTATGCTATGAAATAGGTGCTGCAGAATCCAACATCTGATACAGCTGCGTAGATGTCCAGCACAATTCAGCAGGTTGAGACTTGAGTGGACTACGGTGGTCATTGCTAAATCAACTTCATAAGTACACTTTTCATTTGCATTTCACTTTGATGTTTCTGTTTTAATAATTTTCACCTACTAAACCTTGCCAAAAATACCAGATTTACTTGATTCCTTAGTCAAACCATAAATTACTAAATTATTGTCTGAAGAGCTTTGTGTCTTTCTTGAACCTGTCTTGAATTTTGGGCCTATTTAACCTATATCAAAACAGAGTTAGTTTGGTTTCCCAATGAAGTTTCACATACTAATTCTGTAGCATCTGCATTTCAATGGACATGCACAATAATAGGAATGCCACGACTGTGGAAAAATCTGTAGTTTGTCTTTTGTTTTGAAAAGGAGTTACAAACCATTCCAAAAAACAACTGTTTCAAAAATATATATGTATATAATCTGGGACCAGTTCAAACATCTTTTTTGATGCATTTGAAAGATTGTATTTCAGATTTCAACTTCAAGTAACTGGATGTTATACTGAAGTTTCCATTTTTTTTTCACATTTTCAAAGGAGCATTTCAGCACTGCAAAAGCAATCATTTTTATTTTTTAAAATATTGAGATTTATTTGGGAAACTGACTATGATAAAGCAGCATTTTCTGCCAGAAAAAAAGTTATTATATTTCATTGGTTCTGCTAATTTTTAGTTATTGACTAAGCTTTACTTCCTATAACTAGTGGTCATTGAAGGCAAGCAACTTCCTAAAACCTATAATTTTCTTACTAATTGGTTTTTTAAGAGTTTTAGTTTTTAAGTCCTTCAGCTATTAGAAATATACAGGATGCTACTGCTGGCACATAAAATGTCTTGGCTTGATACTACAGCCAACATTTTAATAATTGAGGTGGAAGCCCCTATCTGGAAGAAAGTTGCTAAAATGCAGCTAATTCTTCAAAATAAGAGCTGTGATTGTCTGAGAACTCCTTTTCAGTGATTGTCTCCTGTCAGCAGCAGCTACAGAATGAGGAAAAGATGCAACATTTCTTATATACATCACTCTCTTTTTGCCAGGAGAGTTTTGCTGTAAGTGTCTAATACGTGAGCAGCTTATCTACTACTGTTTGCATTTATCCTTTTTTTTTTAAACTTGGCATTAGAGCTGATTGATATGAGATTAGACTGAACCACGAGGGAGATGCCCTCTGCTTTCTGCCTCGGGTTACGTGAGCCAGACTACATGTAATTAAGAGACAGAATGGGAGCAACAACCTCTTGGGCCTCAGTTTTGATATCCAGAACCATATTTTATAGTAATAACGTACAAAGGCTAACTCTGTTTTTTTATTGCATGATTTTGTTCTCCATGCAGCTGTACCACACAGAACCTATCACCCTCACTGAGACACACAAAATGGACAGGCTAGAGCTACTCAACAACTGGTACATCTAAGCATCTGGAATGTCATAGTGAAGGAGAGTTCAAATAGGTGAAACAGAGGATTACTCTAAAATAAACAGAAAGTTGGTTTGGTTTGGTTCGTACTACAAAAGTACACACAGAGCGCTCAGTGGGATCCGGGAGGGAAATAACAGCAGACCAGCTAGTCTGTCTAGAAAGCCAGTGCCTGCTTCTGCTCTGGATGTTGGATGCTTTT
This sequence comes from Gymnogyps californianus, assembly GCF_018139145.2. NCBI lineage: Eukaryota > Metazoa > Chordata > Aves > Accipitriformes > Cathartidae > Gymnogyps > Gymnogyps californianus. The sequence continues at coordinate 105,785,802 of NC_059472.1, read as the reverse complement.
TAACATTAGCAAAGTTATTGGGTGGAATGACATAATCTTGAAGTCTGGGACCAAGACGGGTTAGTAAACCAACGTGGATATGTCAAGATGAAAGTGGCAAAATTGTTTATTCAGGTGATCTCTGAAACATTTGAAAGGAGCACTGCAAAGCAGAACTGACAGATGGACTCGGTCAGGGAGGACAGTGGGAGTGTATCTGCTGTTTGGTGTCAGCTGCTTGCAGCTTAATGCCATCAGCTTTATTTCAACACCTATTCCCAACTGTATCCCCTACAGCTGTGTGTGCTTATGCTAGACACAGCCCCAAAAGTGAATAAAAATCCATAGAAGGGTGCATAATTTCTCTTAGATGACACAGTCTTTTCACTCCCAGTTGCTTTTTCCATGTCTCATAACAGAGTACAGCACAGAATCCTCCCAAGGAGAATTTATCTTTCTCTCTCTCAAAACAACCCCAATAAACACCCAACACTTCCAGATTTTGTGTTCTCAAAAGAGAAACAGCTCTACAAGAAAACTTGATCATTATATTTCATCTTTATACTTATTAAACCAGTTCTAAGAACCCCAAGCCTTTAGACAACTTGTGAATTACTAACATATTTGAAAAGGTGTCATACTTAATTTTCATGCCTGAATCCATGAATGCTTTGAAAAAACTCCCTTGCACCTGTTTCTTGTGGAAAAAATAGGGTGAATAGAAGAGAGCTTTGATCTTTTTTATAGCCTATGTAGGGTGCTTACTTTTAAGAGTCTCAATCTTGCATAGGCCTGTTAGGAGAATTTCTGGAATTTAAAAATGGCAGAAGTATGCCCTAAGATATAATCTATCCGCTAAATTCACAAGCTCAGTACTGTTTAGGAAGACAGTTTTGCAACAACAGGATTGTTAATTGCTGTTGCTGCTGCAGCAGAATTATAGTGCTTCTGTAGAACACAAATTTTGCAAAATATACTGTTATATATATCCTGTTTTACAGGAAAGATTACACAAAATATCACCTCAGATTTGGATGAGATACATCAAAGATTCTTCTTCTTTGATTAATCTGAAGATTAGTACTTCTCCAGCAGACTATAATGCACCATAAGCCAGAAAACAAAAAATGTCTTATCCATATAAACTTCTAAGGGGAACAGAAACAGGTAAAAAGGTTAGGCTAGAACTCAGATCTGGTTTCATGTACTTGTTAAGGTTTCATTTATAGCTGGCATTTATCCTACTATCTTTATTCCTAGGATTAAGTCTAAAAAAATCCACTAGCATCTAACAATACTCTAGACAAACTTTAGTCACAAACTACCTTATTAGCATCTAAATTGTAACCAAAAAGCCTAGGAATTTTTCATTTTTTAGTTAAATAAAGTAGATTTTAGTAGGAACTTGTGTAGAGATAATGTCTTAGCTGCTGGTGTTTCCAATCCTGCCAGTTAAACTGCTTTACAAAATATGAGACTGAGTATGGGAGTTGAGGAAAGCTATAAGCACAAAACTATGAGGTTTAAGATAACATGTTTTTACCTCCCTAATGAGCACAGTTTAAAAATAACCATGAGTGAACTGAAGCGTGGTCACTTGTTCAATCTCACTGGGTCAAATACTCAAACCAAGTAATGGACACAATTTGGCCCACTGAGACAGAATAAAAAAGAATGCAAAAGCACTCATAAACAACCGATTAAGTTATAATAGATCATTTCTAAAAACATACAGAGTTCAAGGGCTAAACTTTTGACATGTGAACAAAGGATAAAATGAAAATGGACAGCTGGAAAATACATTTAAAATGAACATATTTCTGTGGATTCCTCTCTTAGGCATCAGTCCAAATCCAATTAAATTCAATGCTAACACTAACAATTACTTAAGTGGACTTTGGACTGGAGCCTTATTGACTCCAGTTTGTTACACTGATATAAATACAGCAACTTGACTAAAGCTAATGGAATCCCTTAAGGATTTTTGAACGGCAAAGAGCTAAGCACCCTCGACTTTCCTGAGAGTAGGTGCTTATGATTCCACACAGTACTGCCTCCCATCTATGCGAACAAGAACAAAACTTGGTTTGTTGTGTTGTAAGTGCCAGTTTCTGCTGAACTGAATTCCACATCTTGCAAGCCTTTTTTGTACATGAGTCTGGCCTGTGAAAGGGAATTGCTTAGCTATCTATTTTGGGCTACAAGTTAAAAGAAAGAAAAAAGAAAAAAAAAGTGATGGTGGGACAGTATTAATTTATTGGCTTGTAGGAGACAGCAGGTATTGGTGCTTAACTACCATTCTCTGGTGTAAAAGAGCCACTCTAAAGTGGAATGAATGGGCAAAATAACCTGACTCTGAACCATTAGCAAGCATGTCTTATTTGGGCCAGTCAGCAAATGTTGCCAGGACATCAGTCCAGAGCAAATGTTTATGTTCGGATTGAATAAATTGCAGGATATTAGGTGGCAAACTAGTACCATATCTATCTTTGCTTTTCCTTGGATACTGCAACAAAACAGTCTAAAAAAGCAGTTGGAATGACGCTTGGACTGAATATGTTTTACCCTTAGAAGTCCTGCTTTGGAAGGAATGCATGACAATTTTCTCCAAGAATATTTTTATATTTGAGAAGGGACTTTGATTTATTTCAAGGGGGATCCCACTTGGCTGTTTCCATTGTTATTGAATGTTTAAGACATTCTGGAGTCATTCAACATGGATTCTTTTATACAGATAGTATGAAAACCAACCATATACTTCATACAGATTTTCAGTTGCTGCTTTTCAACGGTAGTAACAGATTTATAAAGAGTTCTTCCAGTTCTTCCAGCATTCCAGGAAGTCTTCTCTGCCATTCTAGGAAAACAGAACACATTTTGTTCCATTGAAAGTTACTTGGTAAGTTCATCTTATATAAATTGTGAAACATATTTGAAGTTAAATGGGTAGTTTCCCACTTAAGGCAGTGCAGGGCCAGGGTAAAGCTTACAATCCCTCCATTTGCAATCTTAACAGCAACTAGCCTCAGCTACAAGCCCTTCATGCTTATTCTCCAGCAACTGCTTGTTCTTTTGAACTTTCTGTGAAGCAACTCACTTGGCAATGAGCAAGGAGTTGTTAAACTAGCCCTTATCACTGAGTACAATCAGTGGCATTCTGCTAGCTGATACATAACAAAGGTGTGCCATGTAGACCAAGCATCAACAAAAGATTATTTTCCCCAAGAGCAAAACAGCTCCCTACACAAGGATGTATAGAAACTGTACAACCCAGACTGCAATATTTAATACAAGCTTGTTTCTCAAAGCCTAGTGCCCTAAATAGCCATCTTGTGCAGCACCTTCTTGACAAGGTTAGGAATTTTTTGTAGAACAAATTCATTAACATGTACTAATTTATCTCCACTAAAACCTTGTGCAGTCACTAAGTAACTGGAATTAAGGCTTCCCAGGTCCACTAAAATTTTTCTAATAAGAACAAAAGGCTCTGTGCTCCAGGCCCTGCCATGATATTTAGACGTCTGTAACAGAATGTCAAATTATAAGGAAAAATCAAGTTTGTGGACCATTTTACAGAACTCAGCAGACTGATTGTCCATCAGCATCAACATGGCCAGTATCAGTTCTTCCATATATTGCCTTGTGATCTTAGATTGATCTGTTCACAAAAAATGTGGAATGAAAAGTGTATTTCCCATGTATTTTTCAATTATTATGTAATTTAGGCATGATTCATTAATTATGGTGAAAGCAGGTAGTAAGTGCAGCCACCAGTAGCAAATGAGTATTGGTGAAAAAGTGTTACTTTGACTTGCGGAATATTTACAACAACAACGGCAAGTGACTCAAGTTGCATCTGTGTTTGCTGCATGTAGTTCTGTAACCATCAAAGATATACTAGCATTGCAATAGGAATAGCATTCAGCTTGATTTGTTTGAGACAGGGAAAAGGGAATAAAGAGAGAATAACTGCATATATCCAGTGGAGAAGTAGCATTAAACACAATTGCAGTGTGGATGACTCAAGGACCAGGATGTGGAACATATCATGGTCCAGCTGTCCCCCAAGTGCAAATGCATCAGCTTTGGTGATTCACTCATGAAGGATGAGAAAAGGGACTACTCTTGCCCATGAATAGTTACAGTTCTTCAGCCTGAATAGTTCTGTCTAGGACCCTAATCTGACAGGACTGGCACATTTGCATCTGACAGGATCTATCCCCAGACATTTAACCATTAGTTAGCTTGTGGCGGTAAATACTGTGTATTGGGAAAACATCCCCTTGATATGAAAAAAAGAAAGATGAGCAGAAGATAAAGGGACTTTTTGCTCATGTGTTCTGAAATGGCAAGGCATTGTAAATAGATAGTATAACCCATAACCCTCTCTAGAATACCAAACCATCTCAAGGAGACTATACGGTTTTACACATAGTAATTTTATATGGAGCATGACTAACAGATTAACACATAATCAAGACTTGATCAACAGATTCAGATTCCTTCTCTGGTTCAAATGAGTCTCATCTGCACAAAGAATTATTTTTATCTTGTGATGTACTAAATTTTCTGAATCCATTAAAATTATATTCCAATTTTAAATATTTTTTATTTGACAGCTATCTATTAAAAAACCTGGTTGAATAGAACAGAAATTATATTTTTCTTTCAGTACTGCCTGTATAGCCTTGAGCATTTTACTCCTTGTAGCAGGAGCAAGGGATAAAAGTCTTTCAGCATCCAAAAATATCAAGCCCACTGTGAACACCCTTGTAGGGAAAGGAAAAATAACAACACTTCAATGTGCGCTTTTCATAGTTCTCTTGCTTGGACTGGTAGTGTAATTTATTTTTGAACAGGGCAAGGATAATCATAAACTTTATATGTAAAAGTTTCAATCATGTTATTAATATACCAATATTTTAATACACAGAATCTCCTTGCTTTAGCTTTACTTGGACTGTATCTGGCCTGAATTAAAGAACATTTGATTTTTGGTTTTCTGCTCTTCGTTCTCCAGACTCAAGAGAAGAAAATTATTTGGCTTCTTCACTATAGAGCAGCATTTGCGAATTTTAGTCATCATTGCATTGCCCTTATTTGTTCTTCTCATTACAGAAAGGACAAGAGGGTTAAAGAAAACAAAATAATTGTTTATACAAAGGATCTCTGAATAGCCGGCAGGGATTGTTAAGACTCTTGTGTGCTGTGAACTAATTTACATGCTAGCAAGAGCAAACAGGCAACATTAGAAATACCTTTCCTAGCCTATCAGAAAACACTGAAGCACTTTTCTCATCAAATGCTGATCCTGCTGGGAGGATGAAAGGTGCACAACTGACATACAGACAAAGGGCCATCCATTTGAGATTAATAGAGTATGCAAGAGTGTCTCAGTATGAGTCATGATAATGTAGCACTGACTAATTAAGTAAATAAATCAGTGCCAGTTTTTGATCTATTTGTTTCACTGATGCTTAGATACAGTGGAGATAACATGCCAGTGTTGTCATAATAATATACTGCTGTGAGTTTAAATGTCCCAAGCTCTTGTTTTCAAGAAAAATAAGAGCTTACAGATATTTAGGACATTTAGAGATCACCTGGTAGACCTCACCATGGGACTGGAGTTCATAGGAGCATGGTAATTAGAGATGGAAAAGACCTATTAGATCACTGGGTTCATTCCTTGCAATTGCCTCATAGAGGCAGTATTGACTTCCAATGTACTTTGGATTACATCCATAATTCCCGAGAGACAAAGAGAGAAAGAACAGCAGATCATTTCCTGGAAACTGGTAAAAGCTCAGTACATCAGCTAGAAAATGAAAGTCTGCATCTGAGCTGCTGTACTGACCTTTTACAGAAGCCTTATATGCTCACCTAAAAAAATCAGTGCATGTGATATAGAAAATAAAAACTCAGTGATGAAAGAGTAGTAAGGATTTTTTTGTATGTCAGTATTTTCATTACTTGTATTTTCCAAAGAAGGAAAGATGAAAATTTCTGATGGCACCAGAGCAGTGAATTATATGTCTTACTAAATAATGTATTAGCTCAAATAAAGGCCAAAGCTGAGAAATGGCTACAGGCTGCAAACCTGATTAATAGTAAGCAACAGTTTAAACTTAGAACAGATGTGAATGATGGCTGCAGCACACTTACTAGAATGAAATCTGCAAGGTGCAAATGCTGGGTGAAAAAAAGGAAGTTCAGTTTAAAAAGACTTGAAAATCAACTTTTTAATCACTGATTTCAACAACTGAAATTAACAGTGAAAGAGAATACAATATCTTCATAATAAGGACAAGAACAATCTAGAAGTAAGCAAGTTTCACTCGAATTAAAAAATTAATATCTTTTATAAAATATGTTTAAAATCATTAACTTAACAAGCTGTCTCAGAGAAATCCATGAAACTAAGTTTCTGAAAATCATGATACAAATGTGTTTTATAAAAAACAAAAATGCAGAAGCAAATTATTTCTATGTCAATATGTGTTAAACCGACAAAGTGATTGAGCAGCATAGAGCAACTTAATCCTATTCTACAAAATCTTTAGGAATCAGCATCATCACAATTATAGAGAATCACAAATTTTATAGGAGAGGCAATTCTAGAACAATGATGTTTAAGGATGATTTTAAAATCAGAACCACATTTGTTTTTTCACTATATAAACAAAATAAGAGATGATCTTTAAAGATTTCATGGCATAAAATAGAAGAGATAATGTGAGTAGGAAGGAAAACAGGGGCCTGGAGAAAATCAGTGATTTGCCCAGGAGCATGAAGTAGGTCTGTGGAAGTGCTAAGAAGAAAGCCTAAACTGCCTGCCAACATGTCCAGTGCCATATCGGCTGCAGTTTTAATCTTCCTAATCACATTCAGAATTGATATGAAAAGTATGATCTATGGTGATTAGTAGTGGTGAATTAGTGAGGAAGTAGAAATTTAGTATTATATGTGCTTATTTCTATAGATGCAGTTTTGGATATTGACAAAGACAGATCCTTACATGAAAAAGTATGTATGTGAGTTGGGTTTGTGTGGCAGGGTTTTGGTAGTGGGGCAGGGGCTACAGGAGTGGCTCCTGGGAGAAGCTGCTAGAAGCTTCCCCAGCTCCAAGTCAGACCCGCCTCTGGCCAAGGCTGAGCCCATCAGTGATGGCGGTAGCACCTCTGTGATAGCATATTTAAGAAGGGGAAAGACTGCTGAAAAATCTGCAGTGGAGAGAGAGGAGTGGGATGTGGAAACAACCACGCAGACACCGAGGTCAGTGAAGGAGAGGGAGGAGGTACACCGGAGCAGAGATTCCCCTGCAGCCTGTGGAGGACCCCACGCCACAGCAGGTGGCTGGGCCCTAAGAAGGCTGTGACTCTGTGGGAAAGCCCACGCTGGAGCAGTTCATGGAGGACTGCGGCCCGTGGGAAGGACTCATGTTGGAGAAGCTCGTGGAGGGCTGACCCTCATGGGAGGGACCCCATGCTGGAGCAGGGGAAGAGCAACAAAGTATCATGTGGCCACTCACTCACTCCTCCCCCCCGGTGGGATGGGGAGGAGAAAATATAATGAAAGACTCGTGAGTAGAGACAAGGACAGGGAGGGATCACTCACCAATTATGGTCACAGGCAAAACAGACTCAACTTGGGGAAAAAATAAATCAATCTAATTTGTTACCAATCAAATCAGAGTAGGATGATGAGTAATAGAACCATATCTTAAAAACACACCTTCCTCCCACCCCTCCCTTCTTCCCGGGCTCAGCTTTGCTCCCGATTCCTCTACCTCCTCCCCGCCCAGTGGCGCAGGGGGACGGGAATGGGGGTTGCGGTCAGTTCATCACATGCTATTTCTGCCGCTCCTTCCTCCTCAGGGGGAGGACTCCTCACACTCTTCCCCTCTCTTTCTTCACTGACCTTGGTGTCTGCATGGTTGTTTCTCTCATTTGAATTGTGATCCTTTCCTAAAATATCTTTACCGGAATAGATGTTTTTTAAAATCATTTTTAGTTTAAAATATTTATTAGTGAAAATCAGCTCTTTTATACTTGTTTTTCTGATTGTGTTTGGTTAAAGTGTGGGAAAACTACAGATCGAATAAAACTAGACATTTGGGAAATTTCTTCAGTTTTGTGTAACACAGAAAAGCAATCCCACAAAAAAGTATGTTCTTTTTAACCAACTTTTCTTGACCTAGTTCTGTCCTGAATATGTGAAACAGATATGATTTATAACCTGACCAAATCAATCCAACTCACTGAAAATAGAATAATATCCAAAAATAAAATCTATCCCCATTTTCTGCATAGTTGCTTATTCACTATCTTATTTAAGCTCAAGACTTTGAACATTAGAGTTGTCTTCAATTTAACCCTTAAATTTAGGGGTTAACTTTTCTACTTGATCTCTTTAAAATCAAAGCTAACTTTTGTTAGGCTACATACAAGCTTTCAAAATTTTCATGCTGATGTCCCTTCCAGACCTTCTCCTAAGACCAGTACAATGCACTACAGACAGGAGCTACAACATATCTACAGTAATTATTCAAAATTTTCTTGTGAACTGACTGGCCGAAGAATGAAGAATAGGTCAGTTGACCCAGAATACTGAAGAAGAAGCAGTGTGTTGTTCACTGCTCTACACCTGTAATATTCAGCTACTTATCGCTCCAGGAGGAATGAGGAACCATGCTTAGGAGAGCAATGAAACTTGAGTCACCTCCTTGCATAACCTTCATACCAATAATCCAGGTGAAGGAAATAGTGACTAATAAAAGAATCAGCCAAAATGAAGGGAAAGAGATAGGGATTTGACATGGAAAAAGAAGATTTTAGATATGTAGGGTCCAGGCACTTACAGAAATGGACTCTTGCTCATGAAACTTAGCAAGTAGAAAGAAATCTGTGTGATGCATGTAGAATAGGGATGCACGCATTCCACCAAAGGTTCCAGAAGTCTTTGTGACCTATGAAAACAGGTATAGAAAGTATGATGGATAGATTTCATTACTTGTGTTTGTCTTGGTAATAGAGGAACTGTTCTCTTAAAGTGAGAATATTTAGACCTAAAGTCAATAGTAGGACTAGTTCCATGGAAAATACACGGGGAAAGAGTATTTCAGGGAAGGTAATATACAATGATAAAAACCAGAACTTTCCATATACAAATACTACAGAAAAGAAAAATCTAAGACTAGTATTTGCTAAGTATTCATCCATGGAGCAATTTTTATCAATTTTAAGTAGAGAGAAAACATATAGCTATGGCAGTAAAAGATCTCCAGAGAGTACTGTGTGTTTAAATAACAACTGCCTTGCATTTTTTTGGATTGGTGAATGTATCTGTTTATTTACTGCTACCTATATCCAGCTAAGGTAGAAGATTTTAAGTTGTTATTTTATTCTGTAAAGACTATAAGAAAAAGGGCAATCATTATTTAATGGGAAAAAAACCCAACTGAGTGGATTGTTACTGCCTTTTGAGGTTTTTTGCAAGTGTTGTAACATTAAGTTAGTGCTTTGCAAAGTTTTTAAATGGGAACGAGTAAACTATGCCATAGAGCATAAAACGGAGACATAGGGGAGGAGGAAAAAGAGAGACTGAAGTTCTGCCAGAACCAAAAGTGAATGTTTGTAACTGGAGTTAATTGTTCACAGTTAACAGCTGAAAATGGAAGGCTGCAAAATATTAACCACAAAGATAGTGAAATTTTTTGCTGCAATAAAAATATATCAAGACACAGATTTAGTTATATTGGTGACTGTTGAGTTGTTCTGCATTGAATTTCCTAAACCCTAAGGGCCTGCTCCAAAAACATCACACGAATGCAATAGCCATCAGCTCTGAGTTCAGTGGGAATTTTAGGCTTTGTTTAATGAAACCTTTTGACAGATGTGGAAGGCCCTGATTCAGAGGAATCCTGTACATGAGATTAAGAATAGCTATAGCACATACTTAAATATGACTGTGTTGTTAAAAGTTCTCAAAGTGTGGCTGGTTTTTCAAACTGAGGCTTAGATTTCAAAATATCTATGTTTCCAGGGAAATAGATCAAAAAATGTACATTGAAAGATCCCATGATATATGTCAGCAAAGAATCATGGTTACAACACAGCAGTTGAAATATTTACTTTTTTCTCTGTTTGCTTTTTTCAAGTGTAAGATTGATGCAGTATTTATCATAAGCAATCCTTCATATGATAATGCACACATAAAACTCTATAAAGACAGAAGATTTAGTTTGATTAGGTTTGGGCAGTAAGCTTCATGAGATATGAACCATTTTCTCTAGATATTTCTACAGAGCATTTCTGGTTTGCCCCCAAAGCAATTATATTCTGTGCAGTAGAAAGATCAGAGCTTCTTCTCCAGCACTCCAGGAACATCACATAAAGCCAGGAAGAGTCAAATTCAAACAGAAGTGGTTCTTGACACAGCATACAGATCCATAGAAGTTTTTGCCAAAGCAAGCTGTGGATCCTCGAGGTTTACATGGGCCAAAATGGGAAACTTGAGAAGAATGTGAAAAAGAAAATTGTCACATTTAACTAAACATATAGAGGCCACATCAAACTTAGGAAATCCCCAATCTCAAAATACTTGGAGGCTGGGACAATATTACAGAGTACTGTTGTACACATATGCACTGTTCTTACTCTTTCCTAGGCTGATAGCTGTGGTTGGAGACAGGATGCTGGGCTGGATAGAACTTTCCTCTTACATATATTCACATTCATATGTTCATAATGGTTTGCTGCCATACAATAGTGAAAAATAGTTTGCCAGACTGTAGACTTCTGGCTGAATTAAGGGTAGATAACACCTAGCCAGGGTGCCGCTTGCGTAGAACCTGGTCACTGATTGTGAAAAACATGGCTGCCTCAATAGTCTTGTGCAGCACAGTTTGTGTGACCACTGGAACATAAAGAGGAATCCAACTACTGGAACAGAAAATATAAAAAATGTTACCAGTGACCAGATCTCCTTGTTATAAGAGTTTACTACAAAGTTTCTCCCACAAAGAAGAGGTAATAAAGTCATTAGGTTGAGCAAGAAAACAGCTACACCTAGTAGCGCTTTCTCTGTTTGTGCCAACAATCAGGCAGTAGCTAAGAGGACACTCTAAAAGAAGGTTTGAATGAATGAACACCCCCAGACATCCTTTCTATGAGGCTCTTCTCTTCTGAGAACTCCTGACTAGTGGACAAAGATAGTCGCACAAATTTCAGACACTCTACCACCCAGATAATTACACTGACAATGACAATTATTTGAAATACCAAACATTCAATACCTCAAATAGAGACAATAAATTTTAAATGAAATGTTTCATATTCCATCATTCTGCTTCCAATGCAATTAGCCATACACTAAACATCATCCAAAAAAGAAAGCACTTTCTTTACACTGATGCATTACTAAACTAAGGTATACTAGGTGGGTTAGGGAGAAGGGAATATGCCTTTCACAGTAATTTTCTAACCTTTTTAACAACAGAGTTCATAGTTCATGTCTAAGCATTGATTTGTCAAAAGATGTAAGCAATGCTCAACTGTAAACACATTTAAAAACTTACAGACTTAAAAATCAGTATGTACTTTGCTGAATAAGTATGATCTTAAGCCTAAACTAAGCTTTCCCTAACTATCCTTCTGAAAAAGGGACTATGAGTCATTAAATATGATTCTTTATTTTAGATATCATATCCTCATAACTGTCCCCAGACCATCAATTAGGTCCACAAAGAAATAAGGAAAATATTAAGATACAAAGAGCAAAACCCACCTTCCCACTAAAATAAATGCAATGTAAGGCAGCTTACATTAAGCTTAAATTAAGATTTCTAGAATAGCAGTAGTTGTATATTATATTGTATCCTTTGCAGATCAGAGAGTTCCCACTTCCACTGTGGTTATGGAGACATCACTCTACTCCTATAGGATGATTTAACAGGAAGCCCTACTTAGTTTTGTATTTTTCAAATTTTGCTATTTAACCTATTTTCCCTTGTAACTTTCCTTCATAATATTGATCTACTTATTAGTTAAGTTACTCAGTGAAACTATGCCTTAATCTCTTAATGACTCTATCAGTATTTAATTCTGCAATGTATTTTTTGAAATGTTATGTATGAAAGCTGGTCTGCAAAATAAAAAAAAAAGTGTCCAGTGTGCACATGTGTATAACTCCTACCGAGACAGAGAGACCACAGGAAGTACAGTGTCATCTGCCAGAAATATGATGACATTTGGAAGACGGGGTGAGAGTAAAGGACGTTACTCAGGAAATTTATTATTTTATGGCTTATCAAGATAACCTTGATCCTGAGATCAGTGTTCATCTATCTGATCTGCTGTAACAGAATTCACAGGCCTTTTTTTTTTTTTTCCCTCTGAAACTATTGCTGCAGACAACTGGACTAACAGTATTTATGTTGGTTTATTTTAACATTATTTATTTTTCATTAGGAGCTTATTGATGTCGTTAGAAGCATGTCTATTACTCAGATTTATTTGTCTACAGTTTCTTGTCTCCTCACTAATCCCTTACTTAAACAATTAATTTATGTTCATTTTCCTCTAGTCCTCTAATGCCTCTGCTTATTTCTTGAAAAGCTATTAAAAACATCTCTATTAGTGAACAGACAATCTTTTCTGTCACCACCTTCAGATTTTAGGGTGCATAACCCATATGGCTTTGGAGTTTGGCCTGTCTTTGGAAATATTAATTTATGCCAGACTTGTCCTAGCGTGATTCCTAATGTTCTCAATTGACTTTTAGGGAAAACGTGTATTGCTGTATCCAGTCATGTGTTGATGGGGAGAGAGTGAGAAGCCAGCTCCCCCCAGCATTGTGAAACATGGAGTGCATGCTAAACTGCAGAATGATCTGGGGGAGGAGACGGCTATGATCCCTCTAGTCTCCAGAAAATCCATTTTAGTATGTGGGAGAGTGACAGAGAAATTGTTGCTAAAAAATATATGTTTATCCTCCTCTATTTCTAAAGCAACCAAGGGAAATCTGATTCTCAATAAGGCCATCTAAGGAAAAAGTCCCAGTTCCATGAAGACTTGTTTAGGTATCCAGTATCTTTGGGTAAGGAAGGTTAGGAGTTAAAAGTTTAAAGATCTACCACAATGAAGGGGAAGAACAAGATATCTCAAGATGATAGTCTTTCCCAGTGAAGACTAAATACGCCAACCAACAGGAGAATAAAGAAGAGTTCCTCTGAGTTTACTTAGAGAGATTCTCCTGTATATTCCATGGGTGGTTTTTACATTGTATTTGAGAAAATTTTATTTTCCTTTGATAAAAGCAATATTTTATTTCAGGATTTGGAACTGGATTCAGGTTTTCTTCTCTCAGGAGAATGCCCTAACAACTATGCAATGGATTCCAGTGCTTCTCTGGTTGCTATCATTAAAGTTGTGCCAAAAAGACGAAAGTCTTGCCGATAGATTGGCAATTAGGTTTCTCTTCTGAGAACTCCAGTTCTTTCTTAGAGTTTCCATTTCCTGGTTAGGTGCTAAACATTAGATTAAGCAAAAGGCAAAGGCAACAGTCACTATCTTCTGGAGTACTGTAACAGAGCTTCCCAAATCCAATAGGCTGTGTTTGGCATCCAGACAGATCACTACCATCAGATTGTTTGGTTTTGTTTTTTTTTTTCTCCTAAAGTATTCAGTCCCTCTCTGGCATCAGGTGATAAACCATGAGAATGTCACAACAGAAACATATCTTGATCCTTTATGCAAAACTGAGGATGTGAAAACTGCAAGTGCTGAAAAGGGGCTGGAGTAGAGGGAAAGAGGGAGTAAACAGCAGCTGTAGACAAAGCTACATCTAAGACAAAACTTCTTATACTGATGAAGCTATGCACAAGAACTGGGTTGTATCTTTGCCTTAAACCAGTATGGAGTTTCTGGACTTACTCCTCAAATCTATATAAGAGGCAATGAGGATTCTGTTGAGAGAATAGGGTTATTCTGGAGATACGCCTTTTACTCAGACTTTCGCTAGAATAACAATGAAGAAAGTGTAGGAAGAATGATAACTCACTTTCCTTCAGCAGAAATAAAAGATTTCTTGGGTAAAATGCCTCATCGTACTCCTCCCAAAATCAATCTAAATAAATTACTACATTACAAAACAGTCAGCACATCACAGCATTAAAAAAACCCTGAATCTATTTATGCCATGCTACTTTGTCCAGAGAGAAAAAAAGGAATTGAACTTTAAAAGGATTAACGTATAGTATTATCTAAAATCATGCATTACATAAAAGCAAAATATTTCTGAAGCAATAATTATAATAAAATTTTGCTAAAATATATAAGCCAAAAGAAAAGCTAAATCTCATAATCACAGCACAAGGACATAAAATGTAAACAAATACCCATTAAGATCAAACTGAACTGAGGAAACAAATGAAATGACTCAATATTCAAAGAAGCTGAACATATTTTCATTGAATGCTATCATCTCAATTAAACCTTTTAAAACTTTTTGCTGAAACTGAGGAGTATTGATATGGCCAGTTATTCTACCTCAGCAGTTGAGTCCAACACATCCATTGGAGGATAGTAATTGCTTAAAACCAGTTTGGCTGAATTTGAAAAAGCACTGCCATCTATACCTTTAGGTTAAGTTCCAACCTTAGGGGCTGATTCTCTGCCAATAGAAATGCTATGACTCTGTATAATATACCACTTTGCCATCCTGAAGAAAGGTTATCCAGAAAAACTCCAACTTTTCCCTTCAGGGTAGAATCTCTTCTCCTCCTGAAGAGAATTTCTGAAAAATTTTCCAACAATCCAAAGTACATTTAAAAAAGGGCAATAGGGAGCACGTATTCTGTGCATTGTTTCAGTCTGTACTTAGATCATTAATACTAGTTTACATAACTATTCTCTGTAGATACCAGTGGAAATTATTTTCTAGAAACATGGACACATTCATAGCAAACTGTTTCTGGACACCATGATGATGAGTACTCAATTATCCAAGATAATGATTAAGATGCATGATTAAATGATAATACTGAGTGAACTAAATTTGAGGAAACATATTTTCACATATATCTAATTGTTTGGAATGCAATGTTAGTTTCAGAGCATGTGAAAGCTATGGTATGAACCTTTTGTCTGTTATTTGAATTAAACCTTATGGAACTTGGTTCTGTTATGGCATTTATCTTTCAAATAATCAGGAAAACAACATTTTTGTGTACAGACTTCTAGCAGTCTGATATATTCTATAGTGCTTGCAAGTAAGTTTCATATCAGGCAGACTGTGCAAATGGAAGTTTTTTACAGAACTCAGCCTAATTCAAGTTCCAGATAGGAAGTGAAGAATATGAAAGAACTTGGGAGGAAAGAATATTTCAGTCTTTGTTTCCAAGAAGCTTGAGTTTTAAGAGAGCAAAAAGAGAAAAATGGAAGGATAAGTATCACCTTTAAAATAAAATAGTTGGTATGGAATTGAGTCCTAAATAAAATACTGGATAAACAGGAAAATAAACTTTTGAATGAAACAGCAGACTGTTTTGCAGTGGCAGATTATATGCACATCCATCCTACTGACTTTTGCTTGGCAATTTAACAAAGCTGAAATGACAACAGCTGTTGTCTATCTGCAAGGAGGTAGGAGTGACAGTGTCCTAGGGCTTGGAGGAGGGCCTCTTAAAGCAGATAGTCAGACCATCAGTGAGGTAAAGTCTTACCTGTGTGCTTCCATTGCCTTCATTTGCCTTCTGCTAGCCTCTACATTCATAAATTCATAGAGCAACGAAAATTTCCCCTCCTCAAATTATATCTCTTAACTTTACATTCACTTGTTTGTTTGTTTGTTTTTGTTTAGCAGAATAAAGACTGTTTTAAATGTCTTTTTCTTTTCAAATAGTACCTATATCAGACTGCTAGGTAACAGGTCTAGAAATCAGAGATCTTTTTGCAGTGTGCATCATGTTCACAAGAGCTGTCAAAATTAAATAATTAAATATTTCACTTATGTTTCACAGCTTTTTCATTTAGACTGTGCCAAGCTTAAGGAAAGTACTCATTAATCGTGAATGGCCCATTCATGAATTGCCAAAAAGAAAGAATTATGTGTTACATCGTACTTAGGATACATGGAATTCTTTACTGTATTATTCTGGCTTTTTATATTTTTTAATGGATAGACAAAAATTTGCAACAGAAGGAAAGCAAAGTAAATGTACCTTCACAAAAAATGATTGTTTCTGCAAGCCCAAGATTAGGAAAAGGTATGATAGGACACTGTTAATATAAGTAAAGTAGAAACTCGACAGAACAGGAAACCCTTCTTTTTTGAACCTGCCAAATATTGACTGTCTGAACAAACCAAAAGTTCTGTAATAACTACACAGTGAATCAGGTACTGTATTTAGTGAGCAGGCAGAAAAAGAGGCCCATATCAGGTGATTAATTTCCCTGTTAAAAAGTATGTCATCAATTCTTAACTTGCATCTGTGCATGCAAAAGGAAAGTATTTTACAAAAAAGTAAGGTTTTAGTTAAGTATTTTTGCTCTATAGTGTGCATACACCTTCTAATTTGAATAGGACATAAGAAAAACATCATTATTATTACTCAATACATTACATTACTCAATTCATTATTCAAAATGTAAAATTATTTGGGATGTCATATATCACATGATATTTCTAATTACGTCTGGTCAAATGCAGCAATGACAGACAGCTTTCCTTTCCAAAGTATTTCTGTCATGTTCATTGTCATCTACAACCACATCAGTCTGTAAGCATTAAATTATTCACTCCCACATTATCAAAAAACATTCATGTGTCTTGTGGGGCTTTTAGGGGATTCAACACGTCAAAACAAAAACTTGCACTGTTACTTGTAAACTTGTAAATTTTAGAGATTACATGTGGAGTTATAAAATACATTATTACAATATACAGGGTCAACAACAAATAAAATCATTTTATCAAAGAAATGAGGTATTACTTCACATAACATCCAGTATGTTAGTTTTCAGATTACACGTCTTCAGTTACCGTCTACTTCCAGAAGAAAGGATGTTTGCTTTCAGAGGAAGTGCATTCATCATGAAAGTTTGATTAACCACTGTAAATGGTGGCTTGAATATGGCAATTCTGAGTTATAGAATCACAGAAATGTAGATTTAGAAAGAATTTTGAGGAATATCTAATCTGATTATCTGCACCACGTCACAGTTTACCAGCATATTCCCAACAGGTACACAATCTACTCTTAAAAATCTCAAGCAAGAGATTCTACAAGATCCATACCTAGCCTGCTCCACAGTTTCTCTACCCTTATGTAGTTAGCTAGTTTGTCCTAATAACAAGCCAAAATCTACTTTTCTGCAAATTAAGCCAATCTTTTCTCCTCTTTCTTTCAGTGGCAATGGAGAACATACTGGAAAAACAGTCATCATGACTCCCCTCCAGCTTCTCTTTTCCAGGTTGAACAAATCCAAGCCTTTTAACTTCTTTCATTGTTTCACAGAAAAACTCCTGTTAATGAAGCCCAGAACAGAACCAGCATTTTTCCAGCATCTTTTATGGCCCCTTCGATAACAACGACATCCTTTTTAGCTGCCTAACCAATTACTCCCCATTTTGAGTTCAACAGAGAAAGCATGTGAACAAATGCAACTTCAGATGTCCTTTCAGCCTGCCTGTTCTGTCAAAGTAATTTTTAACCTATTCCTACCTTCTTTCTGGCACTTATAATTGGATGATACCTCCTTAACTTGTTTAAGAGAATGTCAAAGTATGTCTGAAATACAATCCCTAACATTCTTTATTTTCCCTTTAAAAAAAAAAAAAAAGTTGCATTTGCCCCTCTCTTATCATCTCCTCTTTTCATCTTTCACAAGTTTGAAGCACAATCACTAGGCGTTTCAAGGATTACTTTATCTGCTTCTTTAAGTACTCAGGAATAAATTACATCAGGGCTTGCCAACTTGAACATTTATCTTGGCTAAATATTCTTCAATATGCATTGGCTTCACCTCACACCTACTTGTTAAAAGTAATTATTTGGTCAAATTAACTTTCCTTGTGAAAAGAAAACATCTTTTATTTCAGCTTCTTTCTTGTCCATATAGTACTATATCACCATTTTTGGTTTTTGTTTTGTTTTTTCTTTATTTTGTTTTTTTGTTTGTTTGTTTTATTTGTTTTGTTTTGTTTTGTTTTGTTTTGTTTTGTTGGTTTTCGGTTTTTTTAAATTATTTAAATATACTTTATAGTATCTTAATTTTGCCTTATGTTCTTGGCTAATTGAAATTCACTGGGTTTTTTTGTCTGCTCATTTCATACCTATGTGTTTGTGCTCCTCCACACTCATTTATACCTACAAAAATTTTAGAGATTGACACATGATATGCAAAAAATAATTCTTAATGTTACAAACAGTAATCTGACTCCAGCTGTGAGCTATTATCCTTTGAAGTTCTTTGTATTTTGTTACTATGGCTAACAGATCTAGATGTGACAATATCACTTATCACATTCTAAATTAATTTCTAGATTAATTTGCTTTTTGTGTATCTTTGTGTATACACTACTGCTCTGCAAATGCAACATCTTGAACTTAAGAAAAGGTTTTAACCAAGCTCCCCTACTAGTTACAAATCCTTTCAAAAATTATTTTTAAAGAATGGATCTGTTTTTCTTTTTAACTTTGCACAGTTGATCTCTTTTTATATATTCTCTTGTTGCTCCAAACCAGCATTTTCTTCTATCCTTAGAAAAGTGTCTTCTGAATACTAGGAAAAATCTAAATGCTAGAATACGCTAATCAAATATTTATCCCTAAGTTTTGCTGCTATATATACTTTCAGATTACATATTCACATGTCATGCTAAACAGCTTCTAAAGTACTGAACACTTCAGTTCATTCATTTCAAGGGGACTTGCTAGATTACTTGGCAGTTTTGAAAAGCCAGCCACTTATTTAGATGTCTGCATAAGTAGAACTTTCATGCTGAATATCTTGGGCTTGCCATTTCTGTAAACAGTTATGAAAAGGAAATGAGGAATTTCAGGAAAATTTGGTAAAAAGAGATTATTTCCTTAGTAGTTACTATAATTGGGATTGCCACTCTTAGCAGTACTATCTTTATTAATTTGTGCTGTTATATGCATTTAAATCATTCCCTTATATATGAAATAAAACTGAATTAATCGCAACAGATTCACTGTCCTGGAGTTATCAGAAGAGTTTAACAAAGAGCTGCTTTTCAGTAACCATAAATAATTTCTCTCTCCTTCCCTCTCCATGCTGCTTTTCCCAGTAATCCCTTCAATTTCAAGGTATCTGCCTGGTTCTCATTGCACGGTGATGACTAGATCACAATCAACTTTACAGTACATGCACTCTTCTCACAAAGTGGGGATAAGAGATACAGCGTAAGAAATTCCATTATACCAGGGCAGTATACATATTTGTACCTCAAAAAATATTTCTAAAGGCTGACTTCTTTTTTTTTCCCTCTTAAAGAAGTTTATAGCCTTAAAGAAGTTCTGACTTTTCCTTTTTTTGTCTTGTGTCACTGGCTTTTCAGACCCATCTTCAAGGTGTAAAATATGATTAGTTCACAATTCAGGTGTTAAAGATTTCTCAGCTATTTTTAGCCTGGCTTATTAATGAAATGTGGCTTAATGTGAACACTCATTTTTCCCTTCTGTGTCAAAGTCAGGCTCTTCTTAACATGTTGAACTGCTGGATCAAAATCAGACAGATTTGACTGAGGATATGGAAATCTCCAGAATACCGTGTTCCTTCAGATTACACGAAAACAGTGTTCTGTGTAAACAAGAGTGACCCTCCCAGTGCCCACACTGAGGGAATGGTAACACTCAAGAGCTCAAATCTTAAATCTTAGGCATCAGAGCCGAACATCCAGACACAAATCCACTTCTCTTAAAGCTTTTGTTGCACTTTTCTCAAAACTGGCTGTCACTGATTCTCTGAAACTTTTCCCTCTCCTCTTAGTACTGTATTTGCCACCTCTGACTTTTCTGCATTACCATATAAATGTGGTTTTTGTTTTGTGTCAGAATAATTTGGTCTTGAGAGCCTTTGTGATTCTCTTCCTTTTCTTCGTCTGAAAGAGATGCCTTTCTCTCAAAAACACCATAGTAATTTCCATTACCTCATGCTCAGTAAACACGTTTCATTCATCTGCTGCAACTACCCTGTACAAAATCAGGTTTTAATATAATCCCATCATTAATTAAAACCTAAAGTACAATTCATGGAAAAAAATTTCACAATCATATATTCTTTGTGCAGAACATTCAAAAAGTTTCAATAATCTCACCACAACATTAAATCTACAGCTAGAAAATATGTCCTCAGCCAAAAATGAGACTGAACAGAACAGTTGGGTAAATAAAATTAGAAGATTCTTTGAAGACCTGAACTCTGAATAGCCAAGAGTAGGTGTAAGTAGTCCTTTAGGAGAGGCAGTTCTAAACTCTTCTACTCTATGAATAAAACTCCATTACAGGTAGGTTACAAGAGAGCAAACGGAGCAGACAACTTGCTGTTACGCTCCACAGGGGTGACTCCAGGTCTCCATGGAACCTTAGCTGGGACCTGTTACTTGTCCCCTGGAAGGGCAAACCTACTTCTCCCCTAACTGAAAAGGTGTTTCTACAAGGTTCACCTGTACAGCTTTTCTTCCTGGAGTAGTGGATTGACCCAGGGTGTTCAGTGGGCTGAAAGGCCTACAGACAGGCCTGTAATAACTTCCAACCAGGAGGGGGTTTTAGCTGTCTAGTCATGCTCCCTGTCCAGCTTTCTGGATGCAATCTAACTGGGCCTTTTGCCTGTGGCCTCAATGCAAAACACCAGTTCTGAGGCTAAACAGCTTTGGTGCATCCAGATACTTTGTTTCAAAAGATCATTCTGTTTTATGCTGAGGATGTACTCCTCCAATGGTCATTTTCAGATGGTTCAGCTACGCCAGTCTTGCAAACCAAGGCACATAAGGTGAAAAAGGCATTGTATTTTTCTGACCTTACTCTTGCCAAAGGCAAAATGCTTGGTGAGTGCTGCTGGGTTTTTACTCTTCACTACACCTAGCACTAGGAAATTCCCTTACTCTGCACGTTAGAGCACTGGAAGATTTTCTTCTTTTTTTTTTCCCTCTGCCTAGCTTTGCAAGAAGGGAGATACCTCTACAGGTTAGTCCTTATGACCTGTGTTACATCAGTTTGTATGTAGTCTGCCAGCAGGTTCTGCAACCTGAACAGGCATAATCAATGAAAGAGTAGGAATGTAGCATAAGAACCCTCCTAGAACTTGTGGGCCATGAGCTAAGTTCAGGTGAAATACAGCCACTTTTGTTTGGTAAACAGTGATGTTTGCACCTTTCTGCTCCCAGAAGGATTCCTAAATAAGACAAAGGAGTTCATAGTAAGAAGCATAACTCACAATGTCTACATATTGTGAGACTATGGAATAAGCAATCATGGAATAAGCAATCTGAACTGCCTAATTGCATCCTGCTCTTATTCAGTTTTTATTAATAGTCTCTGTATGTGACTATAAGTGTGCAGGATTAACATTGTAAAGAAATTCTGGTATCTTGATTTCTGCTGAGAAAGGCTTAGTAAGGCCATACTTGGAAGAATCTGGCCCACAGAAAATTTCTGAGAGAAGTTGAAGGTTTTAACAGGTCTTGTTCACCATCATGGTTACAGGTACATAGATATGCATTTACTTGATTCAGCTCCAATTCTGTGATTAAAAGTCAGATATTTGACTCCAAACTTTTAATCCTTTCAAGTGTTAGGCCCATTCAAGCAGCAGGTGATATCTCAGTGTTATCAGATTATGGTTCAGGGTGGGCAGTAAGCCTAACTTAAAAAGGAAGCTTTACAAACTCTTAGCAGGTCTACCCAGTGGCTTTAAAAAGCAGAAAATTTCAAACACAGTATTTTGAAGTAATGAGTCCTTAGGAAAAAGTAGTAACAGTCTCTCTGAAATAATTGCAGGACATGGATTCAATGCTATGAAATTTTGCTATCTACTTTATCTCACTGCCTGTTTCGGTCCAATAATGTAGCAAGGGAAGGAGAGAGATGGAAATGACTGAGAGAATGGAGATGAGGTTTATTTCAGGTGTTTTAACTCTGCTTTAAAAACAGGAAAATCTCTGATTGACTTCCATGTGAACAAGGCATTATCAAGAGACATTCCTACTAAAATTCCTGTTTCAGTTGCTTTTTGTACCTAGAAGCCTGGCAGTGAGTAATCCCTCCTCACTTTATTGGTAGTTTCCATGTTTTACTTCCTTGTGCAGCTCCTGCTATTTTGACTTAAACTTTTGAGATTATTCAGTTTCTTCACCAGTAATTATCATAGCAATGTAACTAGAAAATTTAGCGAAATTACCCTAGTGAGTAATGTTAACTCATGGGAGAAATAATTACAGAACAAACCTTTATCCTATATTACTTTTCTATAAAATTATTCAAAATATGCAGCCTGTCTGTGCTGCCCTTACTCATTGTTTATTAATCTGTTAAGCATACAGATTGTTTTAAGTGAAATTAATCAATCACATATTCAGGTACTACTCACTAAGCCAATGGCTTCTTGATAATCATCAGTCACCTTATTCATTAACATTTTCAATGGAAATACTACGTTGTAGAAAATGCCATTAAAATATACAAGCATTAGAAATTCAGCTGTGTCTAAATTACTATCTCATATCCTTAATTAGTGCTCAAAAGTATGATACTGAAGTAGTTCCACTGTTTTATCCTAATTAATACCTGGGTATTCTCTAATTAGAAATCCAATAGGAATCAAATGATATAATTATCCTTTCTTTTTCCAACAGATATTGTGTGAAATATGAAAATTAAGCATAATTTGGCCCAAATACCAGAAAACAAGTATCATAAGGTGTGGAATGGTTCAAGCTATTGTATATACATGGGAAGTGGCAAGAATGTAACAAAGTTTCACCCTGTATGTATGTGAAAGTTAATTTAAGATTAAGATCCTAAGTGAATTTGGAATAGATTCTGCTGAATGACGCCATGTGCCAATACTGTTCCAAATACTAGCTGCCTTGCCAATTTAAATTGTACAGAAACAAGGCACTCCAATATTTGAAAATTTTTATTAGAGGATCAATTCATCACATATTATATCAGCACTATCAGAATAGTTCACTGAGAATTAAAATTCTGATGTCCAGATTCATTTGGACCTAAGACTTCAACTGAGATATCCAAGTTATGATGCTTATTATCCAAATTCCTTCTATAGTCAGTAGGAAAAAGGAAACAGGCACTTTCAAAAGCAGCTTCATTCCTGAGGTGGATGGTGGTGCCTTCCTTCCCGTTGACTAGAGCAGTTTACAGCAAGATTTCTGAAGATGCCTGATGTTAGACAGATGAATACAAGCCTTACTATAGTTAAAATCTTTGTTCTTCATTGGGGCCTCTTACTGTATGTGTTCTCTTGACTAAGCAGTGATACACAATAATTAACAATTACAACATATGAGGCATTATGAACATTTTGTTTGGGATAAAAAAGAAAACTCAGCCGCAATGAAAATTTGGGAACTTTGCCTGTTTTGTGTATTTATTTGATTGTTAAACTGAAACCATATAAATTTGGAAGTGTTCCAGGTTAATATTCACATCACACAGTGATGGTAGTGTTTACATTCACAGGGGAAAGAAACCTGGAAAGCCTTATAACATTCACCAAAATAAAAATTTTTTTTAGAAAAACTAAAAACATGAAAAAAAAGATCATATTACAGTTCTTTCAATTCAACTGCTTTCCCTGAAGTAAACACTTATGTAGAGACGTTCGCTAGTATTGTTCCCAAATTCTAAGTAATCCTTCAGAATAAACTAGAGCTACAATTGAAAAGATGAAGTAATTTTTCATTGACCTTCGAATTACATGTTTCCACTGAAATTTCCATTGAAATCAGTAGAACAGCCTATTTTTCACAGATACTTAAAAGCTTTCAAAAATTGTAATTTAAAGTCTTTCAAATCTTAAAGATATAAAAATATCTTTCTGAAGCTCTAGGAGTTCAATAGTCTACTTAACTGAAAGACTGTGTGTACCCAGCCATTCTGGCTATCCATTCCTCAGCTCAGGAAGTCACTTCATCCTCCAGCTCTCAAATCAACCCAGTACTCACTTGAGTTCAACTTCAACATCACGTGTTTATGCACTCTTTTGGCTTCCAGTTCACTTCCATCCATAAGCAGCCACTTCTGCTCCCTTAGGAGCTGTAGTAGTTTTTCTTCTCTCCACCTTGGGAAAGGATCAGCTGAGTCTGGTTTTCTCCTGTCTAGTTCCAAAGCTGTAGGGAAGCAGAGGAAAGGACTGAAAAGAGCTGTCTTAGAATTTACGTAAAGGAAAGGAGAACGGAGAAAAAAGAGCTTCCTTTGAGAACTTTGTGGAAGCTGCTGAAAGGAAGGGGAAGAAGACCTAAGTGCTTTTTTCACGGCAAACTCTAACTGGCAGCTCTTCCCTAGAAAGTGAGAAAGCAACCCCAAACCTGACATTTAGGAGAGTCTGAAATGCTTCTAATTACTGGGATAATGTCTCCTAGCCAGGAAGACCTCCAGGAACAGGTAATCTGGAGCATTACCTTAATTACATTTAGGAGCACCTCTTTCTTAAAGTCAGGGAGAGAAAGACTGAGCTTTATTTATTTTCCTTTGTATTCTTATCAAAATGTAAAATGGGTTTTTAAACAAATCTTTGTATCTGATTTAGGTTATTTTCTTAATGCTGCTCTATTCCACAAGAGTTGTTTGTATCAGTTGTAGATAATGAGATCATCTGTACATTTTTATTATAGCAAGAAACATACAAAATGTAATTGCAGTCAATTACTGAGACAAAGTTGAACTGCAACAATACACTTTTTCACATTCTTAGGAAAAATAGACTACTTTTAGACAATTTAAAGTGTTCCTGTCAGCTTGGTGTGACAGCTGCAAAAAAGGATGAAACAATAGAATATTGCATTATGACAATGTCTGCACAAATATTGAACAGAAAATAAGAGATTAGGTAGCATTTCTGCAGGAAAAGATTATGTGTTATTGTACATAATCAGAAGCTAAACAGGAGTAAAACATACTACACTATTGCCCAAAACCCCATACATGGTTATATATATATTAGAAGAGAGATACAAAATTATCTGTTTGTGCAGAAGTGATGTGATATCAGTGGGAATCCATCATCCAAATTTTGACAGTACACTTTTAAGAAAGTTAGAGAGAGTTCAGAGGAAAGTGGCAAAAATTGTTAGTTTAAGAAAATTAGTTGCAAGGAAAGATGTATAAAACTGTGGCTGGTTATTTGAAGGAAGTGGAAATTGACAGAGGAAGTGATAACATGCTGCTGCAAAAATTAAGCAATAATCTGTTTTTCATATCTAGTGTATAAGCAAAGATATAATGGCTTAATTTATGGCAAAGTAGATTAAGGAGATATAGAAGGGCAGAGTGGCTAGCAGAAAATATGGTGAAGCACTGGAAGGGATTTCCTGGAGCAGGTGTGGAGTCTCCATTGGCAATATGTATGAACATGTTGGACAACAATTCCTTCTCCCAAATAATTTAAAGTCATCAGCCAAACTAGCATAGGATATACAACGCAAACAACAAAAACTTATTAGAACTGTGTAGCCAGAATCCATTTCATTGAGTGAGCTAAATTCCTGCCTCACCTACAGTCATGTAAACCAGAAGAAAATGTAGTACTTCATGGAATTAGAGTCGTAATGTAATGCAAGTCAGACGAAAATCAGGACCAGTCTTCTTTTGGCAGTACAAGTTGCAGTACTATCTTCAAATTCTGTAACACTATCACAATTCCAACGCGAAAAATCATCAAACATCAGCTGTTAGTTTCCCCTCAGGTCTTATGTGCACCTCCAAAAACTCTCTCATACCTCTGTACCAGCTCTCTTTGAGCAATGCT
This sequence comes from Gymnogyps californianus, assembly GCF_018139145.2. NCBI lineage: Eukaryota > Metazoa > Chordata > Aves > Accipitriformes > Cathartidae > Gymnogyps > Gymnogyps californianus. The sequence continues at coordinate 105,759,811 of NC_059472.1, read as the reverse complement.
ATAATTCTCCAGCACCAGTTCCAGAGGCTTAGTTTCAGTCCTTAGTAAACCAGTCACATGATCTCAAATTCCCCATGAGTACAGACTCCTACAAGGCAAATTTAAGCCTACTAATCATTTCTTTTCTCAATTATCATTGAAGTCTGGTAGAAATAATCTGGAGATTACCAAAGATGTATGGACCTTATTTTGAAAACTACTTCTCTGAATCAAAGTGAAATAAATGACCACTTCTATTCACAACTAAAACTAGCAAACACGAAAGGATTATTACTTAGACTTTAAGTATATTCCTTTACTCCTGCTTTCTATTGGTAGTTTTTTGAATTATTTTTCTCCTTACCATTAGTTTGATAACTATGAAGAACCTATTTGACGTAAATCTCATCTTAGAATTTATTTGATATTTCATTTTGATACACAGCAGAAAAAACGGTAACCAATGTTACCACTTCAATATTTTTTGTAATTTAAATTGATTCAATAAATTATAATAAGCTTCAGCACTAGGATAAGCTAAGTAATTTAAAATGTCATATTTACTATGATTATTTTTTAAAAAGTAATAATAGCATCATATAGAATGTAGGATTTTGGATTTCTTTACACATATTCACCTCCATTTTATTGCAATTTATAAACTAGCTACCCTATTTCAGTTTATGAAGGGAAAAAAAAGTATAATGTTAACAAATGTCTGCCTTTTTTTTTTAAGTTCGTAGCTGACCTTGGCCAAGGGTCCTCCTAGGTGGGCTATACTCAATCTGACTGCAACGGTTGAAGGTACCAGTTCCCCAGGCTGCCTGTCTGAACCTCTGCTATGGGTCACATCCAAGGTAAAAGAGCAGCAGAGGGGAATCTGTGACACGCTTTAGCTGCACCGTTTCATATTCTGCTGCATTCACACAAACTGCCAGGGAAATTGGGTGCTGAAGAGTAGTGTCTGACCTGGGGAAGACTGAGGAGGAAGTGAACATCAGCTCTTGCCAGCTCTGCGAGGACAGCAGTAGAGTCTGGCAGTAGGGCCAGACAGCTGAGGTCATTCACATCTTCAACAAGCAGCTGTTTGCTTCAGGGCGCAGCGGTCACAGTCCTCAGATCCTACAGACCATCCGCCGGCAAGCAGCACTCTATCAAGCTGCTGTTAACAGTTGCCTTCTATCATGTGTCCGAATATTAAGCCTGGTTTAGATAGAAATTATCTGCACCGACGCCAACTAAACTGTAAGCAAACTTTAAACACAGTCAAGTCCTTAAACAATCTGCCTTAGAATATTAATTTTAATATACTCAAAGCATACTGCATGGGGAAAACAAACCTGTTTGATGGGGGAGAAGCATTGACTACAAAGCAGAAAAGCTGAAAGAAACAAAAAGACCTATTTATAGAATTTGCCAACTAGTTCTTTTTTCCTTGAAATAACTTTCCTGGAATTTTTTGTATAATATTTTCAAATTACTGATGAGTGGGAGGAATCAGAACAAAGCAAGAAAAGCAGGCAGCCTGTTTTTTAAATGACTGTTTGTATTTGTCCTTCTTGGACTCCTTTCCCAAAACATACCACAAAGAACATTCTTTCTCTTCTCCCAGTCATGTGTCTTTCTTTTCCTCTCCTTCACTTTTTCTAGTGCCTTCCATAAGGCTAGGATAGTATTTTGTTGATATGAGAATCATAAAGAGGAAGAAGGAACTCACCAGTATACAGTTAGACAAGGACACAACAAACCTGGCTTTAATTTCTACTTTTGCCACAGATGATTGTCTCTGACACATTTGTTGAGCCATTTAATTTCTCTTCCATGGCTTCCCATCTGTGAAGCGTGGATAATCATTCTGCTTTCCCAGAGAGGTTCTGCTGAACAAAGGTACTTTCTGCTACGTATGGTTAACGACCATCACAATAACATCCAAATTAGAAGAAATTTCCTCCTTTTTTGCCTTTTTTAAAATGTCCCCCCCTGCTTTCGGAGAGATTCACTTTCATTGACCTTGATTAAAAAAATAATACAGGAAGATATACTCTCCCTGTCACGTGTTTGAGTACAATCATCACTGCTTATCACCACTTGAAACCACACTGGGTTCCCTTGCTTCATATGGGCACTACTGTATTTATGGATTTGCTAAGTGAAAATTTTATCACTGAATAGGATATATTTAGTGATTCTTTCAACAAAATAGTGACGATGTACATCCCACAGATACAGCCAAATGCTTGATGGGCAAGAACTACATGTTGCCTCCCTAGCAGTTTATAAGAATGAATGTTCCGGCCCTCTTTATCAAACACAGCACGGGGTAAGGAAGCTTAAAGTCCAGGAATTACTCCAGTTATAAAGAAACCTGACAGCCAGAAGACCATAAGGTCATTTGCTTGTTTAGAAAGGAGTCAGGGAGACCGGCAAGGACAGAGTAAAGCTAAAATTTAACAATAACTTAACATGAAACTCCAGTATCAAAACTCAACTTGGGCACGCATTAAGAAATATGTTAGATTGGATTACGTAACACCTAAAGGTATCAAAACCAAGATTCAACCCAAACAGAGAATTCACATTTGAATCCACCAGCCCAGCTGAATAGGCTGTGAAAGTGGGATGTGGCAAGCCAGCATACTTTTTACCAGCTGTGCCATAGGGCTTGTTTACATATCATATCATTGTTGCTTCTCAAACTCTTTTGTAATTAGTTATTGGATTCCTGTAGCAACTATGGCGAATGTGTTCTCTAACTGCACATTTACACATAGACACTGAACTACCGAAATTATACTTTTAATTTTCTTCTTGTACTATATATATATATATATATATAAAACATGATATATAGATTTATATGGGGCCTTGGGAGTGCTTACTAAAAGAAATAATTCTTCCCAGTGTCCAGAACTATAATTACATCAAAATGGTTTTGTATGACCTTTAAGAAATTTGTCGAAGGCCCACATTGTATTTTTTCTCAAATTAAGTTCACTTTTTCCCACCATGTCGCTAGAAAGTAATGTTACACCAAACAGGCTGATGTAATGTCATGTATGACTGAACTATAACAGCATTCAGGTAGCCTGATGCAATGCTGGAGAAGGCAAATTTATCACATTTCCATTGTCTGGGTATTGTGTCTTAACTTAATATCAGCATTAAAAATACACTGTGAATGTGATAAAACCTTTTGGAAAATTAGAGTGCTTATACTGAAACAGTCTGTCTGATTCTTTTTCATCTTTTTTACTTGTCTGCCTTTGATGTGGTATTCTGTACACCTATTTAGTTAACTCAGTCTTGTAAAGGCCAAAAATCAGCATGACATAAATGAATTTCTCAGGTAGAAAATTTTCTCATGTGTTGCATTTTACATTTTCCTAAACACAGTTTTGCTATCAAGAAATACATTGTATAATTCTACTGGGGAAAAAAACAGAGTTGCTATTGTGAGCCTCCTTCCTCCCATTTTGTTTTTATACAGTGACAACTATTTTTCAGCCACTGTTGATGAGAATGTGTCTGAAGCATTTAGTAGTGGAAGATATTACTTCAATGCAAGGCTATAAACCCATAGCTGTAGGAAACAATTCTCTTTTTACAGGGTAGTGGACAAAACAAATATATTGGGCCTCTTTACATATATTTTTACATTCTTAAAAGTTTGGCTTATAACTTTTAAATTAGATTCTTCTTTAGAGCCCAGATAGGCAGGGTGTGCCATGCCTGAGGATCAGTAGTCCAGTCTTGCAATGCAATTTAATGGTACTTTTGCATTTAATAGAACTTCTCTTTTTGTTTTTCTTCCCTTCACTTCCCTCGCAAGCAAAAACAAAATAAAAAATCCTGTGAAACTACTAAAGTCAGGGAGTTCCATCCAGCAATGTCAAAATAGACATCTTTCAAAATAACGGTCTTCAGTTTGCATTTGCCTAAAGGAGGGCTTTTCAATGCACATACCCTTGGCATTTGGAAGACCTGGTGGTTAGTGCTGGGTTGCCTGGCCTCTAATCCCTTCATATCTTAAACTCTGTGATGGGTATGAATCACTACAGTTAGGTCATATTTTAAATCAAAGAGAGCAGACAATTCTAGTAATATTACACTTAACAGTAGCGCTTCTACTTTTTCATTGGCCCAGATGAAGGGCTGGAGTATTTGTGCAGATGATCAAACATTTGGCCTACAGAGAGTTAAGAAATCACCATTTCTTTTCTGAGAAAGAGAAGATGGCTGTATCCTCTCCTAGCCTGTTGCAATCTGAAGAAAAATAATGTTCGTTAATCCCCAAGATAAAGAGATCACTGTGTAAGCTTGAACACATAATGAAACTGAGCAGCATGAATACATTGACAACAGTAAATGTATTGGGAGAAACAAAAGAATGTGTGAGATATTGATTCCATATCTTCAGTGCTGTTTGATTGACTTTTAATTCTGAATTCATTGAAGATCTTACAATGGATGTGGTCACAACTGAATTTTACTGGCTAATTGGTACTCTTTCCAAGATCTGATAAACTTAGCCCTTTTTTCTTTTTACAGCTTGTGAACAAAGTAACTTAGACTATGTGGGGCAACAATATTTGAGTCTACAAAGTTCTGTCAAATTAATTGAGGTACCTCTGCTTTCAGTTTTCAAATACTTGCAATTCATTCATACAAACATGCAACTAATCACACAAGTCAAATGACATTTTCCTGTTCCTGAAACCAAGTTTTTCAAGAATAGCTTTGCAGAAAGTAAAATTTTGTTTCTGAAGAAAACTTTCATGTAAACATTTATTTTTGACAAGTATTTCTAAGGAAAAATCTAATTTTTCATAAAATATTGAAAAATTATATAGTTTGGGTAAAAGGATAGAATTCCATTTTATAGAAAAAAAAATAAAGTACTACAAATTGAAAGTTTTTATGCAAATTTTTCAATTCAGTCATACTTGTAAATGGACAAATGTCCAAATGTCCATTATGGTTGCTGTCAAGTGCTTTCTTTTTTCTTTAAATGTCATAAAAAATTGGTTTATACAAATTACTGTGAAAGAAGTGTTGGTAATATTATCAAATGCAGGGGTTTTGTGTGAATGGACGATTGTCGTGTTTACATTCAGGCATCATTCATTGGTAATAACGGGCACCATATTAGATACTTCTTTCCCATCAAATGTAATTCCAGAAAAAGGGATTAAAATGTCAGTGTATTTATCTGTGAGAAAGACATGGTACTCAGTTCATACAGTCAGAATTTTATTGTTTTCACCTATTCTACACATACAAATCAAAAAACTTGAAATCATCAGGAACCACCTTTTCCATCAAGTTCATATCAAGACATATTGGGAATTCTATTCTCTGAAATAATATTGACTGTTATTTTATCTAATAGTTAACTTTCTTTTTGCTAATATTCATTCCAAAATGAAATGTGGCTTTTATAGAGTTCTCATGTTGTTAACTCAGTTTTTTAACCAGTATAAGCACAAATAACTTTCTGCCCAGTCAGTCTTTCCTCTTTGTGTCTTTGTACATTTAAATTCTCCTAGATATATATAGTATTCTTTTTAATTATAATTACTCTTTTTAACTAATTTTGAGTTCTTTCCAATTAGTCAGCAATGTATTTAATATCTGTCATGTCTGTCACTGTTCTTGAAATCTCCTTTCCTATCATAACAATATCTATAAAATTCTGAAAAATAGCCTTCAGAATATCATTCAAACTGTTAACAAAAATATTAAACAGAGTTGGGTTCAGGACAGAACCTTGCCCATTAAAATGACCTGCCCACTTGATAACAAAGTGTTGACAAGTACTCTTTTAGAGAAAGAGAAAGAGAGATAGAGTGCACTTATTTTGTTGCAATTACACATAGATTATACTTCCCTAGTTTGCTTATGGCATGCATTTTCAAACCAAATGAGCAGGTAGGTCATTGAAGAATCCAGCTTTCAATACTGAACCACTATTCCAACTTTATGCTGCAGTAAGCCACCATATAAACACCTAGCATTGTCTAGGTTACATACACCATCATGTCCTGACAGCATCTCTCCTTCTCTCATACTTCCCTACTCAACATTATCTTCTGCTTCCTGGATCCTCACTGTAATATTTAGGCCACTATCCATAGCAATACTGATTACTGTTGGTGGACATAGGAGCCTTCTGCATAGCTGCTGACTGGCATTGACAATTTTATTAGGAAGTATGCACTATAGTTGGGCTGCACATGTGTTCCAGATGCAGCTGACTGCTTAACACATGCTTACCTTCTGGACAAGGTATCTGAACTTTGCAATTAGCTCACTGTGTATCTCTATTACTTACTAAGTTAGGCACACTCTGCATTGCAGCAGCTGTAGAGATCACACAGCATATGGTACCTCTTAGTCACTGCTGGACAGAAGTAGCGTAGTCTTTGGCCCTGTTTTGGGCAGGTCTGATGTATTAGAATGGGTAAGTAAAAGCTCAGTGTTTTATTAAAGTTGCAGTATGTCACATCTGTATATCTTTCACTCAAAAAGCTAGTTAATGTGCAAAAAAAAAAGAAATATGGATTGATTTGACCTGATTTGCTCTTCACAATCATTTCTTTTGGATAATTTTAAGTTGCTCATTTAACGGTTTGCTCTAGTTTCTTTTATCAAAGTGAGTATGCCTGAGTTATTATTCCCTGATTTCTTTTAATTCTTTCTCATTTTAAAAAAATAAATACTATATTTGCTTTTACCAGTTATCTGTGACCACATTAATCCTCTGTTAGCCCACAAAGGTGTTTACAAATCTTTCCAGATTACATTGACTTTTTTAAGCATGCTCCTGAGGTTTACTCTGGGAAGTGTTAGAGGTCTGTATATCTATATCTTTTTAATGTGGAAAGACAAAAAAAAACCCCAAACCCCAAAAGAATGGACCATATCTACCTTCTGTACATCATTCATTATTTTATTTTCTTTCCTATTGAGTAATGGGTCTATGTGTATGTTTTGTCTACTAGTGGAGTTACAGAACCTTTGTTTGTTGCCTTTTCTGACCCTTTCTAATGAATTTCACTCTTTTCTCTTTCTCATTTTGACTGTGCTATTTCTTCATGCTCATCATTAGTCAGTTTTTAAAGAATAATTCACATTTTGAGGTCCATAATAGCAGCTTTCCAACATCATATCCTTTCTCAGCATTAGAATAGCTTGCTATTATGATTTTCCAGTGATTAATGGTGTTGGAGAGCAGTGAGGAGTAGCTGCAGTGGGGGTGTCGGGGTGCAGTGGGGACAGAATCACAGAATAGTTGGAGTTGGAAGGGGCCTCTGGAGGTCATCTCATCCAACCTCCTTGCTCAAGCAGGATCACCTGAAGCCAATTGCCCAGGACCATGTCCAGATGGCTTATGAACATCTCCAAGGATGTTTAACCTCCCTGGGCAATCTGTGCCAGTGCTTGGTCACCCTCACAGAAAAAAAAGACCTGTTTCCTTATGTTCAGAGGGAACCTCCTGTATTTCAGTTTGTGTTCATTGCCTCTGGTCCTGTCACTGGGCATCACTAAAACAATAGCACAGCCAGCAGGATTAGTAAGGTGAGCAGGAGCTGGAGCTAGTGGCCAGGTCCAACCAAGAGGATAGGCTGTAAGGCAACATCATGGTGATGAGGCAGGTCCAAGGCCAAGCCAAGAAGTCAATCCATAGATCAGGCTTAAGATCAGGTCCAGTGATCACCAGGCAGGTCCATAGTGACAAGACAGGGCTGAGGTCAAGCCAGGAGCCCTACCCACTGGTTGAGATCTGGATCAAGAGGCACCATATTTAAACAGGGGCATGTCTGGGCTGGAGACCAGTAGTCCTGGCCTCAGTCCTGGTCCCAGCCTCCAAACATAGCCCAAAGAGGGACTGAAGGCCTCAGGTTGAGCTTAAATAGAGCTTCTGGGCCCATGGGTGTGGATGGAGGCCCAAGGTGAGGCTGATCAGGGCCATTAAGGCTTATTAGTGTGCTCAGAGGCCTGACAGATGCCAGTCATTATCCCCCTAACCCTTATATTATCTTCTCCAGTTGTTTGCTGTATTGAGCCTGCTTTTCTGAGGTTACTCTTGTTCCTTCCTTAACTAGGGTAACAAAGTTGTTTGTGTTATCATTATTTTGATAATTACTAACCAAATTACTTTCCATCATAAACTTTTTCTAACCTTTCACTGTCATAAACACCTGAAAAAAAACCTGTCAAAATTCAGAAATGTTGCAGTTTCCCAAATAACTGTACCTGCTGACCATCAGACAAACCCAGAAGACCCTCACTTACCATCCAGTCAGTGACTGCAGATTACCGTGTACAGATCTGCAGCTGTTTGTCACATGGAGACCTCATGAATATGTATTAAAATGAATCATGTGCACCATATCAAGACTATTACATGGTAAGGGAAGTTATAGGTGCCCGCTGCCCCCAGCAACTGGGGAGTCTGTGGATTCCTCCTGCCTGAATGCTGGAGCCTAGCCTAGAGATCTGGGGGTCTTTTCCTCAAGCTGGTGGATGTGCCTGTTGCTTTCCCACCTGCAGCAAAACTGAGCATGTGTCCTGGAGACACACATAGGACAGTGACATGGCTGGTCACACAGACTGCCTCAGACAAGGCGTTGCCTTCAACAGCATCTACACACAGGACCCACTAAAAAAAAGCACAAACATCCACATCCCTTTCTTCCTCTTCAGTTGGCAGAGACAGAAGGTCACTAGTGCAGGCACACACACAACACCTTCTAGGTTCACAAGCACACACACGTTTGAAGATCCCTGAAGTATTGGCGTGGTCCCTCTGTATGTCCAGTACTCCTACCTGGATCCTGGCCCTCTTACCTGCCCCACAGGTCCCCTATTCATGACTGGTTCAGCTTGGTGATCACTAGCAAATATGCAGCACTCACACACTTGTTCCACAGACATCCCATGCTTACAGGTTCCCCCAGATACCAGCATGGCCCCTCCACCCACCCAATACCCCAGTCTGGACCCAGAGCCTCCTACTCGCCGGCTCACCCAGCTTGAAGTTTGCCAGCAAACATACACGCACACCCCATGCTCACCTGGTTTGGGGAAGATACAGACGATTGGTCCACCCCCACAAGCCAGCACCAGGTACTTGGGCTGTGACCTGTGGTCCCACTCTAGCTGCCAGCACCGAGCCCTGCATTTGCCTCACTCACCCCAGTCCCCCCAGTAGCTGGTTTTCAGGACACACACCATTCCCGCCCCAGTGGCTGCAAATTAAAGACCCCCACCTGCTCCAGTAGCTGATACTGAGCCCCCACTCACTCCAGGAGCTGATACCACAGCCCTGGGGCACCTACAGCCCAGTCTGACTGTAGTAGCTGGCACCAATCCCACTCATGTTGTCTCCCCTGTAGCTGGCATTCAGGGCACAAAGCCTGTAGGACCCACAAGGACAATCCAGAGAGTGATGGCCCCTCTAACTACTGATGCTGAGACTCCCAGCATTAGTTGCTGGCATCAAAGGCCTGGGGGTGCCCACATCCCTGGTCTAACTCCAGTCAGACCCACATCCACTTATGCCCGTCTTGCCATTTTCTGGTACAGAAAATCACACATTACACAGAAAGATAGTTAAGAAATAATTTAATAAGGAGATAGGACAGACTGTGGTGATCACCTTCAGGACTTGGTCAAAAAGTGTACTGACCAGCCACTTTTTACATGCTTCCAGCCCCTTTTATACCCCTTCATGTCTGTCACAGAATGGTTGAGGCTGGAAGGGACCTCTGGAGCTCATCTGGTCCAACCCCCCCTGCTCAACCAGGCCCATGTAGAGCCATTTGCTCTGGACCATGTCCAGACAGCTTTTGAATATCTTCAAGGACTCCACAACCTCCCTGGGCAACCTGTTCCAGTGCTTGATCAACCTCACAGTAAAAAAGTGAGGTTCCTTAGTGCCCCCAATGTCTTTGGCATTGTCTCTGTTATCCCTTGTATACCAGACTTGTGTTTCTCTGTGTTCTTGTTTATCACTTTCCCCTTTACTTATTATCCCCTCTGCACTGAAAAATATCCTTGACTGGATAGCCTTAATAAAGCAGATTCTCTCACCTTCCAAGTACCCTTACATTACTAACCACTACAACCCTTACTGGTGTTAAACACATTGCATCACCTGCAGTTCTTTGCAGGGGCAGAACTCTGAAATTATTTCCATTTTCAGATCTGTGCTGATTGTGATATGCCCTTGCCTGTGTCAATGTGCAGCCAGTGTTCAAAAACAGGCCCCAAGCTGTGTGGACAAGTATAAATGATGATGATGATCATGATGCACATCACTGAAGAATGTGCTCTTTCCTGACAGAAGGGTGAACTAAGTGTTGTTTGACTTCAAGTATGTCTTTTTTTGGTATCGTCCAGATTCCAGTCCTTTCCTGAAGTTATTATAGACATTTGTGATGGATATGAATAGAACTTTTTTGTAATGTTTTGAATTCTAGCTCAAGGCAGGATTTTCCCAAGAAGACAGCTCTCCCAAGAGAATAGTTTCACTTATTTCCTTATCTAGGAAAGGCTTTTCTGACCAGCACCATCATTTATTTTTTCCTAGAGTAATCCTGTCTACCTTTCATGGTTAATGCAGGCCATATCTTCTGCAAGTAATGGAGAGAACTTGTATTCAGGTTTCTAGGGTCAACCCCCTATTTGGATAGAGGTCAGGCCTTCTGGCGTGTGTAAGAAAAGGGAGAGCTAAGAGCCATCCTGGCATTTTCCACATAATGTAGGTACTTTCCTTCCACCCATCTTCCTCCAAATGAACCCAACAGTAATCAAGCAGACCCTCTTCTACTTCTGTCAGTGAACTCATGTTGCTACTCACCTTCTTAACTCTCTCAGTTTACCCAGCCATGTGTTATGTGGTATGATGGACAATTCAAAATTTCTGCACACCTCAGTTTGCTCTTTTTCCTAAGGTATTGCATTTGCAGTCACAGAAAGACAAAAGGCAGAGGGAAAGATCCAGACCATGCATCGATTAAATATTGTATTGTAGTAAAGTAGTATAAACATTAACAAGACTACTAAAATTTCTGCATGTATATTTATCGATTGCAGTAATGTATGTATTTTATGAGGCTGTTCTAATTACAGCATTTGTCTTTCCATATTATTACTATCACAAGTGTTTTGTAAATTTTCTTATACACGTGAAATAATTTGAGATATTTTAATGAGCACTATTTAGGATGCTTTTATTACTTACTTACTACTTACTGCTCACTACTCGTATCTTCTTGCAGTCCACCAGTCAGCAGTGTGACATTTACTACTTGCATAGGACAGTCAGAAAATGCCACCATGTCCTTACCCCTACCCTTCCAAATGCAGATTAAGAAAATTACAGGGAAGGAACTGTGACTGCATGACTCAGTTGTAGTTCCTCCCACTGTTGTGTGGTTTATGTACCTTGTATTGTATAAAGTAACCCTAATACATATTATCCAGTCTTATATCAAGATTATAGGAAAACTTTGTCCCCCCCCAATGAAAATTAAGAAAATCAGTTCTTGCTGATTTTCATGTGATCAAGATTTTATCCCAGAAATATTAAAAAAAATATTTAGACTAGGCAATATGTCTTGGACAACATATCTGAAGAAGGATAAGCATTTGGAACAGAATTTCTTAATTTAAAAAAGCTTATATCCGTCTTAAATGGTTACTGATCTCTGCATTCTTAGCATAGTGCAGCATGCTAAGATTGCTGACTCTTGGGAAAGGTGGGGAAACATGAATACTTTATGTTTCTTACATTTAATCTTCTCACTCTAATCCAAGACTGAAAAATCAAAAAACTCAAATTTAAGGCAAAAAACATGCACTGCAAGAAGATGTGAATAGAAAACATGGTAAGTGTAGGTCCTGAAATCCCTCAAGCCATAACATTTTCAAGCTTCACACAGCTCTAATGATCAGTAGCTTGCAAAGCAGAAATCATATTTACCTCCAGAAAACAAAGATTTAAAATAGATTCAGAATAGGAATCGACAGAAGCCTGTCCCAGACTTTACTTGTCTAAATGAGATTATCCGTAAACCTAGCTGGTTTCAGTTCCCTGGCTTAATCCATTTCTGGGTGGAGTCAAGCACATGGCTATGATAGATTTGTTAAGCTTTCCACACTCACAATCTGTCAGTTCACAGATGCAATAGCCTGAAGCCATGTCTGGAGAGAAGGTTTAATTCTTTGATTTAATGTAGTATCAAGTCAGGAGGAGTCAACAGTCCTCCCATCACATTTGATTCACGTTTATATATGCAACTTTTATAAATATATATATTTCACTGAACAACTTCCATTGTATTTTATGGTATTCCCTACATGGGATAATTTTAAATAAAAGAGCAAGTATGTGGGTTGTTCCCATTATTCCAAAAGTGATGAAAGCCAGAAAAGAAATGCATTAATATGAAGTGCGTGCCACACTATTTAGTACTTTGGTGTGTCGTGTCCACTACACAATCACTTTATTATCTATTAACAGATCTGTCTATCATAGTTCATTCTCTCTACAACTCTATTTGCAGTAATGTAGGCCCACTGATCCAAATCCAATTAGACTGAAGTATATTAATTACTTACTGGTTTGTGTGGGGCAATTTTTTTTATTTGTCAGGGAAGCTACTTGGAGATAAATGCAAAGTAGTAAATTATGACTAGCAAGCTTATGAATAAAAAAAGCATAATTTTAGACCTTATTCTAATAATAATTTTCTGAAGATATGCTCCTTGATTTCCTTCTGCTTGAAAACACCTACAGACTGTTAAGCACATTCACTTTCAAGAATCCCAGTGTAATCTATAAATCACCGTTGTAACTCAGCATGATATCTTAAGTGTAAAAACCATGAAATTGTTCTGCACATAGTGCAGATTAGAAGTAAAACGAGCTGGTCAGTGTGAAGGCGGGGCACTGGTACATGGATAGGAAAAATGTAGTTTTATGTAATATAAGAACAAAAAGGCTAGGCTAAGCTTCAATATTACCCCAGCCACTGGATTTTCATGAACTAGAACACATCCAAAACTCCTTCAGATTTAGATCTCAAAATGATTTTTAAACCTCTAGAATATAATGAACCACATAATGGGCTGGATCATCAGCTCCTGTGAATTGGTGAAGCTTTGTTGATGATAATGTTTTTAAGGACAAGTCACATTACAAACTTGATAAGGATCACAACTAATAGTTCTGGAAAAAAAAAGAAATTTGCAGATACAATTGTATATGGCTTAGTGTTCTAAAACCTGTTTATATATCTCCTCTACATTTGCTATATGGCATTTCAATGGATAGTCGGTAGCTGTGGAAAGCATTGAGAATTTTTCAGTATGAGCATAAAAACCTTTAAAATGCATTGAATATGCATTTGAAGTCAAGTAGTTAATTTACCATACTATTGAGAACAGTGATTGTGTGAAGTACAGGTTGTTTTATAAATACAGTGTTCTGTGATTTGCAGGAAAAAGTATAAGCCAAACAGCAAAATTTGGTTTTCAGCGCAGTCAAAGAATAGTTGTTAGGTGTGTCTAAAAAATATTTATCTTTTATAGGAGATACACATCTAAACCAGGTAAATGTTGCATAGTAGCCAAGATTTCTGTTATGCTGGGGCACTGATTCAGCATTCAACCAGGGGAATCCAAACAGGTTTCAACAGGTCTGTACAAGGTTAATAAATTAGCCTGTTTCTACACTGGAAGATGATAGTGTGTAGGTTACATGAACACTACCATAGAAATAGTCTCTCTTATAGAATCGGTTCTCAAGAATAATTCCCACAGAACATAATTCCTACAGACTCTCATTGTGAGGTAATATCAGAGTGTGGTTTTGTGTGACTAAGGGCTCCAGGGCTGACTCTTTCTTCTACATGCACTGTAGTAGTAATTGTAATACTAGTTTTTATCCTACCTTTTGTTATCTGTACAATTTCTTAGTGTCAATTTTAGTGCCAGCTCTTAATGGCTAGTGTCCAAATGTGCTGCAGGCCTCTCCACAACTGATCCCAGTTGACTCTATTAGTGAAACTTGGAGAAAGAAGTTGGATTAACCATGCTGACAAATTAGCAACTACCCAACAAGATAAAGATGTCATATAAAAGACATCTGAACAAATATGAGATAGTGACACACTTAGTTTACTTTTAAAAACAACTTAATTCTGTGTTCATTTTGTAACTGGTTTTAATTGAGATATAAAAGGAGATCTGATGACTAGGCACGGCAGTTACCTCCTATATAAGGACTACATCTGGTTACTCATGCTCATGGCAAACACAAACTTCAACTGAATAAATGACCCCTCTGAGGTTGATGCGTAAGTAAGCATGAGCAAGGGTATTCATGCAGCCCAAACAAAACAAAAAAGACAATTATTTGATTTCAAAGAGTCTAGTCTATCTGCACTCAGAAATCAAAATTTCCTCTGACACAAATGGAATTTTCCTTGAGTAAAGAGGCAGGATCTGGTTAGACCAAAAATCAGTTTAGACCCCAGAGTGAACAAGCTGGAACCCTTCATCTCAATGTCAGAGATTGTTCATCTTAAACATGTAAGGATTTTCCAGGATTTGTAAATGCTTCATGAATAATGTGGGCCACTCAAATGCTTATGAACAATGAATAGTGAAAGTAACTTGTAAAAGTATCCAAACTAGAATACTAATTTGGAAATATAACAGTAACTGTTTTTTAAGAGTAATTAACCATCTCTGCTGGAAAAGTCAAAGGATGCCTTTGATGAGGGTGCCAACCCCGCAAACACTTAACATATACTCGGCTTTACATGTGCACATTATTATCTTCTTTCAAGTCTGTAAGTTCCTACTTGGTTTCAAGTCCATAAGTTCCTACTCACAGTATTTGACTGTCATTGGGTGAAGCCATAATTTTAAGAGAAGTAATTTTACAGAATTAATCTTAGGTTGTTCTTTCTCCTTTTTCATGTACTTCCGGAACTGACGTCATCTTGAGCAACAACAAAAACATTTATACTTACAAATTAGACTAAAAAACCTTTGATTTTGCATAAAATGATAGAAGGTTTTTCTCATCCTTAGTTTTAAAGGTCTCTTATGAAAGACGTAGCATACTGGGTGATACTCATTTCAATTTTTTTGAGTGAACTACGTTAGAGACTGAGCCAGCCCTGAGGGGGTTAAATTTGTGGTTCCAGAAACACTGTGTATTGAAAAACTGGTGTTCAAACTATGCACAAAAGTAGACCACTATGTAGGATAGTTGGAGGGAACATACAGCTAATTATATTTTCTATAATATTGGTACAAATATGCATACTAGCAAAACACTGCAAAACTAGCAAAAAAAAAAAGTTACATAGAAACAAACGTTAATAAGGAACTGTTTATAATCAGCATTATAGTAAATGAAAATGAGATTCTTCTCCACTCCAGATCTAAAATAATTGAAATACAGAATATAAATATTTTTTATTGTTTTTGAGAGACAAGACTAGACACAAGTGTTTTGCAATGTTAATTTTATGACATTTCTTAGCAATTTGCAATGCTGAAAGAAAAGTCTAGGAAGTGAATTGTCTCCTTCTCCCCTCTTGAAGGTCTGTTCTTATGCCATCCAACACATGTCTGTACTAAAGAAGTTGCTTGCCCACCAAGACCAGGCCAACAAGACTAAAAATGTATACTCTTCTATGTAGCTCACTAATAGAGTACTGCAACATTATGACAACCATTTGAGTTTCAGCAACAGCTGAACTTAATACCTGACCTATGAAGCAGTTCTTCAATATTCTTGTTAAGTATCACGTTGACTGTGAAAAAAAAAAAGACACAAAGATTGAAAGACATTTTTGCTTTCATCATTTCCAAATGCAGTAACAGTCCTTCATGGCACTGAGTAGGCCTTGCTAATGCTTCCTTCAGCTGTGAGAAGAGTCTCAGAAAAGCTCTCCCCCAAGGAACTGCTCACAAGGAAGGTCCTGTTATAAATGCCCTAGTTTGTGCATCAGAAGGATGATGCTACATTAGCTACAGGAAGCCATTAGCTTCACCAAGTTCATAGGAGCAGGAGAACATGATAGCCATTATGTTACCACTTAGCCGAAGAGTGGATAGAGTCACTGAGGGCAATCTTTAGAACTAGAGCTGGATGAAAGCTGCAGGCAAAAGGAAGGTTTTGAGAAAAATGCAGAGTGAAATAAAAGGCTTCTGCAAACTCAATAAAGTACAATTACGACTGTACTGCACCGTAAGAGATTACTTAGTCACTTCCGTGTCAAGAGGCAGATCACCCGTATGTATGTTACCCTTGACAGAAGTTTGCTTAGCCTATTGTTAAAGATCTTCAATGACAGAGGTACCACAGCCATTTGAAGCAATATATTCCTATTCTTTATCTTCACAAAACTACTTCTTAGCTGTCAAAACATCTGCATCTTTTTAATTTTTTGCAACTTAACCATCTACACTTCTTTTATTCAATGTTTCCTTACAGGTCACACTTCATACTTTATGTCTTCTGTTTTTTTTCTGGAAGCACTTTTCTAATTTCTCTCCGTTGGGTGCACAACTTCCTGGAAGCATGCTGCCAAAGCTGGACTTTGAAATGCAATGAAGGTCATCTGCCCTAAGTGTATTGCACTTTTCCCTGTTGAACTACGTTGTATTTTCTCAGTTCCTCCAATGTGGGGGAGTTTAATTTTAAGGCTTTCTTGTCCTTGACTATCTCTGCAGTTCCTCCCATGAACAAATATCAGATACTATTTCCATAAACTTACTCTCTAGGTCACTGTCCAGCTATTAATTATTGAAGAATGTGGACCCAAGACAGGCCCACGTGGATAGTAAACTATTGCTAACTACTCACATATAATTGTTCAACAATAATCTTTATATGTGCCTTACACAGGAATTTCATTGAGGTGATATAGTTTTCTTATAACAATATCATTTAAAAGAAGGCAAAAAAACCCTTAATAAAGACAAGATACAGAATATCTCCTGATTTTCTTTCGCCTACAAGCCTACCATTCTACTCAAGATGAAAATTAGACTTGACATAATTTTGGCTGTGTGTCTTCTTTGTTTTCTGCCAGTAATGACAAAGAGTTCATCTGATTGCTTTTCCAACATTTTTTTCATGAATCAAATTAAACTAATTAACATATATAATCCTATGGGCCCTCTCTGTCCTTCACTTCTTCAAATGAATTTTAACTGAATTGTTTTTACTGGAGGAAAAAGATCCAATAGAGTTTAAAATTTTGGTTTTAATTTTAAGGAAAACATTCTAATTTCTTGATTCAAAATAACTTTTGGTTTAAAAGTTGTTGTTTTAGTTTGGTTCCCCTCCCCCCCATTAAGAAAGTAGTAATTAATAAAAAGTATTTAAAAATTCACTCCTGCATCTGAAATATTTTTTTCTCAGCGCTGAACTAGATTTTTCAGTTGACTAAAACTGTGTTTGTAATTAATTTTTCAGTTTATTGGAAAAAAACATTAAGTTATTTTGTTTCAGGCTGACCAAAAATAGTTTGCTTGGGTTTTTTAATTATTAGGTAAATAGTTATAATTTTAAATTCCTTTAAGCCATCAGAAAATACTGCAATTTCTGTCATCCTTAAATGCAAGGTCTTGAGTGCATAATTTCTACAGTGTTTCCTTAGAACTAAATATCTGCAGTTCACCTTAACAAGTAACATCATACAAAGCATATTTGCTTTACAGAAATGAATCTCAGTGCATTAGCATAAACTTCAGAAGAATTTGGGTTCCTTGTCCTAAAGTTAAAAACTGCAACAAGGACTTTTTACCCTGATGAAGTACTCCTTGCTTTACAATATTTTAGAAACATCTAAAAATTTCAAAAAATGCGCTAAACTCCACAAAGGCAGCTGTTAATCTTATAAAATATAATACATGTGTAGAGTATGCCTATTATTATTAGATTTACAAAGTATTATTTTAACTTGAGTGTTTTGGTTTCTCTTTTCAGAAATCTAATATTCATTTTGACATTTCCTTTTTAAGAAAGAGAACTCAAACTACCTTTACCTCTA
Organism: Gymnogyps californianus; assembly: GCF_018139145.2. Lineage (NCBI taxonomy): Eukaryota > Metazoa > Chordata > Aves > Accipitriformes > Cathartidae > Gymnogyps > Gymnogyps californianus. The sequence continues at coordinate 105,741,746 of NC_059472.1, read as the reverse complement.
ATGTTAAACAGAAAATGCAACTCCTTTTCTTCACTTTAGAGGCTTTATTTACAAGCGTTTGATCGTAGTGGTAGATGAACACTATCATGGTGTTAGTTTTACACTTTTTCCTACTATTTAATATTTTTTCAATTTATTTTTTATTTTCTTGGAAACTGAACATATAAACACATTTAATATGACAGAGACATCTCAATATGAGTAATAAATTCAGTGGTGCATGGGTCCTATTTGTCAATGCCTAGGCTGTCAATTACTGAGTCAAAACTTCATTTAAATCTAACCTATATTCCTTAGCCAGTTTTGACATTTGACTCATTTGTCACTCTAAAACAGCAGAACCTATTATCCATATGTATCTTAGTTCACTGATGCATTTTGTTTTGAAGAAAAACAATGCTTAATTTTTCAGTTATTTAGAAGTATTGATATTATTATGGAGTTTAAATTAGTGTGACTGTGTAGGGATTGTTTAGAAATGGAAATGAAGATGAAGGTCCTTTCCTACAAGAGTGTCTGTGATTAAGAGGATACCAACATAACATTACCTGTGGTTCGTACTCAAAAGAAGTGTGTGACTTCAGTTCACATATTCTGGTTTCAAACAGAAGAAACTAACACAGTTGCATACAAATCAATGTCAGTCTAATTCAGTTCTTCAGGTTGCTTGCCTTTGCTAAAATCCTAGTCTTACTTGAGGTTTCTGAAGTTCACTAAATATCATTGTGAATCTAGCCAAAAGCTTTCCATTTGTATTTCAGTTTGGTGGCAAAACTCAAAAGAGGGCAGTATAATGCCATTACAGCATTATAGCTTCCAAGTAGGTGAGTCTCACTCAGCTAACTCTTTCAAAGGTCTGTCTCACAGTCTATCAGTTAGATTCTGGCCATTAACAGAACAGCTCTAAGTGGGTACAGTAAGCTTGAGTTAAGGAAGCAAGAGTGTGAACATGTTTAAAAGCTGCATCTGTCTTTGTTACAATCTCAGCCTTATGCTAAATGAAAGCATAAAAACACCAGTGTTGCATACACGCATATAAAAAAGCAAAATCTAGTAGTTTCAGCCCATGGGCTGTAGATCTGGACACAAATTCAAGACGATTTGCATTTGGCCTTTCATTTCTGCTTAATTGTAACTTCCATGCTATGAACACATATCTATGTGTTTAAAGGTTTGGGAAAGGGCTAGTCGAGTCCCACTGCTATTTAGAATGGGTTCTATATAAAGAGAAAGAAAGAAAAACTTCCCTTGGATTAAATAATATGCCAAATTCATAATATTTTCATTAAATTGTTGGATATATTTATTTTCCCATTTCTCTTATTCATCAAACTCACAGAAATTTGGGCAGAATGCATACAAGTATTTTTTAATAAATAGTTGTAAGGAAGTAAAGTCTCATGACAGCTGTGTTTCCATTTAAGATATGCTTTTTAAGATATGTGATAAGAATCCTGAAAAAAATAAAGGTGATGAAGAAAAGATGAACAGAAAGGAAAGATGAATGAAAGTAAAATAAAAGTGTTGAAGAGCAAAGCTTTTTTTTGCCCACAGCCATATTGCTCAGTGATAGCTCCAGGAAGAGAACCAACACCTCCCAAGTCTGAGTCCAAGCATCTTCTGATATAATTTCATCTAAAAATGTGCCGCTGTCACTGCAGCTGTAAAGTTCTTGCTCAGTTGCACTCTGTATAATGATATAAAGAGAAATGTTTGTTCTGGAACAGTTTGGGGGAAAAAAGCAAGGTTATTTTAAAGTGTAAAAATCTAAATGGTGCAGAGGTAGGTGGGGAATATATTTTAGTCATGTTTGTGATTAAGAGAAGCAGCTGAATTTTCAGTGATCGAGAAATATAAGCAAGGGGGGTTTTTTTGCCTCCTTTCTCACTCTACTCTAAGAGATAACCAGAGAAAGATCCAGCATATACAAAATATTCTCACCGACAACTACACTTTTATACCTATTTGCAGTTTTTTCCCTTCTCTTTTAGGCATGAGTTAATATTGTTTTGGAACTGGCTAAGTTGTGTTGTTTTGAGAAACTGGACTGGGTATGAAAATTCTGGAAGATCTTAATGCTGAGGTAAATTCTATGCTACGTTGTGCATATTTAGTCTTTTGGTTTGATGTTGTAGAACAGAATTTTAAAAGAAATATTTTAAGGCAGAATGATTTGATATGTACTGGTGAGAATTTAAAAAAATCCAATAAGGAAACATTATTGTACTCATAAACCCATTCTCAATATTAAAATTGGCTTCTTTTAAAATATTAACTTTTTCAGACACTGAGATTTTGTAGACATAGACTTTTATTGGAAGGACAGTTCATAATCATGAGTCATGCATGTCTTTTACCAATCTTTATTTCCTTTTAAAATGGTGAAACTTACTACATTTTGACACACCTAGTCTCATTCTTGCATTATAAATTGTTCTATTAAAAAAAAAACAATGATAAAGAAAGCTTTCCAAAAGGAAACTTCAAAGGCTTACTCAGCTTATGCTCCATTGTGACTCAGGAAACTTCTAGACTCTCTTGACATGTTCTTTATAGACCTTCTAAACACAGTATTTTTCCATGTTGAAACATGCTGCTTTGGATACTGGTTACCAAAACAGCTCAATTATTTTAGACAAATACTTATAGGAATAAGTGTATTATTTAAAAAAAAAAAAAAAATTATCTTGTCCTGTGGTAGGTGCTGACTTCCACAGCTTAACAGTTCCAAGAACAGGAATAAATTACTTAAGTCCAAGCTAAAATTCATAGCATTTTAAATCTTACAACAGACAATGCATTTAACTCTTGGGTTAACTAACATCTTAAATCAGATCCTTTATTGTTATCTTATGTACTTGTACATATGTAGTACTTATGTACTACATACATGTACAGATCATATATGAAGACTTAGAGGAAAAATATTAGGTGCAAATATGAAGACACTACTGGATTGTAAATACTAGTTTGAAAATATGACTGAGGCCACTAAATTCAATAGAGTTAATCTAGGTGAACTCTAGTACATCTTAAAAGAGACTATGAAGGAGGATAAGAAGCAGACATTTGCTCATTTTCCATGTAGTCACAGGCAGCTGTTTGTAATTGGTATGCCACAAGTCATAGAATCATAGAACAGCCCAGGTTGGAAGGGATCTAGAAAGATCATCTGGTCCAACCTTTCATGGAACAGGGAGCCTAGATGAGATTACCTAGCACCCTGTCCAGTTGCATCTTGAAAATGTCCAGTGATGTGGTCTCCACCACATCCCTGGGGAGGTTGTTCCAGTGATTGACTGTTGTCACTGTAAAATATTTCTTTGATATATCAAGATGAAATCTCTCCTGAAGCAACTTGTACCCGTTGCCCCTTGTCGTCTCCATGTGGTTCCTTGTGAAGAGAGAGCCTCTGTCTTCTTTGTAGATGCCCTTTATGTACTGGAAAACTGTGATGAGGTCCCCCCAAGCCTTCTCCAGGGTAAAAAGACCTAACTCCTTCAGTCTTTCCTCATATGACAAGTTCTCCAGCCCTTTGATCATCTTCGTGGCCCTCCTTAGGACTCATTTGAGTCTGGCTGTGTCTTTTTTGAATTGTGGAGACCAGAACTGGACACAGTACTCCAGATGTGGCCTGATAAGTACTGTACAGAGTGGAATGATCACATCTCTATCTCTTCTAGTAATACCCCTGTGGATGCAGCCCAGGATCCAATTTGCCTTCATTGCTGCAGCAGTGTGCTGCTGACTCACGTTCAGCTTGTTGTCCACCAGGAACCCTAGGTCCCTTTCAGCAAAGCTGCTCCCCAGCCACACAGATCCTATCTTGTATTGGGCTCTCAGTTGAATGTGAACCACTATTCTATTTATCTTTTTTAGTGTAAACATATTGGAGCTAGAAACACCAAAGGAGGAATTCAGACTAAGGAGGTGACAGCTATGACAGTGCTTGGAGACTTATTGTGGCTGATATTTGAGGCTGACTTAACAACAGTGGGTTTAATCCCTCAGACTTCTTTTGAAAGGTATAACAATAGCAGGTCGATACCTTTTGCTAGAACATTTTCCAAATTATGTATTTTGAGAAAATTATGATAGAATGCCATTTGGTATGTTTGGAAAGGAACTTTGAGTTTTTCATTTTGATGAGCTTTTTCTTCACAGAATGGTACTTTATATCGCTACATAAACTGAGTTACTACAAATAATAGTAATGCAATGGAATCAGTCCATTCAAAGCTCAGTGTTTCATCCGATTTCAAAATGAAAATTAAATTCTAAGATTTCAGAAGCTTCTGTTGAATGAAAACCCAGTCCCTACAAAATATTCTTCTGTTTTCTAAGCCAGCCAGTATAAAAGTTCTTCTTTAAGTGTTTATCAAGCTCCAAGGGCAGATGAAGAAGAAATAACATGTAGGGTCTATAAAGAAGAATATAGCTGGAGCTAGCAACTCTAGTGAAATACACTTTATCAAAGGGAAAGTATGAATGTCTGTATGTTGCTTTTCATGTTAACCCACTTCTATTCAGAAATTAATCTGCAGAATAAGAAAAGTAAAAGGGACTTTACAAGAACATGGAACTGGATAAAAAAAAGTAAATTAAAAAAATCAGAAATGGAAAAATGGAAAATGGAAAAAAATGGAAAACTGAGTAATTTTGGCTTTGCTACCTAACACCATGCTTGGTTGTTTCTTTCTCACTGAAGAGACATTCATTAATCTCCAGTGAAAATCTGATAGAACAAAAACTATGACTATTTGCTGAGTGTATGGCATGGTTTAGTTTTATTTGTTGAAGGTAAAGTCTGTCAAAATCTATAAAGAAATTGTGTTTGACTGTTCAATTTAAACTTATTAAATCATCTGTGATACATTTTAGTAGGAAAACTGCAGTGTTGGAAAGTCCTAATTTAAACTGATTCTAGCATTATTTAAAAGCAGTGGCTATGCAAGTTGTGGAAATTTGGCAAAAATGGAAGATCAAATTGAGCTAAGCTGCTACTACTCCAGTTAGACTTAGAAGGAAAAAGCTTAATATCAGTCCTAAAATATAGCAGACAAAATCACATTGGTTTGCATTTGCTTGTTTTTCAGACTAAACCAGGCCATGTGATGAACACATTGACATCATTTTGTAACTTGGATGCCAGTTTGATTCCTTCTTTCTTGTTAATTTGGTAGTTATGATTTCACATTTTCTTTTTGCTTCATTTCTATTTCATACCAAATAGAGAAAAATTAGAACTGTGAAATTAATAAGACTTTTTTACTTTCTTCAGTGCATCCACATCGATACCAAGAGGGTTAAGTATTTGTCACGTGCCATCAGAGAATTACAACTTTTACAAATGTGTCAGAACAAATTAAACAAGGTTTCCTTAGGACAATTTTAAGAAGAGGAAAAATTTTGCTACTGAAGTATAATATATGACAAAAAAATATATTTTTCAATCTGCCAAGAATAAGTTAACGTTAAAAGTAATTCACTCTAAATAGTGTAGAACTAAAAAAACATTGCATCAAAATTTGATTAGTGTGTTTCAGTGGCATGTGAAACTATCACCCTTTTCACAGCTGCCTTCTTATCCTTTCACTGTGTAATTTTCTTCATTAAATAACTGCTTTCCAAAAATGTTTTTGCAAACAAAAGAACTTCTAAAGAAACTTGCAGGAACTTGGAAGTGAAGACTCTTGGTTTATGACCTGAATTCAGGAAATACAAAGAGTAAATTTCAGATAACCAATTTTAAATTAATCTGAGATTCTTACATCTATTCTGTTTACTATAGGATGAATGTTCCTCAGCCAAGAAGGCAAAAAGAACAACTATGCGCACTGGACTGCATTTTCATCAGAAGTTATTTAGCACAACCCACCTTCTTAACTTTAATTGGAACATGCAGTATAGTGGCACAAGAGAAAGACCAGCTTTCTGAATGACTCCCTTTCTGAATTCTGTACACTCTACTTCCAAACTCAAGGCTGGTTTTTTTGTCCATATAACTTGCATGTCCATAGGAGACAATAATTTATCAAGAGAGAGGGGTGAAAGCAGCTCAATTTCCTTTGAAGGAGACAACATTTATCTAGAACACTTCTACTACCTTTTTGTTCTTTCTCCCAATGAAAATCTCTACTGTAGCTCTGTCTGATAAAATCGTTCCATTATTTCAAAAGATTTTCAACCTTAGGGTTTCATCCTTCCAACTTTGTATCCACTTCAGTGAAGTTGATCCTGATTTATATTTAGGAAAAGAAGAGGAAAATTAAGTCTTTGGATTATTTCCCAGAGATTACTTTGCTTACACAATGTTCTCAGCAGTTGCCTGTTTTGATAAGACATCTTGGGTGTGAGAACATTTCATAGTTTTTTGTTAGGAGATAGAATAAAAAGATGAAAATAAAGAGTAACAGATCGTATCCACCTAATCTTCTTAAAATGAGATAAAAAAACATTATATCATTGCAGACTCGGGCCAGAGGAAAATTTTTTACTGGGCCTCTGCTTGACTGCATACAGACCTGAACTATGAAGGGCATTAAATGCATTACATTAATTTTTGAACTAAAATAGTACCAAAATACTATAATTCATTACAGTAGCTGAAGTATCACATATCGAGGAGATGGTTTCTTTACAAAAAAGTTTGTAAAATGAAAGAATATAAAATTACCCTAATGGAAGCCAATCTCTTGTAAATATAAATAAATAAAACATGAAATCAAATTTTTTATCACTATACTGCATGTTTGCAGATATTAAAATCTGCACTCAAAAAATCAGGGATGATTTTCAAATAAAAAACATTCTCCAGCTAAAAATGAAAGATTCTGGTGATAATATGATATATTTTAAGGAAAACAAAATTTAATCTTTTTTTTTTTTTATTCTTGAATGTATTTGAACCCTGCATTGATAAAAACTTTAAATGAAATATTGAAACTATCTTTTAAACTATTTTATTCCAAACCAAGACACATAGACAATTAAAAATTCTCTTAAAGAGAAGTTCTTGCATTTTGTTTTTCAAGAAAAGGCATATAATAAAGGTTCAAGTACAGCCAACATAAAGCCATACTCTAATTCATCCAGGTTCAAGTACAGCCAACGCAAAGACATATTTTAATCCACACAGATAACCACCGGGGGAAGTCATGACCCTTCTGAGATTTTAGGATTTTTGCTTCTGATTTCTAAGGCCCAGGATTTAATTCATAAATATAAATATTCTTCACCTATGTAATATAAATACTCTTCACCTACATGCTCTCTCTAAATATACATACTCTCTAAATATAAATACAGTAACATGGATAGAGATAGAATTAAAGCTATTAGTGTGTGAATGGCTATTAACCTTATTTTCATATTGTAAAAGTAATTTCCAACCACTCAAATAATCAGTCTAGCAAATACATTGAGTTGTTCCATGTGGGAAGCCATATTTAATCAATCAAATAACTGTACAAACTCCTTGTTTGGAAAGATATAATGTAAAGATGGGTTTGGTAATGTAATTTGCAGCAGATCATGAGAAAACTTACTCAAATATACAGTACAATCAGCTTCCTGTCCACAAGCTGGGCAACATCAAACAAACAAATATTAATATAAGAAACAACGATGCAATTTAAGCATCAGGCACCTGAACTTATAATATAAACTGTGTATGTGGGAGTATTTGCATGTAGCAAGTTGTGAATTGAAACTGAATTACTTACAGGCAGTTTTTACAAATTCTTTACTGCATGATAAGATCATATTTAAGTATTTTCTTACAATTAAATTGTCTGTGATGAAAAGATGCAAATAACAAAAATCAACAAATTAGCTCATTGTGTAATGTTAAAGTATTTACTGAGTGGGTGTTTAATACATACACATTAACCAAAGTTTCCCTTCAGGGCCTGTAAATATAAATTAGAAAAAATAAAAAAAATTACTGGCAACTTGCCAAAGGCAAAATTGCTCTTTTCTTGTTACTTACTCCTCCCATACAATAATGGAGAAAGCCTATTAGCAACAGCAATACATCAGGTCAGTAGATCAGTTTCAGTACTTATTACTTAGATGAGGATTGTAGAAGCAGTAAGTAACTTCAACAAATAGATAAGAAGTAGAGTATGCTTCTAACACATCTTTGAGGATTTATGAGCATTCAGATATTAAGCTTCGTGATACCTCTGTATGCTAGCCAAATCTTTTATTTCACAGCAATACAAACTGAATGGAATAAAACCTAGACCATGTAATGCACTTAAACAAAAACTCTTTCCCATCAAATAGGAAGATCAAGTCAAACTGAAAAAACTCTACCATAAGAACTTCTTCTAATCTGAGGACAACCTTTGCAATAACAGTCTTTTTTTCTATCTCCCTTTCTCACACTCCTGTTTTACAGGTTTTAACAAAATCTTTTCCTTTCAGATAGAAAGTTAATCTCTTGTATGTCGATCCTATTCATCACCAAATTTGCTATTTGCTCTTTTGGTTTTGGGGGGCAAAAGACACACATTCTATGGGAGCTTTAGAGATTCCTGTAAAAGCCACCTTTGATTTTCTCAGCTGTTGGAATATGTTTAAATTTAAAAGCCATTTAGGCTCATTTTTGCATCATTAAAGATACTGTGTGTCAGAACGATTAGATGCAATGATCCTTATGGGTCCCTTCCAACTTGAGATATTCTATGATTCTGTGAATGAGAAGTCTGCACTCAGTTGTCTAAGGTACTGGCAAGACAAACAAAACATTAATCAGAAGCTGGATACATTTCTAAAGTTTTTACATACTGCCATGAGTTTGATGAGGGGGATTATTGGATTATGGTGTAACAAAAGGGGAAAAAACACATGAAGAAAGTACCGTCCATACAACAAAACAGAAAAGCCAATCAATACTGCTGACTGGGACTTGCAGACATGAAGACACTGAACAAACTGAATAATGGAGGATAAAAAAAGATGTTGGTTTTGGGGTTGTTTTTTTCATTTTTCTGTGGCTGTTATATGTGTATGAATGGTAATATCACCTTGTTAATTTTTTTTTTATTATAACCCTTGCTGTTTGTGACAATTTGCAAGTAACTTGAAATCTGTATGCCCATAATATCTTTAATGTTAACCAACTGTAGGATTATTATTACTTCCTAATCCATGTAAGGCACACTAAGCAATTATCGATGATTTCACAATATTTCAGAGTCTGCAGGAGAAACTCAATTTATTTTTGTGCAAAGATAAAAAAATATATGTCAGTGCTTTTCTGGGTGATCTGGATGCTGGATAATAGGCAGGAGGCTGAAGTAAACTGCCTGAGATTGAAGAATGGGTTGTTAAACCTTCTGCAGAAGTAATTTCAAAGTGAAGTAAACAAAAGAGACAGCTATAGAAGCTACTCCTTTATTTCTGCCCTGCTTCTACAACTTTTATGCAGTGTAAGGCTCTCCTTTGTGAAAAGTATGTGGTTTCTTCTTTTCCGGAAAACTGTGCCTATGCATTTCTGCCAGCGTGGACTTACACAGTAAATCTAGTGTTTCCCAGTTACATGAAACCCACTGCATAGTGAGGAAGATGTAGTTTTCACCTAAGTGAAATGAGGGCTACATGGCCACAACCATTGCGTAGGCATCTATGGCATGACTAAGGCTCTCTTTGCTACAAATTTAAATCCATAGGGTTTTTTTTGTTTTGTCCCCAGGACATGCTCAGTGCAGTTGATCGGCTCATATGCAATAAATCCACAACTTCTAGAACTGATGTATAAGCAGAGATTGTAAAGTGATTGTCTGTGATGCATGTCCATGCACAGCAGGACATTCCTGTGATACAGGAACACAGGTACCATATACCACAGCCTTACTGTGTACCCAGTCAGAGAAGATCTTGCTTGGTTGACAGAATGGTTGGATTAGGTGTGTGGTGGCAAATCACCGTCTTCCTACACAAATGAGAATCTGGAAGTGCTCTTCCACATAGTCCAATTGCAATGGATATGAGCTGTACATAATGCAGATCCTTGAATAACAAGGGAATGGTTTAGAAAGCTAGAAAAATAATAACAGCCAATATATTATATTACATTTTTCTTCACAAAACAGATTTTCAGAGACATGTGAATTCTGACTAAACTTTCTGAAGCAACTACACCTGCTGGGGAGTAGTAATGTAATTAGTAAAGTATGCATCTGGATTACTCAGATGTCAACAAATTATGTTGGGGTTACTAATGATACTAATGACAATTGCTCCCTTACTGCACCAATCAAACACTGTATTTATATATTACTTGTTCCTGCTCATTCTAAAGCAAAAGAGAGTGAACATTTGTACTTGGCCTTTGTAGAAAATTACTTTCTGGCCCAAGGATGCTCTATTGTTTTTCTTATAATTTGCTTGGTGAGTGTATAAGAATAAAGTCTTTCAATTTGGGGACACAGGAATCATCTTTTTCTCCTTTGACAGGCAGGGTATTCACATTTCCAAGATAAGATCTTCAAATTAAAGCCTTAAGGTGTAGCAAAGTTTACTGCAGAAGCTCAGAAACAATGTTGACAAACACCATGCTGCTTCATGACCAAAGTACTTGTGATTCAAGTCCTCATAGCTGAATTATGTGCAGGGCTACGTAAAAGTCAAAAAAACTGCAACATGCCAACCCTTGTGATGTAATTCCTGTTTTTAAAATTAAATCTGAATCCAAGTGAGCACCAAGTGTTTTGATTTTGTGAAGAACTTTTCTCTCAATCCTGGTAATACTCTTTCAATGGCTGTGTGGTTTTGGGGTTTTTTTCTGCAATGAATTCATTTTGATGGTTTGTATTTTGCCCTGTATGAAGAAATGGAAGAATACTTATCACAGCAAAGTGTCATAAACCAAGTTGACTGCTTACTTTTTATATCCATTAACTTGACAAATTCCTTCTTGTATCACTACCATAGGAAAGATTTAAAAAATAGATAACACTAATGATTACAGTCTTGTATTGTTCCATTCTAGACTAACATCACTAAAGAAAAATAAACCACAATTCATCAAAGGTAAGTATTTTAATTGGAAACTGCAGGGAGCTATAGATTGTATTCGGGAAAGATATCTTATGAATGCTTGTGATGTTGGAGAATCCCAGCTATGCCAAGAATTCTTTCTGTCTTGTACCACGGAAAAAAAAAAAAAAAAAGAGTAAAAAAATGCAATATGAATAATATATTCATACACTGTCTTACCAGTCAATTGGTAACATGTTACTGGTCAGGACTTCAAAACATTTCAGATTACTAAAGACTTTGATTTTCCTGCGCTGAAGCAAACATCTACTATGATACTTCAAGGAGCTTGTCACACAGGCTGTGACAGATAAAAACGGAAGTCTGAAATGCTTATGGCTCACAGCCACCCACCCTGCCCCTCTGAGAGAGGTGACTGCCCCTGAGGCATGGATATCTGATCCTTTTGTCAATCAGCTGCTGCACTTTTCAGCCTGGTGTATATGGTTCATGATGGGATCAGAAATATCTGGTTTAGGAATGGCAATGTTCAGAAGCGGGTAAGGCAGGCAGCTGGGGGCAGTAATAGCTTCAGCTGTTTACATCACACAGGATTGTCAGAGACCTAATAATACATACACATCCTGTACACTCATCATACTACCACAAAAGCAATTCAAGCCAATAACACTATCTCTAAAGCAGCAATGCCAGGGCATGGTGCTGTGTCCCACCAATGTGTATTGGGGCAGTACTCTGGAAGGAAGGAACGATGCATGGCTTGAAGTGGGGAGCGTGCTGCGTGGTGACAGGCACTACCTGACTGGCCAGGGGGATGGGGAATGGGGGTTGTGGTCAGTTCATGAAGTTCAGCAACCAGTTCACTGAAAACCTCAGCAGTCTTCTAGTAATGTACACGTAGCTGAAGTTTCTTTGGTTTTTATTTCCCCAAGTAAACATGGAGTTAAAAAAAAAAAAAAAGGAGAGGAGCAGACCCCTGTGACTTTTCATAGTTGAAACTCAAAACATTAGAAGGTTAAGTACAACAGCGTTCAAAGTTTGGATGTTTATCTGAACAGAATGAACTTTTCCTTTGAGATTTTGAAAGAAGTCACGGGATTTATTCACTTAACTCTTATACAAATGAATGGGAGTCAAGCCAATTTATGGGACTCAAGGAGGTAAGGAGTCACATGAGGGATCAGTATGACATTATTTTCTGCTTCCCATTAAGCCAAAAATATCTCAGGAGCAGAGGCAGGCATTTTAGGATATTTTGTGAGTTTTGCTTGAAGACCCTCATTCCCAGCCGCAAGCTGTGAGCGATCAATGGGAATTAGCATGTGTCCTGAGACATTAAAAAGCATTCCTTTCCATCTTCTGGCAAAGTAAAACTGAGCATACTACTCACAGGTGCACCTCATGTTTAAACACAGTTTTAAAGCATTTCAGCCATATTTGGTTAAAGTTTGGAGAAAAGATATGAGACAGCCCAAGTTTAATTTGGATTGCTCCTCAACTTTCAGCGCAAAACTTTATTACAATTCACTGATAAACATTAATATGGAACCTCAGTTAATTTACACAACAGGAAATTTAAAAGCATGGAAGGTGAAAGAGTTACAATAAATCACCACTGAGAAACACAAGAAACCAAATAATTTTTGATTTGTACTTCATGCAATAAATAGATTAATTAATAATAAAAATAATTTCAGTTTTAGATGAAACAAGTAATTAAACCTAATTAACTCTGTCTTTTTAAACTAGAGTGGCATTAAAGTAGTTTAGCTACAGGCTACATGACTTCAAGAACAATGGTGAATGGCAGTCATTTTTGAACCTGAGTAATCCAATTTCTGATATTCTCCACTTCATAATACTTTCTCAAAAACCATTGGAAAAAAACTCAAAAATTATGGTGAAAGATGACGTGACATGGGTGATTATATTTGCAAACAGGTTACAGTAAGTTACGCTTACTTTAATGGTGAAACATAATGTATTTTTTAATTTATTTGAAGAAAACCAGGAATACTTCTAAGGCTCTATCTGACCCAAGCCATAAATTACACACTGCAAAAAATCCCTTTTCATCCTTGTATCAGAGATACTATTTCATACTGCGGTGAGGAAAAGGTTTGAATTATATAATTAGCAGATGCAAAGTAGCAGTTAGAGAAGATGTTTAGGGATTCCTAAATGATTCAATTTCTATTCCTAGTACTAAATATCATTTTGACCTTGAATAAATCTCTTAGCTTCTGTGTCCCATATGTAATATCAAAGTAAACCACACTCAGCTAACTCAGCTGATTTTTCTTGAGATCAGTTCCTCTGTTTTTTATGCTGTGTGGATTTCTCAGTAACTATAGTCCAGACAGCAAAGTATTATTAACTCTAATCTGCAAAACATCAAGTTTCCTTAATTTAGTTCACAAAGCTAACCACTAGTCCACCTGCGAAAGAACAGTGTCAAGATTTTTCAAGCCTTACAAATTGCTTGACCATCTCAGGGGACAGAGTGTTTAGGTTATAAATCCTTATTTTGTTCCTTTTTATGACTCATTGTATCTTTCAATGAGGGAGTGTGTTGCCACAGCATATGAGAATAGCTTTCACATTTGGAGCAGATATGAACAGCATGTACCAGTTTTCCCTTCGTCCTCACGTGCTCTGAGGGCATGAGATATTGTCAATGGACATCTTCTGAAAATGAACGCTTCCCCCTCAGTAGGATGATAACCAAGCCTGCATGCACAAGCAGTATTTGTGGTTGTGATGCTCTCTCATGACAGGGAACATGTGAAACTACATAACAAATAAGCCACTGTATTTATGTGCTCCCATTTTCGAACTGCCATGTTCTTCTTCATCCAAACTTCACTTGAGCACTAAGGTGCAGACAATGCATCAAACTACTCCCTGCAGCCCTTTGCGTCATGGAATGTGACCAAATCTGCCGCCCAGGAGAAGCATACTGAAATTTTTAGAGTCTGGGGTTCTTAGAATACTTCTTTAGGGAGGGGATACACATAAATTATTTAGCTTTGCTCACAGACAACCAGCTTTTTTTCCCCAAATACTTCAGGTCGTTCATGTTAGCTGGCTGTGAAAAGCCACAATCAAGTTGCATATGACAACTGAAGAGTCCTGCTCACGGGGTGTGTATAGCCTAAAGGGAATTCAAACTTTAGCAAAGGCAGTTAATATAGCCACACATGTTTTGGCCTGCATATTAATGGAGTTTTTCAATTGTGTTATGATAACCCAACTGAGCTCATACAATTAAAAAGAAAAAAAAAAAAAAAACAAAAACCCAAAACCCACTCACAGCATATGCCTGTCAAGTTACAGCAAACTCTTCAGCTTTCATTGTGACCTTTAATTCTCTACCTACTTTGCAGGGAGTGTTTTGCTTAAGAGATTAACAGTCAGTTACAATACACCATTTCTCTCATTTATTTCACTTCTCTATGCCAGACAAAGGAAAGTAATTATCACCTTCTTGCCCTTTCTGGATTGAGTTTACTGTCTCAGTTCAAATGAAATCCACCAAAGAAAGACACCATAGCTCTAAATTACTCCTGTTCATTGTTCCATTGAAGAATGAATATACTGGAAGCTCTACTATCTATGACAGCTGATGGTAAAATCACACTGGAGTGAAGCTTGATTTTCCTTCATGAAGCAAATAAAAGTAGACCAAAACCCACTGGAAATTCTAGTTCATAATTTTTGCATCAGCAACAAAATATAGGCCTTAAAAACATAGTGCAGAAATAGCTTAAAGTCTGAAATCAGTTTGAGGACTAGTTCAGTTTAGAATCAGTACTTCAAAGAGGCTGAGATAAAGTTTGCTGGAACATTTGTGAATTATTCTAAGCAAAGCTTTCCCTTTGGATTTCTGAACAAATGTTTCTTCAAGGATTTTCCTGAAAGTTTGCATGCAGAGATAATAGCTGTGGTGTCTCTCTCTTCTAGACTGCCTTCTGTAATAACACAGAGGAAACATAACCCATTATGTAGTAATAACATTGGTTGTTTCATCTTGAACTAAATCACAGAGGTGATTAATATGACAGTGTTTTGGCAGATAAAAAAGTTGAGAGAAAGATAGCAGAATAATTAAAGTAGCGCTGTAGGATCTTCAGAAATCTCATCTTAAAAACAAACAAAAAAAACCTAGGACGCCTTGAAAGAGCTTCATTAAAATGCACATAAGATTATCTGGAAAGAAATACTTGTAAACTCCTTTTCTTCTGTTTTCTAATGCATATAATTTGACAATTAGCTCATCTATTTTTTATAGCAAGAAAATATAGTGTGCCCATGTGCTGGTTTTGGCTGGGATAGAGTTAATTTTCTTCATAGTAGCTAGTATGGGGCTATGTTTTGGATTTGTGCTCAAAACAGTGTTGATAATATAGGGATGTTTTAGTTATTGCTGAGCTGTGCTTACACAGAGTCAAGGCCCTTTCTGCCTCTCATACCACCCCACCAGCGAGTAGGCTGGGGGTGCCCAAGAAGTTTGGAGGGGACACAGCTGGGACAGCTGACCCCAACTGACCAAAGGGATATTCCATACCATATGATGTCATGCTCAGCATATAAAGCTGGGGGAAGAAGAAGGAAGGGGGGGACTTTCAGAGTGATGGTGTTTTGTCTTCCCAAGTAACCATTACGCATGATGGAGCCCTGCTTTCCTGGAGATGGCTGAACACCTGCCTGCCAATGGGAAGTAATGAATGAATTCTGTCTTTTGTTCACCTTGTGTGCATGGCTTTTGCTTTACCTATTAAACTGTCTTTATCTCAACCCATGAGTTTTCTCACTTTTACTCTTCTGATTCTCTCCCTCATCCCACGGGGCGGGGGGAAGTGAGTGAATGGCTGTGTGGTTCTTAGTTGCCAGCTGGGGTTAAACCATGACAGCCCAGAAAATGTCCTAAGAAAAGGGAAGCTGTGTCTAGCATTTTGCATAGATATAAAAACTGTTCTTTGCAAGCTTCATGGAAATGCAATATTGTTCATTATACACTTCTAAAGATTATTTTCAGAAGACAGTGTTTGCATGAAAAATCTAGCAGACCAGAAGAAGAACCATGAATCTGCAAAAAGATACAGAAAACTGCAAAATGCAAAAATATCTGAACAGATCTGTACAAAAATTATTTTTTAATTTTTTTTTTTCAGTTCAGCAGTCTTACTTGACTTAAGCCAGATGCAACATTCATACTTTAAAGAGGGCCTCTCCATTTCAACAGTTTCAGCTAACCAGAAATAAAGGTACACCTAAGGAACACTGGGAAAGATAAGCACTGGTTACAAGAGAAAAAGAACACTTCTTCAGATAACTATTCTAAATCCAACTCTAGGGACTAGTAGCTGATTGCTACTAATTTGTGTGGTCTCCAGTCCAGTTCCCACTGGACACATATTCAAGCCAGAAAAAAAAACCCCTGTCATAACCAGCGTTCTTGTTCACAGTTTCAGGAAAGTGTACAAGATCGAACAGGTCCAGGAAATTCTTTGAATTCAAACCGCACTCTCACAAACAGTTTCTGTACTGGGGCAATGCTGGGCATATTGCATTGTTGCTGATGAGGTGTACCTGTTCTGCCTCAAAAACTGGCTCTTTAGAAAATTCATACTCAAATTTTAAATGACTTGTACATAATCCTGAAGAATCAGTATTCCTCAATGTAAGACTAATTTTTTCAGAGACAGTATACCAGCAATAGCAAAAGACCTTCTGCTAAAGTTTTTAGGTACAGTGTGTATGGCATCAGTAATCTCATATTATCTCTTTTTCCACCATGTTTTAAGATAGAGGAATAAGCCTCAGTTTACTGCTCTCTCATGAATGGCAAGAAAAGAATCACATAATGACATGAAAGACCTTTAACAGCTGTGAGGAGATAGAGACTTTAAAGCGTCCTCTTTGTAGCATCAGCCATCTGGTAACAGGATTGTGATACATGAGTCCTATGCTTTGTTTGTCAATAGCAGCTCTTGTCTGTGACATCTCTGGAAAGAGGAGTTTTAATCTCGTGGGACCTTTGAAGTCACCTTTTAAAATACACGGTTACTTCTTATGCTGCAAAGTAGCTGTTTATATTCCCAAGATAAGAAGAGCACAGTTAGTTTGTATTTGGGGCCTTAATACATTTTAACTTCATAAAGATCAATAAATAGTGGCCTTAAACCTCTTTACTAAGAGGTCTTAAAGACGTCTTAAAACTCTTTATACTTGCGGTAATTTCTGTGAGCCTTGGCTGACCTTCTTCAAGCATGCCTGGCTTACAAACTGACCTTAAACTTCAATTTAGGTTAGGAGGGAAAGAAAAAAAAACCCTGAGGAGACCATCCACTTTAAAGTATACTGGCAGCTGTATGTAAAAAAACCCCAAATCTCTCTTCCTGTACAGGATGTTTCCTTAGCAATGCATTGGGAACAGCTCCACTTCCCAGTCAACAATAAACCAGTCCCAAAAAACATACTTGAAAAGAAAGGAAATATGCAACACAGTACATGACGCAAGCCTGGGTGTAAATGAGAAACTATGAATCACTAATACATTTTGCCATTACTGCTACTGTTGTGACAGACCAATGCGTAAGTGCAGTGAAATCCCCCAAGCCACTCTAAGCTTTCAGTGCCTCAGGTTTCATTATAAATTCAAAATGCAGAGGAAGGTCATGACTAAGCCTCTCAGGTCTTCCACATGTATATTTTCCAAGCTGAAGAAAATGTTTGCAAAACTCTCTGTTTGCTAAAGCTAAAGACTTTCATCTTTGAGTTTGCTACTCAGGACTGGCCCTGCTGTAATAGGACAAGAAAACTTCAGTGATACACATTGTTTTCCAGGTGCTCATTTGAATGTGAATCAAGGAAATTTCTCACCCTTCTAGTACTTTTCTCTTTACTGCTCTCTTTACAATGAAAATAAACACGCATTTCAATGGCAAAAAAGACACATTTATTCATAACTTTCACAGGAGATATTTTCTATCACGTGGTACAAGATTAATGTGAGGAGATGATTCCTGATGACCAAGTAGTGTCATTCTTTTCTGGAGATACGTTCACAACAGCAAAACTCAAGATAAGGTTTATCTCTGGTTTGTGTATTGTTTTCTGCAATGATCCAATGCCTGGAGGGCAAGTAACTTGGGACACCAGAATGCTGGATAAATATAGTGTTACTACTAATATTAAATTATATTTTTTTAATTAAAAAAGGGTGTGAATCCCAAAATATTTACAATCTAAAAACATTTCAATATGTTCCACAATACCTTCTATTTAAGCTTCTAATATGCCAACATCTTAAGATATAGTTTCTAGGTACAAAGACAATTAGGTAATTTGTTGAATAGAGTATATTTCACTCAGTGGGTGGTATTTTAAAATATATCCAGACACATCAGGGATTAGCTTACTTTTGTCAAAGCAGACAATAATGTTATGCATTTAATTAGATTCAAATGGATTCCTCAGTTTCTCTGTCCTTGACTAATCTGAATAATCTAGTCTCTGAAAATTGGTCACTGTGTTTCTCAAACAAACACTATTACAGTTATTTATGTGTTTTCTGGTAAGACGGGTGAATCATGTAGAACTCTACTAAGCATTTTGAATGTTTCTTATGGTCTGAAGTTCTCACTAAGAAACTGAAGGTTGGAAAACTTTATTTACCTTGGTCATCATTCTTCCAGAGGAATACTTCATTTAAAAAATGCTCACATACAGCTCCATAGATTTCAAATGCAATCCCAGTATTATGTGACTAATTATATATAATAAAAAAACCCACATGTTAAAAATTCTACTCAGCTCCCATTCCTGATGATTTGGTGTTATGTTCCGCTAACTCATTACTGAATCCTTTATGCACATTTTCATAGCTAACAACCTTTCTGTCTTCCCACCACATCTTTAGCAACTAATGACTGTAAACCGTGAGGTGCCCCTATGGTACTATCTAGCTAATAAGCAAACTGTCAAGCAGCCCAAATCTCTTGCCAGATCTTTAATCACAAAAGAATCATAATATTCTTGATACTTGACTGTGCCACACCATATGCCCAAAAGGCTGGAAAACACGGCACTTACTTAATGCATAGTGAATCATCATAAATTATTATATGCCAATAAAATGCTGAGAAGGATTTTTGGCTTTGGTATTTTTGCTCACTACAGGAAAGTCAACTGTGTCAGTAAGGGATTTAAAATTTGTAAATCCACACAAATGGATAGAATCGCCACTTGCTAGTATCTAGAAGCATGCCACAGAGTCAAATAGTCGAACAGGAAAGCATACTTGAAAAAGTTTTACTACTGAATAAAAGTGACATAATACAGGTTATTTGGTTACAAACCAAACTCTAATTTTTCTAAAGCATAAAAATCACCAGATAAGTGAGGAATACTCCCAGGCTCTATTTATTATAATACTGAACAACTTGCAGATATTTTTTTAAACACAAGTCTAGAAGATTGTTGTGCACCATTCATACCTACCTCCATAGAAGAACTGAATGGGATTTTGGAGCATTTAGGCATTTGAATAATTTGAGCAGAGTTACCATGTCTTCTGGTTTAAAATATCCCTAAGTGTAGTTGAGGGAACTGTTGATTATTACTGAAGTACATACACAACTTCATATAGAAGTATATAATTTTGATTCCTGTTTGCCTGTGTATTGTGATTCTACTGTCTCATCTGAAAGGTTACATCACTTGTCAACAAGCAGACATGATTTTTAAACTACTGTCTCCAGTTCTTATGCAACAAAACTCACATGGGGAGCCTTGCTGAAAAGTCTTTAATTACAGCAATAAGATTACGTATATGAACAAGCAAAATTAGCCTGCCAATGGCCACCACTCGCTTCATTACATTTCACTTCTCATTTAAATCACAACAACTTAATATATTTACTTACAGGTTTGGTGGTGGTATAACAGGAGAAAAAAAAAAAAGCATAGTGTTGCAATAAAGCCTGGCACTCTGAACCAAGTCTTAGTGTCACGATTGCAGCTGGGTCTTGAAGAGTCCAGGATATGAAGATGAGAAGAGCTGAATTTCCTTAAGGGGCTGAGCTCTTTATCTCCTAATGCATGAGAGGTATAAAATAACTTGTGTAAGTAAGAGAGGGTCTACACAGAAAGGGATACAGGCTAAGTGAGCCTTTACTAAAACTGGTGAACTCCAGCCTTGAGCGTGCCTCCACCAAGAACCTGATGTGGTTTCTTTTGTCCTTATTAAGCTATGACTGCTTTCAGGATGTCATTCTTTCTAATGCTGGAAACCAAAGGGCCTGATGCTATAACTTTATGAGCAATAAAATAGAATTCCTATTAGGTACTTTGCACCAAGTCTTTTAGAAAACAAGAAACTGATGGCAAGAACAAGCCTGAGGTAACATTTTTACTCTCAATCACACTAAGGTTATATGCAGTTCTTAGATGTTTCTGTTCTTTGCTTTTTTGTGAAGACTTCAAAATTTCCTATGATGTAGACTGGTGCTGGCATGCAGAGAGAACTGTAAAGAGTGTGCTGAAAACTGAGTCTCTGGGTACAGCACCTTCACAGGTGTGTGAAACATCCTGCCAAGGTATCAACAAGTCTTTCAAACTATGGCATATTCTTGAATAGGGATAGGCTCCTGGGTCAAAATGTGGCATTACAAATCTCAATCAAAGTAAATAAAATAACCACCAACAATAAACAGGATACAACCAGTGTCAATATTTATTCCATAACAGAAGGCTTTTTCACAGGCAGCAAGTTTCAATGTGGTAAGTATTGTCTGTGTGTTAGTTACATTTACCCAAATCATGTAAACAAACAAACAAACTGTAATAATTTCTGTTGGACAACAGAAAACAGTCAATTTGTTAACAGATACACTACAGTACCTTTCATCTGAAGATCTCAATGTAATCTGGAATAATTAAACAAGCCTCATATTAGAGCCTTGTTGTTATTATTTCCTCCCAGCTTAGTATGAGTTAAGCACCTAATTGCTTTGCATCTTTGGAAATCTTTCTCAGAAGAGTTAAATGATGAATTTAACTCTTCTGAGAGTTAATGATGAACCTACATTGCACAGGTTGCCTTTAGAAAATGAAACCTGACAAACTCTGTCAGAAAGATTTCATGTTTTCCTGTGACAAGAAGGACAGAGTTAAAAAGAAAATACTCTACAGACAGATTTTCATGAGTTCCAGTCCCTTTTAGGAACACAAATGAAAGTCTTTAGGTGGATTCAGCACCCTGCAGCTCACACTGAAAATGAGAGCTGCTGTGGATTCTTGCCTAATTGAGAGCTGTGAAAATTCAGCCATGTAATTTAGATGCCTAAAAGGAAGCAGTTAGGTAGCAAATTCTTTAAAAACTTCATCTGTCTTGTAAATTTGACAGTCTGTGAAATATGACTATGAAACATAGAGCAAATCAGTACTGAGAAAAATTATAACATGTCCTCTATCCTCTAAATCAGTTCATGTAGGCAATTAAATGTTAATGTGCAATTAATTTTTTTTTGGTGTTGAGTTCATAAAGTATTCTCCCTCCCCAATTCTACCTGACCTCATTTGACAAGTAAAGCAAGTAGCCAGCTTTTCCATGTCAGCAAGGACTGAAATGTTTTCTACACCAATACAGATTTTCCCAGGTAAAGAGGCTATTGGCCGTGTCTAGGAGTTATGAATATTGTCACTCATAAACTCTTCCAAACTTTATTTGCAGTCACATGGTGAAGAAAAGACAGGCATTTCCTACTGTGTGCTCTTTGTTATACATGAAACATTTTTTGTTCCATTTCTGGATGAATCACTTTTAGGAAAGTCAGCAGGGAACCAATTTCAACATCGTGTGTGATGTCTTTGAAGTCTGCCTTCTGCTCTGTATCACAGCAGTGAACCAAACATTTACATGCCTTCTTGGCTTGCACTTCATGATGCTGAGTCCATGCATCTATGCCTGTCTATGAATCTATATTGGCCACTAGATTTGGGATTTGTCTTTGTTATTGTATTGTAAAACTGTAATTCATTACAACTAGTTTTGTAGTAAACTCTATGTCAGTGTGAAGGCAGATTTTACTTGTAGCACTTCTTATTTTCCTATATCCACTAAATACTGTTTCTTGGTGTAAACAACAGACTTCCTTACAGTTTGGGTTATGCCAGAAAATTCTTTCAAACAACAATGATGTTTGTAGAGATTGAAGACCGCAATTTATATACAAAAGAATCTTGGAATGAAACAGAATGGAGGAAGAAGAGAAGCAGGGAAGTCCAGCTGATGTTCTAGCCCAGGCATCCTGTCTTAATGTGACAATCTGAAAAGAAAAGCAAGAAACAAAACAGAGAACATGGATATAATCATATGGGGTCCATGTTACACACAACACATATGTCAGATTTATATCTTATGCAAGCATACAGATAGATAAAACAAGCATGAGCCTTCCCTTTTCTCTACCAGCTTAGTATCATCAGCTCACTAATGTCAGCTGCAAGTTACGATTGGAGTGGGTCTCAAGGAGGAAACTCAAAAGTAACAGAAACAGCATTCTGTGAATGTCACTTGTGGTACCACAGAAGGTGTTGCAAGGATTAAAAGGGAAAAATACTTCCTTTCGTAATCATATGAAAAGCTGAACAGTCACTTTTTTTTTGAGTAGAGATTCCTTCCCTCAGAACTGAAGAAGCTGTCTATTGATTTAGTTTAAAAAAAAACAACAAAAACCAGAGAGGCTCAAAAAATAGTTCTGCTTGTTTCCCCAAGTGCAATCATACGATCTAATAGAATATATTATGTCTCCCTAGAAAACTTGTCTTTCTTATATCCTGAGACTATGAGAGCCACTTATACAAACATTATTCTAAAAGATAAAGTATAGCAGTGGCAGAGCTTTAGAACTGTGGAACCCACAGCTTAGGTGAAAAGACACAGTCCAGATAGCTGCTGGCTGGAAGGCAGTTTGTGACATGGAGAGAAATGAGAGTCTTCTCTTACAAAAGCAGGTTTTGATACTGCAGTTCTCATTAACTCCAAATGCTAGTTGATGTAAGTGGAAGTGTTAGTAAAACTTCAAATTTCTATTACAAATGTTATACTACAGTTACCATTTTATAGCAATTATTGCAGCTTTTTGATGAAACGTGGCTTGCATTTTATCAAATAGTTAATAAATTCTGATGTTAACTGAATCACGTGAATTTTGCTTTGTGTCAAAATAGTAAATTCTGATCATACAAACACTGGCTTACGTCTACACCCTTAAGTGCCTATAGTCTGTTTACACTGCAGTAAAGTCAACCAAGGCTCTGACTTTTTCCAGCAGCAAGCAGCCGCTCAGACGCAGGAGAACTGTTTTGAGCCCTTCCATTCTGAGCAGCCTGAGGTTCTACATCTCTCCAATTTAGCCCTCAGCTCCTAATAGCCTAGGCCAAATCACCAGTACTCAGTTCCCTAGAAAAATGAAGCACCTTGGACAAGAAGAAAGTTGTGACCTTGAACTCAGAGAAACAAAGTCAAGAAAAGAGAAAACAGTATGCAATTTTTTGGTCCCAGCATATAATTTTCACTCACATCTTCTTTATGAGTGTAGACCACCCTCTTGCAAACACCAGTACCACTCTAAAAGCAGTGCCAGTATGAAGAAGCCATGCTCTGAATTTAATTGCATTTTGTACATAATTTAAGGATATTTTACACAGGCATACTAGTTTAAAGTGGTCTTAGAATAAATTATAATCACACCATAACTATTTATAAACACATTCAGCTAATGTGTAAAGAAAAGGGATGCACTCACACAGCAATGGGAAGAAAAAAGTCTCAAATGGAACAGAACTGTTCTGAATGTTCATTGGGAAGATCTCAGTTCAGGTAAGGTTTCTGATTTGTCTATTATGATTTATTAAGGTCTGTAAAATCACCAGAGTGATTAACCAGAACATTTAAATTTTATTTATAAAACCGCTAGTAAAATCTAGACTTCCACAAGTTTTAAGTAAATTATGTTCGTCTTACGTACTCAGGACTCACAAATATATGCTTCACTGCTCCTATGATCTTTTTACTTCAAGTTTTACTTTTACTGAAAGATAGTCATTAAATATTTATATGAGGTGAATTTTATAGGCTCAGATGTAACTTGATCATCTTCCTCATCCTTTTGTACACCAGTAAAACTGGTTAATGACAGTTTTCTGTATTGACCCATCAGCCTGAAAATAATGATATAACCTAAGATGGTGGAGTAGTTGTGCTAACTCTCCACATCCCAGTTATCTGAAACACTAGCCATGAGCTATGGAATAAAATCCGACAGATTTTTGTGTTGTAATTGTCTTGATGTGAAAACATAGGGTCTCAATGCCTTCTGAGACAATGGAGTTGGCAGAAGCCACCCAGTAACTCAGACCAAGTTAAGACTATTGATTTTCATAGCATGGGAGAGGTTTTTGGACGACCTTTGGGTTTCATATTGTAAAAAAAAAAAAATCCCTCACACAACTGCTCATTCAACACTTTTCATTTTTTCAGCACAAAGATATTTTTGTTACAGTTGGTTCTTGCATGCCATTATGTGAGGCTAGATGATGAAAATCCTCTTTACGTGCCTCCCTTGCACCTGAACCACTGCCGAATTTTTAGCTGATTAGAGCCCACAAAGTGTTCCTGCCAGCTTTACTGTGCATTCATCCCTCATGCTCATCAGATTGAAGCAACCAATGCAGCAGTATAGATTTGTTTTCTGAGGGTTTTCTACTTTATTTTGTTAAAGTGATTGGTTCCTCTAAAATTATATCAGTTACAGTCCCTTGTCTGTGAGAATGCCATTGTTATGGTCTTTAACTGGGCTCTGATATTTCAGATAGTGTTGAGAGAGGTCTTTTTCCTAGTCTCACATTGAGAGCTGTGCAGCATAACATTAAATGAGAGATCAGGATGATTCTAGTCTGTGATCCTCTCCTTTACAAATGCCTTTTAGATGTTTAATCTCCAATTCTTAGCTGGTAAGTGGATCCACCTCTTTCTAGTATGTTATTCAATACAGCCACAACCCTGATACTTGCATCCCTGCCTTTTATTAAGGATGATGACCTACAAGAAATGTAACACCCACAGAACACTGCACTGCTCTTATTGACGGATTGTAGACACACACACATATATTTAATTATATCAATGTAACTATATGTATAAAAGGTCTTTGCTTTTTTTGGTAAGACTCTTTTAGGGGATCAAACACTCTTCTCCATCTTTCTGCACGGCTTTGAAGTGGGTGAGGTGAGTGTTGGCCCATATCCTCAATGCCTGTTCCACTGTGCAGGTGCCACAGCCTGGATGAGGAACTAGGCTGCACCTTTCCTCCAAGGGTGGTGAGGTTACTGTTCTGGAGTGCACACCCCTAGCGGATACAATCTGACTCATCCCAAACTGCTCCGCAGGGGCTTTGGGCATTAACATCCTTTCCACACCCCTTGCAAAATTTCTGTAGGCTTTACTAAGGGAATATTTCCCACACTAGCCAGTATGTGCATGTTTATGGTGTTCTCAATTGGAAGTGAGAGTTGGTTAATTGGTTAAAAGAGAAGAGCTGACAATTAAACAATAGTGTTCTTATTCTAATATCCATTTCTAATGCAGAAGGCAGAGCAGTTCAAAGAGATAAAGAACACACATGCATGTACAAACAGTTAGCATCATATTGGATTAAATTCACATATTCCTCATTCATGAGCAAATTTACAATAGAGTTACAGTCATGACAAATGTAAATGTAGCAACATAAAAGAAGAGGAAAGGGAGGCAAAGCCAGAGCAAATGAAACATAAATAACATGTTTAGAACTTACAGGAAAACCCAACAGCTAATATTTGCTAAGACAAAATCAAAACACAAAGGCTAAATAATCTATAATTGCACATCCTTAATACTAAAGCACATACTTAACTACACTGGTAAATCGGCTGAGAATGTTTTGCATTTTATAGGCTTGAGCCCTTAATGCACAGTGATAAACACAAATACACATCTATTTCAGTGTCTTGTCAGTCATTCTTTCTGACAGTTATGCCAGTGTTTTAATCTCACATTTCTCTCATAGCCTCTTCATGTCTCTGTTGGCATCCTGGTGCATCAGCTCACTTCTGGCTTGCAAAATCTCTCATTTTTTCATTCAAATATCTCCTAGCACTCCCTTCTTAAACTAATGTGCAAGATGACTCAACAATAAACACCCCACCAATCTGAAAGTGAGTCATTGTGTCTCTAAATGCCAAAACCAAATCATTGCCTGAACATATTGCTGCAAGCCTTGTTCTCTTCACCTTCATCATCTCTGTACAGTTTATTATCCTCATTCATCATGTCATATCTAAAATTAGAAGGTAAGCTCTCTGAGGTATGGGTAATATATTTCCCCCTGTTCTGTAAAGGGCTTACAACAGTTTTGAGAAGTGTTAAAAATTTAATTAATATAACAAATGTCATAAAATAGTGAATGATAAACAACTCTGATAATTCTTTTCCTAATTAAGCTTTGTGTTAATTCATCCCACTAAATTCTGTGAACGTTTCAAATAAAATCCCACTTCTCTGTGTATAAACTAAGGTTTTATGTTTAGTCCGTTCATGTTATTGTAACCATCCCCTCTGAGCTAGTATATTCCAGTTGTTTGTCTTACATACATAGAAGATATTGCTTCATTTGTTATTAAAAAAAATAAATCTATCAGGATAAGAAAGTATTAGTACTAAAAGACACTGAATATATGTGATTCTTACTGCAGCTGTAATAGTCCAAAAATCTTCACTCTACCAAGCAAAACACAGTATGGTCAGATTTTTGGTCTGACGATACTTTTGAAGAGTAGAATATGCACACAAATCAAACAAATACCAACTTTCAGACTGTTTTTTAAGCCTGAGTAAGATTTCAAATACTCTAGCCTTCCTTATCACTGCTTTAAAATTAATACATACATAAATAAAGACTTAAATAAATTAAGATATAATTTATGGAGGCAACTTCAGCGTGGAATAATTTAGTTAAAATCAAGGCAGTCACTTCATCCTGAAACATTCTCCTGTGTTAGGAACATATTTTCAAACTACATCACCCATAGCATATTAATTACTGTAATCTAGTTAAGAGTAGGAGTTACAGGAATGCTATTAGTACATCAAAGGTAATGCAATAAGGTCAGGTGAGCTGAAACTAACCAGCATAACTCACATTATAGGATATCACTAGAACAGATTTATTTTGAATATTTTAATATCTTTGCACAGATTTTCTCATGCAACAGTGTTTTTGCATTTGAGCCCAAACTTTTCACATCAATCAGTTAAGGAATCTTTTCAATTTCTGAAAGACTACAGTGTTGTTTGTTGAATATATATTTCTTTTCATTGCTACAACTGGAATTTACCTATAGCCTATTAAAAAAAAAAAAATTACCCTTAGGATGTGACCACATAGTTTCTGAATAAGTGAGTAGAAACCCCAGAAAATAATGGTTTATATTGGAAACACTGACTCAACCTTTAACTATAGAGGTGTGAACTGTTACCTCTGTAATTACCGGTCAACCTCAGTCTTTCCTAATTAAAGTTTTCCTCTGGTGGCAAATACTTAAGGCTAACCCTTACTGTTTATTCTACAATATATGATTACAATGAACCCAGTGTAAGTCAAATGATGTAGTTGTGTCTGGCTACATACAGCAATTTGATAGAACTTGGTAAATAATCAAACCAACCTCTCCCCAACACCTATGATGCATAGCAACTTGATACTTCCTCATTGCCAACACAATATCATAGCATAAAAATGCATTAAACATTCATCAAAGTATGAATTCATCAAGGTAACAAAGCAAATCTGTAGCTTACCTGAACAAGAGTCTCTGGCATCCTAGGCCAAATCCAAAATATTTTCCTTTCTTCTATAAGAAAGTTCAGAATTCTATTATATAAAAGAATTGTGTCAAAATCAGTTAATAACATAAACAGTATGAAACAAAAAATAAACTTTTCACATTTAATGATTAAATTCTTTACTTCTGAGAATTTTTAAAATAAAATTCTTCAGATTAACATTGCAATAAAGCCTACTATTTCCAGGAAGTTGGAGGTAGCAACATCTCTTATGATTGCTCCCAAATTTCCATCATTAATCACTGTTTTTTCAGTTATTTATACCTATGCCAAATATTTATCACCCAAAATTTCCCTGACTCAGGACGAACTTTTCAACTAGACTGGTTCAGTCATTTCCAAGAACAAAGGCTTACATAGTGTAATTTGCCCTTGGTTGTGCATATGCAGGAAGATATAATCATTACTTGTACGATCCCATACAATTTACCACTAAGCACCTTTGACTCATTCAGGGTACAAGGATGGCCAGTACTTCTTAGGGGAGCAGCTGTTTCTTTTTACTCTCTTTATTATTCAGTGTACATCTCCAGACAGTATTTACTGAACACTGGAACTAGAAGAGAACGTTCGAGTCTAAGAGAACTCCTTTTAGCGATTTTATACAGTTCCTTGATAAAACAGCTAAGTGCTTCTCCAGCATTAATCTTCTGAACTTCTGCAGTGAATGAAGGCACAGTTATTCTCATTTTACTGATGCACAGGGATTAAGATTAAATATATATATATATATATAATGCAGTAATTGTGTGCCCAAATTAAGATGTCTGCAGTACGTTTCTTCAAAGCATTAGCACTATGTACTGCATGTTCAAAATTCAGTTCCCATTGGCTTTTCTTGCAGCTCACTTTTCATTATCAGTCACATCCACATATCTTGCTGGCACTGTGATGCAGAGTGAAATACATGCAGAAGCCAGATTTGTAGTGCGTAGCTGAAAATTAGGACAAACCAGCTAACCAGTGGTAACTCTGAATCCAGGCTTGTATTCTGAAGCTCATAGAAGAACCTGCTACAGAACAGTCACCACCATGAAATATGTGCAAGGTATACATATTTCCATTGCACTGGAGCTATGCAAATTAGTAGTTGTGGAAGTGTGTATTACACATAAATGTATTAATTGTAATATCTTTAGGTAAAGGTTTAGTGATTCCAATTAAAAAAAGCTTTATTGCCTATCCAGCTGCTTACATCCAGCTGCTTAATAAGGTCAGCAATTACTTTAAATACTGTGATTGGGGTGCATCAAGCACAGCATAGCCAGCTGGTCAAGG
This sequence comes from Gymnogyps californianus, assembly GCF_018139145.2. Lineage (NCBI taxonomy): Eukaryota > Metazoa > Chordata > Aves > Accipitriformes > Cathartidae > Gymnogyps > Gymnogyps californianus. Next base: position 105,712,510 of record NC_059472.1, on the reverse strand, counting down.
GAGGTGATTGTCCCACTTTACACCACACTGATGCAGCCCCACCTCGAGTACTGTATGCAGTTTTGGGTGCCTCAATATAAGAAGGACATCAAACTACTACAGTGTGTCCAGAGGAGGGTGACCAAGATGGTGAAGGGTCTTGAGAGCAAGACTTATGAGGAGTGGCTGAGGTCACTTGGTTTGTTCAGCTTAGAGAAGGCTGAGGGGGTGACCTCATCGCAGTCTACAACTTCCTCAAGGGGGGCAGCGGAGGGGAGGTGCTGATCTCCTCTCTCTGGTGACCAGCGATAGGACACAAGGAAATGGAATGAAGCTGCACCAGGGAAAGTTCAGACTGGACATTAGGAAAAGATTCTTCACTGAGAGGGTGGCTGGTCACTAGAACAGGCTCCCCTGGGAAGTGGTCATGGCATCAAGCCTGTCAGAGTTCAAGAAGCATCTGAATGACTCTCTTAGTCATATGGTTTAGTTTTAGGTAGTCTTGCAAGAAGGAGGGAGTTGGACTCAATGATCCTTATGGGTCCCTTCCAACTGGAGATATTCTATGATTCTGTGATGTTATGATTTGTTACAGAATCTACCATAGACAAAATTATACATAGGAAGAGGAGGTATGGTAATTTGCACATTATATGTTCTTTTCTTTTTCTTGCAGTGTGGCACAGAAATTGTTTGTATTGCTTTGCTTGAGGAAATGACACAGATCTTTTTATGTCGGTTACACACCCATCTCCCTACCCCCTCAGGAAAAAGAACATTATTTAAAAAACAAACACTCATATGTAAAATTGCATGTCACTAGAAAACTCTTATCAGACAAAAAAGATCATGCCTAATAGAAAACTGAAAGGGAAGTTGCTGAGAGAAATTCCTTCTGAGATGAGAAGAAAGTTGTTGGCAGTTTGCTTTGAGGGATTCAAATGAGGTAATACAGTTTTAAAACTCTTACATATCTAAGCTTTGTTGCAACAAGTTACTTGAGCCTCAAGATGGGACTAGGAAAAAAAAACCCGAAAAAAATCAGACAGAGCATAAGTGGGAAATCTAAATTTTAAATTTTGTTAAACTTCCCCCTCTGAGAGTTTATTCTTTTTCTGCCTGATGAAATACATTCGGCTCTGTATTGGAGTGGAACAATACTGCCACCTGGTGGTTAAATTTACTAGTAGTGGTCAATCAAATCCAGGTAGAAAAAGGCCTCTCAAATATTTTGCAGAATCTATGATCTAAACAGCTGAATTAATTGTTGAGATTCATGAACAATTTAATGCTAAGAAACCAATTCTGATGTCATTAATTATAGTGAGTGGCACTAGTATCACGGCAGTGGGTCAAGAAACAAGTAACTAAGTACTTGGTTATGGAAAGAGTAAAAAGTTGGCCCTACATGATTCTACCAGCAGTTGATTCTGCTGCTTTTTCTTTGAACTAATCTTCCCATTGAACTAGATAAGGTATTCTGGGGGTAAGAAAATGAAGATAAACACAGATATACACAGCATTTTCCAGTGTAAATGTGGCAGATTTTGGCTTCCAATAGCTAAACAAACCACGGATAAGGAAAAAATAGAAATGAATATTATCTGTGTTTTAACTGGTACTAAACCAGATTATATACACATGTTGCTATTTCAGTTATAGAAGGCGAGCCCAAAGAAAGGTACCTTCATATTGAAACATACTTAGATGTATTAGCCCTTAATCCTGTAGAAGTACCTTTCATAACATTTTGTTGATCTCCAGTTTCTGCATTTGTCCTGGTTTCAGCTGGGAGAGAGTTAATTTTCTTCTTAGTAGCTGCTACAGTGCTGTGTTTTGGATTTAGTGTGAGAATGTTAAAAACACACTGATGTTTTTAGTTGTTGCTGAGTAGCACTTATCCTACGTTAAGGATTTTTCAATTATTTCCCATGTTCTGCCAGCAAGCAGGTGTGCAAGAAGCTGAGAGGAAGCATAGCTAAGACAGCTGGCCTGAACTAGCCAAAGCGATATTCCATACCATAGAACATCATGCCCAGTATATAAACAGGAGGGAGTTGGCTGGGAGGGGTGGATCACTGCTGGGGCATCGGTCAGTGGGTGGTGAGCAATTGCATTGTGCATCACTAGGTTTTTTTCTTGACTTTTATTTCCTTTTTTCTTTTTTTTTCTTTTTTTGTTATATTCTTTTTCATTACTATTATTATTATTGTTATTGTATTTCAATATTATTGTTGTTAGTATTATATTTTACTTTAGTTATTAAACCGTTCTTATCTCAACTCACGAGTTTTACCTTTTTTCCTGATTCTCCTCTCCATCCCACTGAGAGTGGGGGAGGAGTAAGGGAGTGGCTGCATGGTGCTTAGTTGCTGGCTGGGGTTAAACCATGACAGCGTTCTGCACTAATGCGTTTTATCAGTGCAGCAGAATTACAATAGGTTTACCACAGCTTTCAACTGCTTCATTTTTAGAAAATCCAGTTCCTAGATATTTAAAAAAGTGGAATCCTGAATTTGATTTTATAACCTCTGGGAGAGCTGATACACTCACAGTTATTTCTATGACAAGGAAGGGACCCTCTTCAGTCCTTTAGCCATCATTATGCTTTCTCTGCTGCTTCTTATCCTTCCTTTGGGCATAATATGAAGTACTTGATGATTATACTGTTTATGACCCCAGCCTGTTCACTTTTCTGGAGAAAAGTCATGTGCATCCAAAGGACTTCTCTACTAATGGAAAATCCTGAAGTATTGATGGCAAAAAATCATCTGCTTATTACAAATAAGAACTAAGAAGGCTGTGAATAATTAATTCCAAGACATTGTATTCCTTGAAATGGCATCTCTGCTAATGTTAGAAAAATATCACTTGATTCTGCTATACAGGAACTTCACATCAGTCAGAAACGGGAGAGCGCTTTCAAGGAAAGCTACAGCCTGAGCTGACCAACTACCAGCATGGGCCTCTTGTTACAGAAACCATACTAGATCTTTAAAATGCTTTCCTTTACCAAACAGTTGCAGTTTTCTCTTGCTAGAAGCCATTTTTAGGCAGTGGCTCTGTGAACTCAGAGTGGACTCCAATGTCTGACTAGTTCCAAGTTACTGCAGGTAGGTGAGAAAATGCATCAGTAGGAAAACTGATGTTTGGGGATCTCCATGCTCAAAAGGTAGACCAGATGCAGTGGACACACAGGTTCCTGTTATCTCTTGAATTTCTCACTCCAAGATAGTCATTTTTATGTTTCCTCAGACTCCTGTCAATTCTCTAAAATAAGGAAACATTTCACACGCTGCAGAAAGGCAACCTTGAGCTCTTTGAGTTCAGAGCTCTTTGAGTTCAAAGCTCTTTGAGGCAATGTTTTACCATTTCAGTGTTGTTCCTCTGTCCTGTAACACAGCTTCAGAATAGACTAGGGGGAGTCTGTTACACTTCGTCTTGGATCTGCAGCCAGATAAGAACTTAAATATTTGGAGTGAAGTCCAATGAACCGTGCAGAAGATAAACACCTAGGTGTTACTTAGCCATAAACTGTAGCCAATGAAGAAATTTAAATTACATGTTATCCATTTTCTTGTGTTCTCTACAATGTGTGCAATTGACTGAGTACAAGTTCTCTTAATGGAAATACCTCCTCTGCACGCTGTGATTTTTTTTTCTCAAATGGAAGGCTGACCAAACAGCTTTATTCTATTAGAGCTCCTTAGGGTATCACAGTATAGGGGGTAAAGCTTTCTTAATGAAAGAAACAACCAGCAGTTATTTCTTACAGCCTCATCACTTTGATTCTGTTTCCTCACCACCTGTGGGACTACAGTGTGGGTTCTGCCTCTGGCTCCCCATTACTGTCCCTCTGTTCTTTTTATGCCTTCTTTTGTCTTTGATCTTACTCATGCTGGAATGCAGGAGGAGAAAATAGGACAAAAGAACATTCAACTTCTCATTTGTTTTCAGCCACTGAAATCAGATGGGCTTTGGAGACACAAGGGTCAGCAAACCACACAAATGCTTTTTCAGAACGGAAATTTAAACACCATTTTGAATGTAGATTATGAAGGATATTTGTACCACATTTTCTTTAACTTTTTGAAAAGACAAGCAAAAACAGGGCAAGGAAATACATTTTAAAATATAGCATAAAAAAAGAAAGGAAGCTTAAAGTCTTTCTTACTTTATTTAGTTGTTCAGGTACCCTGACTGGGAACACTCTCAGCTTAGAGGGATTCACCTGTGGAACAGAAGAGCAGACCATAAAAAAAAAATCCCCTCTACTTGTCTTGGCTTAGCAGAAGTCAGGACTTCAGGATACACAGCCCAGCACAGCTCATTGAGTTCTCTTCTTCCTATTGTATGGAAGCATCAGGGCTTCATCTAGTGTTCACAAAGAAAATTACAGTTAAGAAGAATAAAATCTAAGCAAGCCAAACCATGATACATAGCAACAATATTAGTCCAGACAATTTCCTTTTAACTGTTATCAGGAACAATGTCCCGTACTTTGTGTGAAGTTCAGACTGGTGGTTACATACATGATTCACAATATTACCCGTCCTACAAAATATACAGACAGAGTGCCTTAGTCTGTAGATCATATGCATCTAGTCCAAACTGTCCTGAATGTTGTTAAAGTTTCCTTGATTTTTTAATTGTTTTTAAATCAGTGTTATATTTATAATGTCTAAATCTATTCAAATCTATAGGACAGTTTCATTTGTTTTTAATTCTCCAGTTCAACACAGCTGTGCCTAGCAATTCAAGTGACTTGAGCTGTCACTTGGCCAATCATCTCAGGATACATCATATCCCTTACATGAAGAGTAGTAGGAAAATTGTTTGCCATCTAATTGTTTCAAAAGAGCTGAGCCAGTTTAAGAATAGGGTACTAATCTGCTCCTGATTATGATAACACCCAACTCAAGGCCAATAAAGAAACCAAGGAGAACCTTTTAATGAACTGGGTTAGACTACTCCTAAGACAGTACAAAATGTACTCAGTGCTGTTTAGAAATGCAAAATCTAAACTGTGGCAAAGAAACTTGTTTGGGAATGGCTAACAACGTACAGCAAAAAGCGTAAGTTTCTTATACCTTCCTACAAGTTGCTGATCATAAAAAGCTCTGAAGATGCTTAGTGTCTTTTCAAAGCAGGCCCAGAAGATTGTTTTCTAAGTAGAAGCAGGCCAAGATTTAAAGAAAGAAAGGTGACTGAACTCTTATTGATGTCATGATAGGAATCAGAGGCCTCAGAATGTCTACAATGAGTACTGCATGGAAATATGAAGCCATGTTTAATGATAAGGATGTTAAAGAAGTTACATTTTCAGGTACCCCTACTTCTAGAATTATTTCTTCCTTGCAAATGTGAAAAGATGCTAGAGTTACCAGCATACTCAGAAACAACTTTTCAACATGCTCTTATTGTAATTGTATGCTTTTGTTCCACTAGTACTCAGAATTTTGTATTTTATTTTCTACCCTTGTTTAACTTTTAGTAGTAGCAGGGACTCTTTTTCAATTCAGCAGCATCCACAGAAAGGAAAATTTATTTTTAACTACAATTGAGTGTAGCTTACATTAGCTTGGTAATTTTTTTTAGGAGCAAGTCTATTGCTGATATAGATGATTGGTTTATATTGTTGCACTGTCCCTGGAAAACGTGGAAGGGACGTTGTGCTCAGAGATGTCCTAGTCCCTGGAATGAGAATAAACTGTAAAAAAATCTGAATCTGCCACACTGTTTTCTCTCAAAACAACTGTGCTGCAGTTAAAGAACCACCCACCTGCACTCTTTACATCCCTACCACCCAAATGCAAATATGATCATGGACACTGACTTCACACATTGGAAGTAGTCCTACTCCCTTGAGCAAGTGCACTGTAAGCCAGCATGTTCCAGTTTTTCAGTATTTTGCATTGAGGGCCGGTTTGCATCTGCACAAGCAAAAGCTAGATTAAGTTTTAAATACCATGAGTGGTTATTTCACTGCTATTTTCAACAGGGATCTTTCATACAGTTGTGTATAAAGTATTTCTAACCTCAGTGTCATCTTCCACTTGCCTTCCCTTTCCATATCCTTCTGAAACCAAAACCCAGCCACAAGGCAGTTTGGAATCAAGTGCTGCTTTCCTTGGTGCTAAGAGGGTTTACATAAGACATAATGAACCACACTTGGCATCCTGAAGGTCATTAGCATAGTTCTTTGGTATATTAAGTGATACACAGCCCACTAAGTCACAGTGTGAGGGGGTAAGGTTTCGTTGTTCTCCCTCTGTCATGCTCAGTGTCTGCACAGAAAAGAAGCACTGAGGTTGGTTAATTTACCACAGAGATTAGGCTGGATGGTTGCCTTCAGTAAATCACACAACCTATTGACAGTTCATTTACTGAGGCTTGCTACTGACTCATGTTTAGACAGACAACTAGGAAAAAGATACTTTCTGGTTACTTCAGGCCAGCCTCTCCTAAAAATATTGCACTATAGTGTATGAAACTTCAACTGCAAAGCAAAATTACTGTAAATAATTCCAGTAAAGTTCCCCAAACCCCAATATTTCAGACATAAACCTGACAAGGAATCCAGGCTGATTATCAGAATTATAGTTCAATGAAGCTTATTTCAACAGATTGCTCAGTAATACAGCAACAATAACCTTTGAGACTACTTGTAAAGCACTGAACTCCATACCCTTTTTCTCGTTGGCAAGCAGTCAGTTCCATGAGTTATCCCACCAGCTATTTTGGAGCATCTATCCATTAGCGGCAGAAACAAGCACACAATTTGACTCATTAGAAGCTATGCCAGCAATTTTCAAAAAGCAGAGCCTCGAGTTGGTTCTAAAGATCTTCTGTAGACATTCTGGGTTTTAATGGAAAAATAAACAAGCACAGCCAAGCTGCAAAATAATTTAGAATCCAGTAAGAGTTCTTGAACACATCTGCTTGCTATTTACTCTGCCATATTTCTGAAGCAGTAACAGGGTTAATGAAAACAAAAAACATATGCAAATGAAAAAGGAATGGTGGAAATGCAAGGAAATGTCTCATTGTAATCAAACTTACTTGATATTTACACAGCATTTCACAGTTGGATATCACAAAAAATGATAGTAGAATTAATTTGAGCTTAATGGTCCTTTCCCCTATGCTTCAGAACAAAGCAACTAACCCCAAACTCATCTGTCATGTGGCAGGAAACAACTTTTTCTTTCTCTTCACTTGCAAAAAGGCAATGAAGATTATGGATTCAGTTTAGAACAAGACGCTTGCCACCCTGCTCAGTGTGTGCACCAGTGTGTCATGGTCTAAGTTACAAACAAGGGTGTCATCTTTTGCTATAGCTCAGAATTCAGACTAGCTAGACATACCAGGGCAAGCCTTCCAGCAGCACTGGAATCTATTCAAGGGCCACAATTCTGCCTTGTAGGAAGGCTGTGTCATATTATGTATTCAGTTCAGCTAACTAGTTCCAGACTTGCTCACATCTACCTCCTCACCTGGCTGTCATTTACTTGCACTACAGTATATAAGCTCTATAAACACTCAAAACTGAAATCTTAATTTTTACACATTTTAGCACCATTTTGTGTTAAGCTTATAATGGAGTATCATGTTTGTTTATGTTATATTTTTCTCTGTGTTATCCTCAGACTTTTCCCCTCAAGCATGAACATGCTATATGTGCTGTGTATCTGAGCTGTCTACTTGCTACCACTACTACTCCACACGTCATTCTTTCTTAAGAAAATCCAGAAATCCATCAGAGTATCATAAGAAATTCCTCATTAAATTTTTAGCATTTTTTTTTCTCATTAACAGAGAAACTTCTCTCTCTGGACCTTGCTTTGATAATTCCCTTTGTTCAGCTGTGCATTTGGGTCCATTTTAGTGGGGTATCCAATCTCTGTGGGAATTTTTTTTTTTTAAGACTTTATGCATTTGACGTATTAAAGATTTTATGTTGTCTAAGTGTCTACTTGTTTGCATTTGTTTTATATAGCTTACTAATTTTTTTCCTTATATTCTTGTTTTATTATCATGATAAAAAAAACCCAGTATCATCAAACAAATGATTTGTATTGGGATTTTCAAACCTGATTAGTGGCCTATATTGTCTTAACATCCTGGTGCTCAACTTGGAACATTTACAAGGGAACTTTCGTTAGTAGAAGGTCAATTACCTCTTTTTAAACAAATCAGCCTATTTAAGAATGCTGAAGTTAGGTATCCAATGTGGAGATATTCATAGTCCCCTTTTTTATTCTGACTCGTGGTGATAAATTAAAACAGACAGCTTCCTTCTTTGGAAATGACATAGTAAACTGTTCAAGGTATAAATTCTGCAAATTTTATGTTACAAATGTAGATACCATAGGAGTATCCAAAAAGAATCCTAGAAGACATACACACAAGCTATTTTCCATAGTTTACATTAGACTGCCAGAGTTGAGCATATCTTCACAAGACAGCTGTGCTAAATACAAAAAATAAATGCATACATAGATATGTTAGTCCACTAAATATAGTTTATCTTGTGATAAGATGACTGGATGAAAAGTCTGAACACTGGAAAAGTAATCCAGAGACTGAAAGAATTAATTGCTAAAGAACTGTTTGATACTTTGTTTAAAAGGTTACTTATTTCTCAGTAATACGTCATAGGCGGTTCTAATTTAGGCAGTGGAGTTTCTCATTCTGTTTGTGTTTCAGCTGTCACATTTCACAAATAAAAGATGGAAATATTTTTTCTGATGCTTTTCTAAAACATACTAGGATCTACAGCAACTGACATCACAAAATTGATGTACAATATTTATTACCACAATGATTATACCTTGTTACCATTTATGCCATGAAAGTGCAGGACTAAACCCAGATATTTAAAATTACTTATGTTGTTCAGTAGTATAAAATACAACAAAGAGAAAAATAAAAATGAAATTTTATGTACAGAAGGTTGCAACATCTAGAGATAAATTCCTTGAACATTCACTGTTATATTTACCTGTTAGTTAATTGTTTTTATTGCAAAATTTGTAAAGGGCTCTGGACCCTAATTATAAACTGAATTAAAGTATCCCAGTTCCTGAAATAAATATTTTAAACTGTTGAATCTTGAATAACGAACAAAGTTAAAGCTGTGTGGTCTTTACTCTTCCTTCCCCTCCCCCCCCAACCCCCCCGCCCCCCACTCCCCTTAGGAATGTAACATAGCAATAGACAATTTTTTCAGTTTAAAATAAATCTTCAGCATTCTTGCATTAACAATGCCCTCTCCTTGACTGCTGGTCTACATACCTATAGATCTAAGTACAATAAATCTGAAAAAAACATTCATGAGCCACATAAAAGAACCTGACTACTGTAATCCAAACCACCAATAAGATAACCGCTCTGAAAGTTATGGAAATAGCATCAAAATCATTAAAATGAATATTTTTTAAAATAACATACATGTTTAAATATACACACCTCTCAAGCAGTCTTAAGACAAGGATCTTTTTTTTTTCCTTCAAAATTTGTGGTAGACAAACCTTAAAATCATTGGAGTAGTAGTTAAAATTAGTAATCAGAATTTGTCCCAACCCACTTTCTACAAAAACTAGAACAAAGTAATACAAAAATAAACTCTTGGATAATGTACAACTAAAACACACATATTTTTGCTTTCTTGCCACATTTTCTCTACTGGCTCCATATGTCAACAAGGTGCAATGGCATTGAAAATTTATAAATGTGAAAGTTTTTGGCTCTCAGAAAAGAACTTTGTTTAATTTTCATGGCAATTTTGGCCTGTGTCTCCTGTTATTTGAAACAAGACATACATCTTTGGTCACATTTCTACAACATTCTGTGCATGTCATAATAGCAGTTGGATATCTCTGTCATCTAGATACATATTTCAAAGAAAACTACATGTTACTTTTTTTCTAAGGCCAATAGGATACTTCTGAAATAAATATTTATTTGTTCTGATAATTCCATTGATACAAAAAGTACAGCCATAACTTGAGGGTAAATTTGTAAAATTATTTATTCTCAAAGTAACTTCAAAAGAGAGTTTATTTAATGTAAACAATTGTCTTTAGCTATGCAAATATTAAGCTATCAGCTTTTCTTTGAAGTCTTTCTTTGAAGCATCATAGTCAATAAAGTCAAAGGCTGCAGAGTGGTTACAGATGGATGTAACAGTATTAATCTCACAATTTGAACTCTCTCAGCAGCTTGCTATCCATCAGCACAATGGCTGCTGCCTCCCACACTACAAACAAGTCTGAAACCAAGTGAAAAGGCATTAGAGTTGCTGTAGGAGGTAAAATGTTTTTCAGGTTGACTTCTTGGTAACCTTACGTAGAAAGCAAGATTAGAAATTGTTTTTCAAGAGGTTCTAAGTTTCTTTAAGGCACAGCTTGTAATATGCTGTGGGTGGTTTGTCTTATTGATGGTAAACAATCCTCCGTAAGTTAAACATTTCAACCTTTGTTAACAACACTCCCAAGTATTTTGCTTTTTAACCAAAGAGGTTTGGGCAGTTTAGCATATCTGCTAGCTCAGATTTCCTCTAGTCCTTTCACAACCTGTACTTGCTGTGCTCGCCAAAGTTCAGACTCAAATTCTACACTTTTCTTTTTCCTTTTACAATGCTGGAGAGAATGTCTAATATTTTCTCATGCAAATAGTCTGGAAGATACTTTCAGTAGTCGTGTATGGTGCAACTTAGGCTTGATTAAAATTGGGTACATAATGGATATGAGTAGCAAAATACGGTTATTTCTTAGTGCAAATCCCCTTCAGTATACATGTACACAAGTTTTCACATGGGAAAAATAGATACTGCTGCAAGATTTTTTTTTCAAAATTAAAAGAACAGAAAATCCTGAAATACATATTGGTATTTCAGAATGTCTGGAATCAGAATTAGAAATTAATTCTGTAATTAAAATAAATTATCCGTTAATTACAAAAGTAAAGCATTGACATAGTTATTTCTACTGCCATATGAATAAGAATCTCCTAGTAAAAAATGATGAGACAAGAGGAAATCTACTCATCAGTTCTGCTGACAAAATTAGTTGCATTTGGGAAGATATCTTAAGAAACGGGTTTTTTAGGAATAGAGTTTGGTAGGTTTTAAAAAGTAACAAAATAATGAAAATAGAAAATATTTAACACAATGAAGATAGTACTTAAGGTCATGGTGAATATAATACAGAGACTATTCTGTAAAGTGAGTGGCTTAATTTGGCTATTTATGAATTATTTGGGGTCTACAGAAAGTAGAAAGACATATTCTCAGATGGCATAAATATGCAGCATTTCACTCAACAGTTCAATGCTAATTTATATCAGTTAGGGATCTGACTCCTACAGTGACTAAATATATGTAATTCTTTGGATATGCTAACTGCAACCTTTTCATTTAAAAATCACTGTTAAATCATTCCCATATATTCCTTTCCAATGGTAGTGGAAAAGAATTAAATAATCTTTAAATATATCTCTACTTCAAACACTGCAGCTGAAACCTCTATCCAGATACAGAAAAAAAAAAAATCACAATAATAATATTATATTTGAAAGTTCATAATAAAGCACATCATAAAACTTTAAATGCTTATTTTTGGTCAACAAAATGGTCAGCAAACATATTTTTGTGGGCTTGCCCAGGAACTGCTCAAGACAGAGAATAATTTAACATAAAATAGATATCCACAAACCAGGGTAATTTCTATGGCTATAGGATATTTTTCCTTTCCCCATTAATAATTACTTTGAGTTGGTGAGACCACCCACAGTGAGATCATTCTGGGAAGTCAAATATGGGGAGGGAAAGGTAGACAAATGAAAACTAGAAACGTATCTGGGAATATCTGGTTTTAAGGCTAGGATAAATGGAAAATACACCCATTATTATAGATGACAGCTTTCCCTAACAGCCCAAAATATACTTAGTCTTGGAGTAAAATTCACATTTATCCCAGTTGGACTTATTTTGGGTTTGCTTCTTAGATACTTTTTGTGATGATAGTCCTATTTTTCTCTTTTAAACTTGATCTAGAACAATGATTTAATATTTCTTAGAAAAATACACACCCAAGAATTCTTTCTCTAATCTTTTCCACCTATCTCTTCCATATCAACCAATCCATATCAAGAGTAACACCAAGCATTTCAAATTACCTGCACAGTCTAGTCTCAGGTCACAGATCCTTTAACTATCATACTTGAACTATCAAGCAGATCCTTCCGACAAAACTTCCATTGTTGAATTACTAATGAAATTTAAATGGAGTTAGTCCAAAGAAAAAGAATTTAAAAGTGATTGCCAGAGTATGCACACGTCAATGCTGGGCAGCAGGTTAGTGAAATTCATAGATGTCACTAGAAGATCTAGGAACATCTTTCCTGACCCACAAATTTTTGAGATTTAAAAAATACTCCTTTGCATTCTGGAGTGAGAAAATAGTGAAAAGAGATCCTTGCTTTCCAGAGAAACTAGTCTTGTGTTTCAGAAAGCAGTCACCATAAATTTATGCATTGCAAGTGTAAAGTATGTTTGAAGATTTCACCTGCAGGAATCTGAATCTCATAATTCAGAGAGACTTGTGGCCACTTCTGAAAATGAGACTTCAACTCCTAAGTAACTTCAACTCCTAAGTAACAGGAGGACTTTGAAAAATATTTCTACTGGCTAATATGCATTTGCACTTCTAAGAAGCAACTGTATAAACTTGTCTGTGCAACTCATGCTTTTGTCTCCCAAGGGTATGTGCATATCATTCAATTTGTGAGTTTTTCAACCACAGATCAGTCTGTTTTGTGGACTCTGAGCAGTATGTAGCAAAATTGCTAGCAATACTAAATAATAATTTTTAAAAAGTGAAATCCAGAGGGCCGAGTATTTCACCAATTATTAAAGAAATACAGAGGTGTAAATGACAAAATGATAAACGTCACATATTAAATATTTTTCTCTTGGAGGAAGAGTATTTTCCTACCCACAGATTCTTGGCATGCTTCCTTTTTATTTCTTAATTACATCCCTGATGCAGTAACTACTATATGACATCTCTATCTCTGCCCAGAGGCAGCTTACATGTCTTACATATTTAACTAATACTTTAAGCTGTTTCACATTTCACCTGTCATACATTGTTGCAAGGATGATTTTTTTTTTAGCATTAAAGTTTTACTGTTTTCTTACTAGCATTTCTAAGATGATACAGAGACAAGATTTTCTGGTTTCTTGTGTGGGACGAACACACCAACGGAGTCTCTGACTGTGTGGCACTGTATAGAAGATGAAATGTGACCAAAGAACTAAGTCTTACAATAAAACTTGCAGCATAAATTCTATGAGGCACTACATCATGATTTTGAAATAAAATATTTTGGGCTTAGCCAAAATATTTAGCTTAAAGCATTAATACTTTCTGCAGGAAACCTAGATCCATTTTTTTTTCCACTTCATGCAGCTATGCAAACTTTCGCAGGAAAGGTGGGAAATTGCAAACAAACCTCAAACAAAATCCTATCAACAATTTCACTTTGGTTTTCCATCAGAAAAGCAATATCTAAGAAATATGTGCAACTTTATTAACTAAAATTTCCACATCTGAGAAAAATATTAATGAGAGTTATCTGAATTTAGCTTTTGAAGAAGCTTTGTTCAGGGAGACTGAGAGATAAGACAACCATTTTTACTTCTGCTCTAGCCGTTATTTGATCAGTCTTCACTCATCTTGCAGAAAGGTGCCTTTGTTTGGGTTTTTGACATTACTCATGGCACTGAAAGTACTACAAAGTACTTCATTAAAACCATTGGTGCTGATGAATAGAGAATCTCTCCAGGAGTTACCCTTTATACATAAATACTGACTACTACATCTTCTATACTAACTACTACATCTTCTAAAGAGCATTCAAGACCACCTGCACATTAGGATTAATTCAAAACTGACTAAAATCAATAAGAATATCTCCATTAAATTTATCCCAGGCTGATGGAATTTAAGACCAAGAAGAAGCACAGTTATGATGATCTACTCTGATGTCCTGTTTACAAAGCATTTTAATTAGCAATTCTCGCATCAACCATGTAGTTTCTTATGGACCCACAGGTAATAAATACAGGAAAATAATACTGAGGATTTATCAAGGACACATTTTTCCTGCCAAAGCTAAGAACTTTCTGTAAAGAAATTATTTGGTCCATGGATGAGAAGAGAGCAGAAAATGTTGTTTACTGGGAACTTGGCCTTGGATTTTAACACAATCTCCCTACAAGTATCCTTCTACCCAAACTGAGATACAGACTAGGCTGGTGGACTGTAAGGCAGGTGAAAAACTGACTAGATTGTTCCTCTGAAAAGGTAGTAGTTAATGTTCAAAGTGGAACTGGCAGCCATCACAAGTGGCATTCCTCAGGGGCTGATATTTGGGCTGATGATGTTTAACGTCTTCATCAACAACCTGGAAAATGAGACAGAATGCATCCTCAGAAAGTTTGTGGATGATACCAAATTTGAAGAGGTGCTTGATATCCTGGAGTGCAAGGCTGCCATCTAGGGGACAGGCTTTTAGTACTGAGCCAAAAGGAAATTAATGAAGTTCAACAAAGATGTATGCAAAGATTTGAATCTACAACAGAAACACCCCATGCAATAGTATCAGCAGAGGACTGACTGGCTAGAAAGGAACTTTGCAGAAAAGGACTTGATTGTCCTGATGGACACTCCTGATGGACATAAACAGCAATGTGCCATTGTTGCAGTGAAGGCTACGCACATCAACAAGAATGTAACCATCAGATGAAGGAAACTGATTAAACCCCTTTATTCAGCACCAAGTATAATCTGAATGCAATGTCCAGTTTGGGGCCCTCAAGCACAAGAAAGTCCCTGAAAAACTGGAGCAAATTCAACAAGATGGTCAGGACCTGTAGTACATGACATATGAGGAGAGACTGAAAGAATTGGGTTTGGTATCTAATTGCTGTTTTCAATAACCGAAGCTGAAGTTGAAAGAAGACAACTAGACTGCACTCAGAGGTGCTCAGACAAAGTAAGAGGCAACAGATGTAAGTTGCAGCAAGGAATTCTGACCTGGTATAAGGAAAAATATTTTCACTGTGACAGTGATTAAGCTCAGAGATGTTGTGGAACCTCCATCCTTGTATATTTTCAAAACTCAGCCAGACAAGACCTTGAGCAAGCTGAAACAGCTTTACATGGGCCTTTCTTTGAGCGGGAGGTTGGACTAGATGACCTCCAGCAGTTTCTTCCAACCTAAGTTATCCCCATATACAGAAAACAATCAAATCCCTTCCTGATCTTCATTAGGAAAAGCAAAATATGAAGAGCTTGATAAGTCTCAACCTGCAGGCAGCCATATTTCATCTGGGTCAGAGCCTTTACTGTCTGCTAAATCATCACCAACTTTGCTTTCCCTATTTTAGCATGCATTTAATATTGATGAAGCAAGCTTATGCCTCAAACAGAAGAAGGATCAGATCATGAACTGCTTTAACCTTAATACTTGCAATGTCTCATGTTGTGACTTGCAGTGATAAGCAACCTTTTTCTTCTTTTTAAAACTTATTTCAACATGTTTGCATCCATAAATCTGTAGAGGAAGATTGTATTATGAATCATTACTAGATGAATCATTTTTCTTGATAATTTGTCTATTTGTATTCTTACAGTAAATACTATTTATGATCAAGTTGCTACTTCAGTCAAAATATGAGTCATACCTGTACTGGTGTTCTTACTGGAAAAGAAGAAAATCTCTAACTGATAAGCAATATCATTTAATGTCTCCCCATAAGCCCCAGTCTTGCAAAGGGCACTGCACAGAGGCTTCAAAGATATTTAAGCACACTGAGTCCTGTTACAGAACTGGGGCATTAATCTGTCAGACCTTGATTCTATTCCTGTTAACTTCAAATGGAGCAGAACTGCTTTGCTGCAACCAAAATCCTGGCAAAGAATGAACTTCTTCATATAGTTTCCTGTCTTCAGCAAAGACATTACATTGCTAAGTAGTACATTCTATAATCAGCATGTACAGCTCTCTTACCCTAATTTATAAGTTACTGAATTCTGATTCCCTGAATTTATTTTGTCGCACTTGCAAACATGTGCCCACAGTAAAGTTTTAGTTTGGATCAGGAATGCTTTTCTGAAGCTAATCTCCTGAACAGTCCCCTCTTCCTGCACTTTGTTTCCATCATGGAGCAGTCTCACAGCATGCAAGCTGCATTCCTCTGGATGAAACTAAACCAGCAGGAATAATCCAAGAGCCCAACCACGTGCTCCAGCTACTAAAGGAAGTTCAGTCCCTGGGACTGAACTAGAGCTGGTTTGAAGCTAGTCAAAATTCTCAAAACTTGTATAAACAATCCATACTTGACCCTCAGCACCAACTGTTTCACTCTACGTATCTACTCCTCTTTCCCCTTACTATTTGATAATAAAGGCATAACCTTAATTGTTCTGATCAGTATATAATTCCAGCCTGCATCTCATTTGAGTTTGGATGTTTTAAACTTAGGTGTCCTCGTAAGAGATTCGTCTACATTTCTTTGAGACAACAGAGGGAGGGAGAAGGAGAGAGAGGGTGGGGAGGGAGGTGGAAAAGAGCAAGTAGGGTTGGAGACAGTGAAGGGAAGAGGGGAAGGGGAGAATGGGGAGAGAGGGAGGGGGAGTAGGAGAGGGAAAAGAGGCAAAGGGAAAGAGGAGGAAGACATGAGGGGAAGATGGGCGAGGAAGTAGGAGAGGAGAGAGAAGGGGGAGAGGAAGGGAGAGAGGATGAGAGTGAGGGAGAGGAAGGGAAGGGAAGGGAAGGGAAGGGAAGGGAAGGGAAGGGAAGGGAAGGGAAGGAAGGGAAGGGAAGGGAAGGGAAGGGAAGGGAAGGGAAGGGAAGGGAAGGGAAGGGAAGGGAAGGGAAGGGAAGGGAAGGGAAGGGAAGGGAAGGGAAGGGAAGGGAAGGGAAGGGAAGGGAAGGGGGGGGAGTGAGAGAGAGAGGGAAGGAGAAGGATATCTTCTGAGATAATTAATTAATACATGCAGATAAAATGTTCTCTAGAGTTAGCTTTTTCTACTATATCCTGAAAAAGTCTAGATAACAAACTTGGGCAAGATGCCTAACTTTGAGGTAAGATAAATCCCATACTTAGTAGCCCCAGTGGAGTTTAGAATAGAACAGTTTAGTTGGAAGTGACCTACAACAATCATCTAGATCAATGATCACCTAAATCAGATATAAATCTATTTACATTGGGATGGCAGAATCTAATAATCTATAAACTTTATAATTATTATAATTGCAACTCCTGTGTGTGACAGTATTGTTTTCTCTTAAAGCTTTAATTTGCATTAATAACTCTTTGAATAGTTTTATTTTTTTGTTTTTAATAGTTTTTTTCCAAATTTATAGTTGCACCTACTCTAACACTAAACAAAAATGTTAGAAGAAACCACTACTTTTAATAGAAAAATACTTCAGGCCTTATAACTTTATATGTGTGTCAATCTCCCAGACCACTCTTCCCTTCTTTCACACCCCCCATCAGGTCAGCGGACAGAGCAGTTGCCTCACCTCAGCAAGAAGATACATTTCTTGTCTTCCTCAGAACTGTGTCAGCACAGGAATGAATAGGGCAAGGGAATATTTTGATCACACCATCACATCTGGACTTTTTAATTAAAAAAACCAAACTCTGCAATTTAAAACCATCAATGTCTACCACAGCATTGCATTTTTTCACACTGTAAAATCAGTAGTCTGCATTCCAGGTGACGCCCTTTCCTCTCTCTATGTGCTACAGCCACAGGCTGGAACACATTGTCTCCAATGAGACACCAAAAATTCTCCTTTCGCTGTTGGGAAAGATGATGCATTGTGGGTTGCTTTTCTCTTTTTGTGCACAAAAGAACATGGGGCAGCCAGATTTGCGTAATTATCAACCCATAGCGGAAGTGATCAAATAGTCCTAACAAAAGACCTAAGGCAGAAGCTGCAGAGAGGCAGACAGCTCCTGAAAGAGACCCTAAAGGAAGACAATTCTGGATAGAGAAAACCTATTTTCCTAATGGAAAACCATCTGGAATGAATTTTTTCCATCAGTCCTAACGTCAACTAAATATATATTCAAAATTACATTTCAGCATTTAAATAGTGCATATCAAAAAATATTCAAGCAAATTTCCACATATTCAGAACAAACTGATAAAATGACAGAAGCAAAAGAACAACTGGAAAAATTGCATAAGGTCTGAAATGGCATTAAATCAATGTCATTAGCTTTCTTTATTTAGAATAAGCATGTGTGACAAAGTGCACAACCTCACAGTACTCCACAGAAGATAGCAGTAACAATCTTCTAGAATCCTCAGGGCACAAGCTTTATTTGCAAAAGTAATTGCTCCTCCCTGTCAAAGTCTGTCTCACATCATTGACTGCACACTCCTACAATGAGATCAAGATGAACCATCATGAGCCAACACTTTCAGTGCTGTAAGTCACAGATCACTTTACAGACAAGGACAACTGTAACCACATTACTGAAACCAGTATATCAAATCTGGTCCACAGGTCACATTTAGGCCAACACTCCTAAATAAATATATACTCAATATTACTGTATGTAGGCAAAGCTTCAAGGTATGAAGAAGAAATCAGAATAGGAGAGACTTATCAAAAAAAAAAAAAAAAAGAATGACTAGTGTGAGGTCTCACTGGTGAAAATAGATTAAATGAAAACTCTGTAATCGTAGCACTCCAAGCAACAACAAGGAGATACAGCTAGACAGAACTGTGTTGTAAAAATAAGGCTATCTATCTGAGCCAACTTAAGAAAGCAGCTTAGCTGGTTTTGTATGATGTTGTGCTTTGTTACCATGTTTCTCAAATGAAAGCGATTAACAAGCACAGCACACTTATGCCAGTCTTTTCCAGTACATTAATGTGTCTGTTTAAAGCTAGTGGAAGCATCTACACTCTGCAATACACTATGCCACATGTAAGAGAGTGCTCTTAAATAGTAGTGTGCCCATGATGAAAATCAGACTGATCATGCTTTGTGGTATAGATCTTCATAGCAAGATTTACTGTTAAAGCACATATTGGCAAACAGTTCATTTTAATGAGATATGGCAGAAAAATGAACAAAACATCTTATTGCATTCCTGCTCTCTCTTAAAAAATGCCTCAATATTTTTGCTTAGATGCTGGGTGTTCTTCAGTTGCTTCTTTTACAAACACTTGTTTTAGCAACTAAATTCCCTGCCTGGCTCAAACATTTAATCTTGGTGTTGAAGCCGTGTGACGAATTTTATTATGTTTTTATTTTGTTACATTTCTGCAGTGTCCCAGCAGTTACATAGTGAAGACACACTGATGCAGTTAGATTCACATTATGTTAGGAGATAACATGAAATGACAGTTATCAGGCTATATTAGGTGGGTAATACTGGGATGGTAGATTAGATTAAAACATGATTAAACAGTAGGAAAGAAAAAAAACAACCTTTTTCATTGCTTTTACTAGTATTCTTTCTTGAGATTAATGTCAAAGATGCTTAGCAATCTGGATGGGCATGACCTGAATCTAAATTTTAAAATCCTACTATTGTTTATGACATATTTAGAACAGCTTAATATCAGCTACTATTTATCCACACTCTAGAAAGTAGCAGATCTGCTGCATCTGTGATGGCTGAATGAGCAAACTACTTTATGATCTTTGGGACAAACCAGAATTTTCTGTTCTCTGCAGTACCCAGTTTATGACAGGAGCTTCAAAAACATTGAGAAACCATTTGTGGATCTTTAATCCCTGTATGGATTTACCACTTGATCTAGCAGGTGGTGTCTGAGAAAAACCTTTACTAAGTTGCAGTGACCTCCAGAGCCACCAAGCAGCCTACAGACAAGACAGAAATAGTATCTGCTGTGGTCTTTGAAAACTGATAATCAAATATTACACTACAGTAGGCAGATATGAAATGGGTCATTATCATAACTAGAGGAAAAGAGAAAAGCGATCAGTTAAATATACATTTTGATCAATGAATAAACACTTTTGAGTCTACAACTTCCTACAAAAACCTGTGTTACTTCTATTTAAACACTAACAAAATACTTGTATTTTGAGCTAGATGCCAGAGGATTAATAAAGCTGCTGTCATGCTAAATGATGTCTGTTTCCAAAGCCTTCTAAGAAAAAAAAACCTTGTCCCCAAGTCCAGTAAACTGTACGCGGATAGGATTTGTGTACGTGCATTTCCAACCGAGCTCAGCATACTCTGCCATACATTTACCATAGTGGTATTCAAACCATTTTAAATTAAGCCTTGTGTTAAATTCATATGCTATCAATATGGCTTTCTCAGAATGAACACACATAAGTCCACTATTTTTACCTTGTTTACTGCATTTGTAATACATTTACATGCCCCTGTGTGTGCAATGATTACAAGGACAACTTATGAGACTGAAAATTGCCACTTCACAGAAAAATGGATGCAATAAATAAAATTATATTGTCGGTATCTATGATCTGCTTCCATTTAACTTTTCTGTAAGCATCCAAGGCTTGGGTGGACATTATCTAAGTGCTAAGGTTACTTTCTTCTTACAATAATTATACTATCTGCTTTCTTTACATTTTGTATTAATAAAGTCACTGATATTCTAGTACCTAAAAGCAGTTTGCAATACATTTTATAAAAATGGGCCTCTCAGACATATAAAATGCATGTATCAATAAAATGGCTGTGTTATAATCTTGCAAAGTTAGTATTAAGGGGTATTTTTAAATATTTCTACAGCTTTGGTTAGAGTATACTCAAGAATTTCTAGTGTAGTTTGGCATGAATGTTCTTCAGGATTAGAAACTGCTAAATTGTAAATAAGTCTATTAATAAAGTTCAAGGTGATTACAATAATATCATGTAAATATGAGGAAGGTGATGTGCAAATATTAATGATTTACACTAAGTTGCACTTGTAATAGTTGAAAACATTGTTTTCAGTGATCTAAGATTAAATCAATAAAATAGGAATTATGTTTAGTATTGTGATGCCTAACTTGTAACTGATCTGTTCTACTGGAAAATAAAACCCAAAGTCAGGTGTCTACAAAATGTGTAAGAATAGCTGGGATTCAGAGAAAGGAATTCACAAAGCCCACTACACTGAGTGCAAAGTCACCTGAACTAACCCGCAACCTCTGTTGACCGCTCCACCTTCATACATGCAGAATACAGAATCTTAAACATCTATTTGAGAAATGTGTTAAAACTATACCTACCCTAGCTCAAGAAAACAAACAGCCTGAAGAGAGCAACTCTGGTGCTCTGTCTTCAGTCCCGTTTTACACCCAGTGTCCCAGTGCTTCGCATACCCAGATGAAATGTGACACATATGCTCTGAAATCCTTCTCCTGTCTTCTTGAATATTCATTGGTCACAAATATGTGAGAGCTACAGGGCTTTTATAAACTCTTTTGTTACTGAAGCAATTCAATTTTTGTATAAAATAAGCACATATTTCTTAATCTACAAAGGGAATTAAAATGAATGCGTGACCTAGCTGCTAGGGTATTCCCCTGGGAGTCTCAAGGTCCAGACTGTCTTACAGTAAGAATGGTACAGGGATGTCAAAACAAGAATTTTGATGTGTTTTTATGTGGAGCAATTTGGTACCATCACTGACCAATTTGGTGGTTTTCAATTTGCTCCGAGCTGGAATCGGCGTACCTAGATGACTCGACTGGTTACAAATTAGGCTTTTCCATTGATAAATTGCAGCTGAGCTGAGCAGATGAGGAATTATACTTAAAAATGATACCTAGGAACCTAGTCCATTTGAAGACAGAGGCCCTTGGCTTTGTCTAATGTAAAGTACATCTTTCTTATTACGTAAGTTTCTAAAGTTTACTAATCCAAGAAACATTTAAACTTACTAAATCTCTACAAATAAAATCATCCAGACAGGCTGCTAATTGTGAATTGATGTCTCCTTGGTTATACTTATTGTGAGAACAATCCCTTGCATAATTTTGTGCCAACTAGCACTCTCCCAAACAAATCTGAGCTATGATTTGGCAGATAGGAAGTATTCCTGATGGATGGTTTGCATATAGCCAGCCTGTTTTCGAAGCTAAGAGTTTTTATAATATGGGCATGGGCCTTAATGTCAGAAAACAGTCCACATATCTTTAAGTTGCTAGTATGAATGTAGCCAATTAATGAAAATGAGTTACATGGATTAACTGCAGATTGAGTTACAGGATTAGTTTCATGGCATTGTGGTCATGCCTTTAATATATGCAGACCACAATGCTGCAATGGACCTTTGTTGTATAGCAGCTGTTGTAAGTTCTGGCAGTCCTCCCAGATCTTTGGTCCACATTCCCTTCTCTTCTTTGTACCACGTCTTTTGCTCTTAATTCTTCTTGTCTTATCTGCAAAGATTTACCATATAAGAAGTGGCTAGCAGTTAAATTTTCCAGACCAGAATTAGGTTTACAAGGATTATTGTATCTCAGTGGTGCAGGTATACAGTGGAATTGCTAAAGGGTCAACATGAGTAAGCTGATTAACTAGTCTAAAGTACTGGGAGAAACCAATAACCATAATAAGGCACAAAAATATAATCTTCCCAAAATGAAGCAAATGAGCGCTGATGTGCACTCCCACTTCTAAAAACTACTCTCTTATATATCACCAATTCTTGGCCCCTTTGAAGTGCACAGTGGTCTTGTGACCTCAGTTTTATCATGGCTAGTTGAAAAAAAAGCGATGAATTTTCTAGTTTTGCTGATGTTCCCAAAATTTCCTGGTAGGTCAATATCACACTGTACATAAAAACAGATTCTTATAACACAGAACCAGCCTACCTTGGAAGATCCTTTGTTATAGTTTTTTCCTGCCAGTTTCAGTATTTGATTTATAATGTTGCACTGGAATGCAGTGATTTTCTTTACATCATAATCTCTAACATTTAGACATCTGTTTTCCATATGCACTGCAGTAGTACTGCAAAGACAGTTGTGTATCTGTTCTCTAAGGAGAGAAATGGTCAAGGTCTGTCTCTATATTTATGAACAGAATTCTAGACAAAAGTACTGTTCCTGAATATTTCCCAAAATCTACTATGAGTGGTGCTCACAAATGTAGAGTTTAAGATGAGAAAATTATTTTCTCTAAGAATTGGTTACTGTTAGAGTTAACTCCATGTCCATTTCTGATGAAACGTATGTATGTTAGTAAGCTTTTCTCCACAGCTTTGTAGATCTCTTTTGAAAAATATATTTTTTCAGCAGATTTTTAATGTTATAATATTCTAGAATTATATCAAGACTGTTTAAATCACATTTTCTTCACAGGAGATAAAATGGTGTTAAAAAAATGAGCACTAAAATAATGTAATTAGTCAGTATTCATGTAAAGTAATTATGTGTTTAAATCAGCAGGTCTAAATTACATTTCTAGTTTTAATTTATCTAGTGATTTAATTAGGTGCCTAATATTAGGTATTTAACTGAACACAGTGGGAAAGGGTATGTCTTTTAGAAATTGGGAATTCTGTAAGGTAGGTGCCCTATGAATTATAATACCTAAATAAAACACAGAGGAGCAAATCGGCATTTTCATATTCTACCACCATGAAGTAACTAAATTAACCTAGCATGTTGTTGTGAGTACAAGCAATCCACAGATCAAAGCTGTGGCTCTGATGAATTCTTCTGGATAAAACACGGGTGTTAGACTACAGTCAGGGCCAATCTGCTGGTTTTGCACACAACATACAGAAGCTAACTCAGAAAAAAACTGGCAGATTTCAAAGAGTCAGAGTACTTCATCTTACACAGATTATGAGGGTTAATGACAAAGGGTTACGTGTTGGTATCTATTAAATCTATTGAGCCAGTTTTCTTCTATTAATAACCTTGCAGGAGGTCAGAAAGATTGACCTCTAAGTTGCATCATTTGATTGCAATGAGGTCAGGACATCTAAGACCTTTGTGACCCTGGAGCTGCTGTTCTGATTTACCCAGAGACTGACGGAGAAAGCTAGAGGCAAGTGAAACTCAGAACTTCTCTTCTAACAATTTTTTTAGTCCAAAGTCAAAAACAAAAGTCAAAAGACCTCATAAATCAGAGACTATTATTTCAGGAATGTAAAAGTAAAATAACATTATTACAATACAGGATTTCAAATTCATACTAAATGAAATACTGTCAAAAAACTTCAGTAACATTTGCTGCAAAAAATATGTCAGATGGGCATTTTCTGATGAAAAACTCTGTTGGGAAATGCTTCACCAGCCCTATCAGAAATTAAACATGCATTTTAATTTAGCTACTTTTTCTTACCTCTTATCTTCTACTTTTGATAGATCACCAGTGAATGGCTATGTTTAAATTTCAATTAACGTTCATGGGAGCTTTGTAATGTGTAGACTATTTAAGAGTATAAATAGAGTAAAAAAGGGAAGGTATGTAACACTTAACAGTTGTATTTTTAACTGTCTTTATCATTACTAATTATGATAAATTCATCTACTGTTTTTTGTTGTACCAGGTGCAGCTGCCCAGGTGCTTGTGGGGGTCTGCTGCCTCTTCGGTCTCTGTGAGGAGATGCCAGGTCTGTCCTGTGCCGGACACAGCTGGTTCCAGCCAGCTCTAGCAGCCCCACCACAGGGCACAGCTGAGCCCCTCAGCCACTGGCGGGTGCCTCACAGCGCAGCTAAGAAAGGCCAAAATGCTGCCCAGCAGTGAGGGGTGAAGGAAAAAGTGTGAGAAAGAGCCCTGCAAGCCCTGAGGGGAGAGCAGGAGAGGGAGAGGCTCCAGCCACTGCCCCTGCAGAGATTCCCCTGGAGAGCCCCCGCCAGAGCAGGTGGATATCTCCTGAGGGAACTGCGGCCTGTGGAGAGCCCACGCTGGAACAGGGGAACAGCATGAGGAGGCAGGAGCAGCAGAGAGGAGCTGGTGTGGACTGACCATGGCCCCCATTGCCCATCGCCGTGCGCCGCTTGGGAGGAGGTGGAGGGGAGGTACAGGACTCAGGAGGGAAAGAGGGAAGTTGAGGCTGAGAAAAAGGCCAGGAGTGCATCGGAGGAAGGTGGTTTTGTCTTTGTTTCTCACCCTCCGGATCTATTTTAATAGGAAATAAATTAAATTAATATTGCCCAAACTGAGTCTCTTTGCCCATGATGGTAATTGGTAAGTGATATCCCTGGTTTTACCTCGATCCACAAGATTTTTCATCTTATTTTCTCCCCCTGTCCTGTTGAGGAGGAGGAGAGAGACAGTGGCTGGGCAGGTGTCTGGCAGCTGTCCAAGGTCAACCGCCACACTTGGAAATACATCTTTGACAGAAATTTTGAGGCAAGAAAAAGAACATCTCAGAAACTGATCAGGAAATATTGTTTGAGTTCCTTCCTTGTTTAAACCTCTTTCCCTTAAAACTTTTGTCGTGGTTTAACCCCAGTCAGCAACTAAGCACCACGCAGCCGTTTCCCCCTCCCCCTCCCAGTGGGGTGAGGAGGAGGAAAGAGGGGGAAAAAAAAAGTAAAACTCGTGGGTTGAGATAAGAACAGTTTAATAACTAAAGTAAAATATAATACTAACGATAGTAATAATGAAATATAATAATAATAGTAATGAAAAGGAATATAACAAAAAAAAGGAAGGGGGGGGGAAAGAAAAAAAACAGTGATGCACAATGCAATTGCTCACCACCTGCTGACCAATGCCCAGTTAGTTCCCAAGCCGCGATCCACACCTCCTGGCCAACTCCCCCCTGTTTGTATACTGGGCATGACGTTCCAGGGTATGGAATACCCTTTTGGCTAGTTCAGGTCAGCTGCCCTGGCTGTGCTCCCTCCCAGCTTCTTGCACACCTGCTTGCTGGCAGAGCATGGGAAACTGAAAAGTCCTTGGCTTAAGATAAGCGCTACTTAGCAACAACTAAAACCTCAGAGTGTTATCAACATCATTCTCATACTAAATCCAAAACACAGCACTGTACCAGCTACTAAAAAGAAAGTTAACTCTGTCCCAGCCAAAACCAGGACAACTTTCTATCATTATGTCGCTTTTCTGTTTTAATTTGCACCACAGACGGTGGTATTGTTTGTTGTTTTAATCCATCTATTTGTTTTGTGGAGGTTTACATGAAACATATGTATTCAATAATATCATTGTGGATGCTTCTTTGGGTGGAACCACAGATCAGTTAGTGGTAATCATGTGACTCAATATGTAACATAGACCACTGACTGCATGACAGCTCTGTGTTTACATGATTCTTTCTTTACATCTAGAGGCATGAACTCCACAGTCTTACAAACTAAATGTAGACATTTTCTGCTCTAAGAACTGAACTTTTCAGATTCACAGCATTAAATACCTCCACAGTTAAAATACAGCACATTCTTCAATATGTCATGGCAAGATCAGTGTCATACAAAAGTCCTATTGCAACTGCTCTTACTAACAAACATAGTCTATAACAGAACCAGTTCAATTCTGAATTGCATTGACCCATTTACATGGCCTTTAGAACAAAACAGTAACAGTTTCAGCTGACCTGGCTTCAGCTGCTCCATCATATCTGCTGTTACACAGTCTAGAGAAGGCAAAGAGAAGGTGATAACCTCAGAGCAATTAATTTAGATCATGCAGAAATGCTCCGAGGAAAGATGAAAAAAATAACTTGTTAAATTAATATAACTAAGTTTATGAGAAAAAGTATTTTTCAATATTTGTGTGGGTTTTGTATTACTTGAAATATAAGTTATGCTTACCCCTGATCAGTCCCTATATATTTCTGGAATTAAATTTTCTTCTTATCATGTGAGACAAAAGAACAAATTACATAAAAAGCAAGCGGAAATCTGAATAACTATTATAGGTGAAAGAGTATAGACAAGCTACTGCCAAATATATACAAAAAACAAGCTGAAGGATGAGTGAAGTGTTTTTACTTAACATTGCAGCAACAGAAAGAAGAGAATTTCAGAGCAGAAAATTATTAAAAATAATTTAAAAATGAGTGAAGGATATTCTGTAAGAAACCTGTTCATCAAACTGCAATTTTATACATGTTTATATGTATGTAGTGCAGTGAGAACACAAGGGGAGAAGGATTGTTACAGAACCTAAAAAGCCTGAAAGGCAAGTAAACATTTCCCTGCTTGTATCACTTGGTTAGTCATATAATGTGAAAAACATGCCACCTGCCCCAGTTATTTTTGGAAGACTCCTGTAGTTCATACATTAAAGGTGCCTTGAAGGAGCAGGAAAATATGGCACTGACATTAGAATAGATTCTCCAATCTGATGAATCACAATACTATAGGCAACATTCCTGCATGCTTGTCAGTTCATGTCTGCCAGGTCTGTGAGTTTGGGCATTCCTAGACCATGTTAGGACATTTTCAACTAGTTGAGACAACTCAGTACACACCTTGATCTAGGCTTAACACTGATGAGTAAGTATATAAATGATTTCTTTGATTAACTCATACATAAAGTATATGAGGTAAGCTTTCAGTCGAGGCAAGGCATAAAGGGAGTTAGGTTTACAATCTTATTCAGTTTAGTTATGGGACTGAACCAGCAAAAGACATTAGAAGAAAAATCTGAAGGCAGGGCCCATCAGCAAGCTGACACGGCAACTAACTAGAAATGTACTGCATCAAATAAGAAAGACTGTTAACTTTCCAGAGGGGCCAGGACACAATTGTTTTACTGTCCTTGTATTGGTAAAGCTATGCCACTGTGTAAACTTTGGAGTACATAAAGAAATGTTAACTAAATTTTTTATTTTGTCCAGTCTGTCCACTCAATGTACAAAATAACATGTAAGTAGAGGTTATCAAGTACGGCAGTTATACTTCCCAGCTCCTGCACTTCACCAAAACTGCCAGCATAAGGAAAGGGGGAAGAAGATGCTCACAATCATGAGCCATGATGCTCACTGCTTTCTTTAGAAACCTCAAAAAACGGACAGAGGAAAAATGATGCAACTCTGATGCTGATGCATAGGCTTATGGAATTTACTGCTGTTCACTTTACAAAGTTCCATTCTACATTTTGGGAAAGTGATCATCAAACTTTCTATTCCCAGATGACCCTTCCTCAAAAACAGAAAACATCTCTTTTCCTTCCTCACTGCTCCCGGCTGGAAAAAAAAAAAGT